>NW_006783618.1:789843-823834 GCF_000442215.2 Lipotes vexillifer
TGCTCTTTCCCCCCCATGCTGGGGGTCTCTGAGGGGAGGTTTTAGAGCCCTGCTGGAGACAGGGAGAAGGGAAGAGGGTGTCCTCACCCAGCCACCCCAAAACTGGCTGAGGACTTTGGGGGTGTGTCCCTGGGGCCATATCCTCAGGGGCAGGGGAGCTCTCCAGGTCTCTCTCCAGCCCCCCGACAACTGTGTTTAGGGGAAGCCCCCTGGAGCCCGGCAGGGGGGAGAAGCGGAGACTAGTTGCTTTGTGAAGCCTCTCCTTACGGACCAGACTTTTTTTTTCTAAAGAGGCTTCTTCTAGACTTATTATTTTTTTCAGTCTAATTACACAGTATAAGAACATGTTATTTTTGTAAATGATTTACAGAAAAAGCCCTTTGGTAGAGACCAACAATGTGCTCCTCCTCCCCACGGATCACCACAGTGGCAAGGTCAGTGTCCTTCTCTCCAGACCTATTCCAGGCACCGTCAAAAAGGTAAGGTGTTGCTTTGCTTCACTTTTCTGTAAAGGATGTCACGTTGCTCCTACTTCAGTACTGTAAGTCAAAGTCTTGTTTTAGAGGCAATATTACATGTAATTGGAAAATAGCAGGAAAAATCCGTCATAATGTTACAGTGAGAACTAATGCAAATTTTGTGCACCATCTTTTTTCTTACACACAAATTGCAAATTTGTAATCATAGTATCCATGTGATTTTGTAGCCTGCCTTTTCATTGAGCATGCTCTCATAAACATTGTTTGGAAGCTTTTTTCTTTTTTTCCCACCACTCCACATGGCTTGTCAGATCTTAGTTCCCTGACCGGGGGTTGAACCGACTCTTAACCACTGGACCGCCAGGGAATTCCCTGTTTGGAGGTTTTTAGCATGAAATGTGAATGCTTAAAATGGTTCTTTTCCTGACTCTTACTGTTTCCAAAATAATAAAAGAATAGCCAGAGCTATTCATTAAATGTATTCACAATTATTGTCAGGAATGTACTATATGCCAGGTTTTGTTCTAGGCTCCAAGGATGTAGCAGTGAGCAAAATAGACAAAGATCCCTGTCCTCCAGTCTACATAGAGCTTACTTTCTAAAGGTAAAAGACAGATAATAGGCAAAATAAATTAGAAAATTAGATAGCATATTAGATAAATATGTGTATGAGAAGGGCATATGTGCTATTAAAAAAGGTAAAGCAGGAAAGGAGGACAGGGAGGGCTGAAGCTGTCAGGAAATACCTAACATTTAGAAGGTGACTTTTGGGTGAAGATTTGAAGGTTACAGGAGTAAGCCAAGAGCATAACTTGGGGTAAAAATGTTCCAAGCCTCGGTTAGCAAGCACAAAGATTCTGAAGTGTGGGAATGTGCAAGGAGGCCAGTCTGACTGCAGCAAAGTGAGCAAAGTGCTGTGTAAAGAAGATGACAGCAGAGATGGTGGGACCAGATCATATAAGGCCTCATAGGTCCTGTAAGGACTTTGGCTTTTACTCTAAAGCAGGAAATACTGGAGGCAGAGGAGTGTCATAATATGACATTGGTTAAGGTAGGCTCACTTTGGATGCTGCATTAAGAATAGACTCGAGGGGGGACTTCCCTAGCGGCACAGTGGTTAAGAATCCGCCTGTCAATGCAGGGGACACGGGTTCGATCCCTAGCCCGGGAAGATCCCACACGCCACGGAGCAACTAAGCCCATGTGCCACAACTACTGAAGCCCATGCACTCTAGGGCCCGCGTACTGCAACTACTGAAGCCCGCGTACCTAGAGCCGGTGCTCCACAACAAGAGAAGCCACTGCAGTGAGAAGCCCGCGCACCACAACAAAGAGTAGCCCCCACTCACTGCAACTAGAGAAGAGCCCGCATGCAGCAACAAAGACCCAACACAGCCAAAGGAAAAAAAAAAAGTTCAAACATCAAAATAAATAACATTAAAAAAAAAAAAAGAATAGACTCAAGGGGGATAAAAATGGAAGCAGGGAAACCAAGAAGCTATTTCATTAGTCCAGGTAAGAGATGACGGTGACGTGAACCAGTGTGGTTACAATGAAGGTGGTGAGAAGTGAGCAGATTCCAGGTGTATTTTGAAGGAAGCGCTGACATAATTTGCTAATGGACAACTCCAAGAACTTTGGCCTGAGCAGCTAGCAGGATGCAGTTGCCAGTAACTGAGATAGGGAAAACCTGGGAAAAAGCAGGTTTAGGGAGGGAGATGAAGAGTTGAGTTTAGGGCATGTGAGACTTAAAATAACTATTAGATGTCCAAGGAGGGTTGTCCATCAGGCAGTTGGATATTCAAATACAGAGATCAGAGGAGAGGAAGGAGCTCGAGATGTAAATCTGGAGCAAACCAGATAGAAGTGAGAGTAGGCAGAGACGAGATGAAGGATTGTGGCCTAAGGCACAAGGTTCAGAGATGAGGGAAATGCATTCATTCATTTATTTCTCACAACAACGCTCTGAGGAAATTACTATTATTGTCATCATTTTATAAGTGATGAAATTCAGGCATAAAGTGGTTAAACAACTTGCCAAAAGTCGCGTAGCCAGTAAGCAGCAGAACTGAGATTTGAACCAGCCAGTCTGGTTCCAGTTACCATACACTTAACCTCTAGTTTATACGGATGGGTTCTATTCATGATCACAATTTACAGGTGGGGAAACTGAGTCTTAGGCTAAGTAATTTGCTAATACTGGTGGCAGAGCTGGGATAGGAACTCTCTCATTGACTCTGCTTTGAGATATCTCTGCTTTTTTAATCACTCTGCCATATGACCTGAATGACTTTCTGGAGGTGCGGAGAAAGGCTTCTGCATCTCTCAAGTTATAGCCCTTAAACAGCTGCCTTTCCTCCTCACACACAAGAATTTTCCTTTTTCTTTTTTTTAAAATAAATTATTTATTTATTTATTTATTTATTTATTTTTGGCTGTGTTGGGTCTTCGTTGCTGTGCGCGGGCTTTCTCTAGTTGCAGCGAGCGGGGGCTACTCTTTGTTGCGGTGCGCAGGCTTCTCGTTTCGGGGGCTTCTCTTGTTGCAGAGCACAGGCTCTAGGCGAGCAGGCTTCAGTAGTTGTGGTGCACGGGCTCAGTAGTTGTGGCGCACGGGCTTAGTTGCTCCGCGGCATGTGGGATCTTCCCAGACCGGGGCTCGAACCCATGTCCCCTGCATTGGCAGGCAGATTCTTAACCACTGCGCCACCAAGGAAGTCCCCACAAGAATTTTTTGACTTGTCACCGTGCTTGGAAAAATGGGATGCTAGGTCTAGCTGCCAAGGCAGCCTCAGCCTCTCTGACCCTTCCCCTCCCCCTTCTCCTGGTCAGGAAGCCCGTGGTTGGATGTGATTCCTGACTTCCTAAAGCTTAGGTCTTAAGGTGGTCCTGTGGAATGGTTCGGTGTGGCCATCAGCAAGTTGCTTCCGTTCCCAGCCTCAGTTTTCTCTTCAGTAAAACAAGGGGATTAGGTCAGGACAGTGGTTCCCAAGCTGGCTGTGTACCTGATTCACCCATCTCAGGATTGTTTAGAGCCTGTAGTACCCACAACAGACCTATTGAATCAGACTCTTCAGGGGTGAGGCCCAGGCATGTGTGTGGTACTTCCAACATACCCCTGATTAGGACACCCTGGGTGAGATGATCTTGAAGGCCTCTTCTCAGTTGTTTGTGCTGTGGTTCTGGGGCCTCCCTCATCTTGGACTGTGCTTCTCTGATGTCTCTCAGGGCCCAGAGCAAGGTGCAACTCTGAGTAGAGGGCAGGGAACTTTTTTTTTTTTAACATTTATTTATTTGCCTGTGCCAGGTCTTAGCTGCAGCACGTGGGATCTTCCCTGCAGCATGCAGGATCTTATTTGCAGCATGTGGGATCTAGTTCCCTGACCAGGGATTGAACCTGGGCCCCCTGCATTGGGAGCACAGTCTTAGCTACTGGACCATCAGAGAAGTCCTCGAGGGCAGGGAACTTGAGTTCTCATTGCAGCCAGACCAGTAACTCAGCTCTAACAGGTTGCTTCCTCTCTCTGGACCTCAGTTTCCCCATCAGCAAGGAGAGTTTATGGGGGTGGGGTAGAGTTGCCCTAGATTCATTCACCCAGCAAGTGTTCACTGAGCACCTACTTGACTCTTTGCCAAGCTCTACGATTCACTGGGTCTGAGTCTAAATCACACAGAAAGGCAATATCATAACGGGTGAGGGTGGGAGGAGGGCTGCTGCCAGGCAACTTGTCCCAATTGCCTACACTTCCAGGCATGGATGCCATAGGTTCCCTTTTAGCAGGGTGAAGGTCCCCTCTTCCTAAACCCTATTCCTGGCCCTGGCAGCTCCAGCTGGTCTCCACAGCAACAAGCAAGCCTGCTGGGCTCAGGAAGGGAGAGTATGCAAAATTGGTCAAATAAAAATCATTAGCTTTTCTAGATAATCTCAGTAACAAGCTCTAAAATATTAAACTAAACAATCCCACTTAAAATAGCATAACTACAACCTAGTAAGATCAACGTGTGGGCCCCAGCACCATAGCAGCATCACCTGAGAGCTTGCTAGAAATCCAGAATCCTAGCCTCTGCCCGGGGCCTGCTGACTCAGACTCTGCTTTTTAAGAAGATTCCCAGGTGATGGTATGTACGTCAAAGTTTGAGGAGCACTAAACTAAAAATAAAATCACCTCAGAAAACCCCTTGACGAGAAACGTGTGTGAGACCAGCATGAGGACAAGCACATGAATTCTCTGAGAGACAGCACATAGCACTCCACGTTCCTGGATGGAGCGACTCAGTGGTGTGAAGATGTCTATTCTTATGAGCGCAGAATATGTAAAAGTGATTTGTGAAGTTCATCTGAAAGAATGGCCAAGAATAGCTTTTTTTTTTTAAAGTAAATAAAAATAATGAGATGGAATTTGCCCTATCAGAGAGAAATGGTAATAAGTAAGAATTCAGGTTCTGCAGGAGGTAGACCTGGGTTTGAATCTGGCTCCACCACTTCCTGGACATGTCACTGTTGTAGAATGAATTGTGGTACCCCCCCCCATTCACATGTTGAAGCTTTAACCCCCAAATGTGACTGTACTTGGAAAGAGATCTGTCTCTCTCTCTTTGACTGAGAACAAAGGAAAGGTCATGAAGAACACAGCAAGAAGGAGGTCATCAGCAAGCTAGGGAGAGAGCCCTCACCAGAAACCAAGCCCTGCCAGAACCTTGATCTTGAACTTTCCAGCCTCCAGAACTGTGAGAAGATAAATTTCTGTTGCTTAGGCCACACAGTCTGCAGTATTTTGTTGCGGCAGCCTCAATGGACAAATATAGTCACCTTGGGAAATATTCCTAACGTCTAGTAGCCTCAGTTTCCTCATCCAGGGGAGTGGGAACAAGAATACCATTTATAGCATCATTTTGAGTATTAAATGGAGTAATACTCAATAATAAATGGATTCAAAGCACTTAGCACAATGCTTAGCCCTTAACTAACTTCAATAAATAAAAAGTACAATGATAACAACTGTGCCACTGGGGCAAAAATTCAGAGAAAGACCGTTGGAACCGAGTAGACAACACAAAAACATACTTCAGCATTTATATAAGCTCCAGGAGAGAGGAGAGGGACTCTTTTTTTAATTTTTTTTTCACCATTGTTTTTATTCACCATTGTTTCATTCCCCCCCATGCAGCACGAGTATGGCACATAGTAGATGCTTTAAAATATTTGTTGACTGCCTGAATTAGAAATTAATATTATACATGCTAAAGGAAGACTCATAAATCATTGGTGACAGAAAAGACTGTTCTTTGAATGATGCTGGGAAAATTGCTGATTGGGAATAAAATAGATTTTATCATTAAATTTTGTAAAGGGGATTTCAAACCATGACCCACGGTAAGAAATATGTGAGACATCTCAGCCCAGTAAATACACTCAAATATAAATTCATAATTAAAGCAAAAGATCATAAAACAGTATTTATCCTTATTATGTCAGATGGACTCTGATCGAATCTATTCTGCTCCATTCCCCTCCTATCTTATCCTATTAGAAAGAAAATTCTTGTCCCTACCCAGTAGACTGATCTCACAATACTAATGGTCACTATCAGCAGTTTGAAAAGTACTACCTTATAAAATTAATTTCCAATTTGAAAAAGAAAAAGAAATTATAGATAAATAATATGAAGTCTTGAAGTGAGAAAGGACTTGAGATTAAAAACAATGGGAAAAAGCTCACAGAGGCAAATGTCAACAAGTTTGACTATTATTTAAATATTTATTTACTTATGTATTTGGCTGTGTCGGGTCTTAGTTGCAGCACGTAGGATCTTTTGTTGCAACGTGTGAGCTCTCCATTGGGTGCTTGGGCTTCTCTCTAGTTGTGGTGCACGGGCTCCAGAGTGCGTGGACTTAGTTGCCCCACGGCATGTGGGATCTTAGTTCCCTGACCAGCAATCGAACCTGGATCCCCTGCATTGGAAGGTGGATTCTAAGCACTGGACCACTAGGGAAGTCCCTGTTTGACTATATAAGCCATTGAAACGTCTGTTGGAGGGATTGCGTGTGGAAGAGGCAGCCGTGACTGAAACAGGACATGGCCATGACGCGAGGGGAGCAGGTCATTCATCCCTGACACTTCTTTCTTCTTCACACTCACCTGCCTCTAAGCATCAGCAAGAACTGAGGATGCGGCCTTCATCTGTGCCCTTTTCTCCCTCCTACAGCCCCAACTTAGTCCAGCCACCATTATCTTGTACCTGAACTGCCGCCACCACCTCCTAAATGGTCTCCCCACTTCCACTCTGCACCCCACCATCCTATCTCCTCACAGCAGCGAGAGTGAGATATTTAAAGTATAGATTAAATCACTCCCTTCTTAACACTCTTCACGTACGTACAATCCAAACTCCTGGATGTGGCCACAAAGCTCGATGGAGCCTGGCCCCTGCCCACCTCCACCTCATCCTCAGATGCTCCCCATGCTCCTTTTTCCCTGGCCTTCTCTCAGTTCCATCTGAACACAACACTCTTCCCTCAACTCTCTGCTCCCCTGGCTTCTCCTCATCCCTCATAACTCAGCCTCGGTTACCTTCACACAAACCAAAGCAGGCCCCCGCCTCAGCGATTTTTTTTCCCCCAATGTGTAAATATTTGCTATTTGTTTGCTCCTTTCTTTATCGTCCAACTCCCCTTATAGTCTAAGTTCCTTGAGGGCACAGACCACTCAGTCTTCTTGACTGCATCATCCTCGACACCCAGCACAGGGTCCTGCCTATAGTAAGTGCTCAATAAATATTCACTGAATGGAGTACATGCTAAGACCAGAGCAAGAGGGGCTCCAACTTTGGGCCTGTGCTTTAGAGGGCCCTGCTCTGGCCCTCCCGTACTTCTGTCCTTCCCTACAGGGAGGAGAGAAAATGTGCCCACTGGGTGGTTTCTCCCCACAAATATATATAATACCTGGGATCCTAGAATTCCTTTCCCATCTCCCCTCAGCCCTCTTCCAGGGCCTGCGTGGGCCTCTTTCCTGGGCCCATCATCCCAAGGACAGGTTGCGTTGCTTATGTGTGCATCCCTAGGCCTGAAAGGTGGCCAAAAGTGACTGAAATCCTGGTGTGTAGTGGAACTTGGAGGTGCTGGTTGAGGTAGCCACAGGCATGCCCCCAAGGCCCTGTGCGGGATGGACTGGAGGTGTAGGGTTAAAAGAGGGAGATGCGGGCTTCCCTGGTGGCGCAGTGGTTGAGAGTCCGCCTGCCGACGCAGGCGACACGGGTTCGTGCCCCGGTCTGGGAGGATCCCACATGCCGCGGAGCGGCTGGGCCCGTGAGCCATGGCTGCTGAGCCTGCGCGTCCGGAGCCTTTGCTCCGCAATGGGAGAGGCCACAACAGTGAGAGGCCCGTATACCGCAAAAAAAAAAAAAAAAAGAGGGAGCTGCAAGCTCTGCCTGCACCCCGACATTCTGGAGAGAAACTCTAAGGAGTCCAGGAATTCTAAATTAGAGCTAGGCCTTCCTGGTTGTTCTGAAGGTATATTTGTCAAGGTAGGAGGATAGACTATATATATATATTTTTTTAAAATTTCTTTTATTGACATACAGTTGATTTACAATGCTGTGTTTATTACTGCTGTACAGCAAAGTGATTTAGTTATACATATATATTCTTTTCCATATGGTTTATCACAGGATATTGAATATAGTTCCCTGTGCTATACAGTAGGACCTTGTTGTTTATTCGTTCTATATATAATACTTTGCATCTACTAATCCCAAACTCTCAATCCATCCCTCCTCTACCCCCCGACCCCTTGACAATCACAAGTCTGTCTGTATGCCTGTGAGTGTTTCTGTTGTGTAGATAAGTTCATTTGTGTCATATTTTAGATTCTACATATAAGTGATATCATATGGTACTCGTCTTTTTCTTTCTGACTTCCTTCACTTAGTATGATAATCTCTAGGTCCGGAAAATAGACTATATTTTATCTAATAATCTCTTAGCTGGACTTATAACTTTTATTTATTTATTTTTCTTTTCAAATTATTCCTATGAGAATTTTATTTTTTTTAATTAAAGTATAGTTAATTTACAATGTTGTGTTAGTTTCAAGTGTACAGCAAAGTGATTCAGTTTTATATATATATATTCTTTTTCAGATTCTTTTCCATTATAGGTTATTACAAGATATAGTTCCCTGTGTTCACTTATAACTTTTAAATATTAGATATATGGTCTATGGGTGTCCATCTGCCCTTTTGCCCTGGACCTGGCTGGCTCAGGGACAGGCCTGGCTGAATGCACGGACAGCGGCTTCCTAGGGCTGAGCTCTCCTTCCCATGGATAGGGAGTGGGGACACACACAGACTCTGAGAGTTGGACTCCCACGGAAACTTGACCCTAAAATCTCTGAAGTCTTGATAGGAAAGGTCGGGGGGAATGAAAATCTCTCATTTCAAAGCTGATGTTAGTCCATTTTCATTCTAGGGAAATCGCTTAAGGGGACTTTTACTTATGTAAATATAGAGCAAAGCTGCTCTTTTGAAAAGGAGATGCCTGTGGCCCAATGGCCCAGGAGCGTCACTTCTGGTCAAACAATGGCAGTAAGCCTTTGTTGTAGCCAGAAAGACGTCTCTTGAGATTCTGTTTCCAAACAAACAAACAAAAAAAATTGTATAAAATATAATTTATACAGTAATATTAAATGAACAATCATCATGTGTCAGATATTGTGATAAGCACTTTACACGATTATCTCATTCAGTCTTCATAATACCCAATATTATCATCTTCATTCTATAAATAGGGAAGCTGAGGTTCATAGAAGTTGTACAATTAGCAAGCAGCAAAGCTGGGATTTGAACCTTCATCTGACTCTAGAGATGGTACCACCTCTATCAACCTCTGGAATCATTAATGATCCTCTAATGTGGGACGCCCAGACTAGAAGGGCATCCTCAAGACTGACTCAGACTGGAGCAGAACAGGAGAAGCCATCACTTTGTGTGAAGTGTGTGCCCATCAGAGTCATCTTTTCAGTTCTGACTGATGGCAGTCAGAACTGCCATCAGTTCTGACTTCTGAACTGTTTCTTGACCAAAGAGGGAGAGGGAGGAACCACTTTACAACAAGGGCACAAAGATACAGCAGGCAGGAAGGAGCCAAGGCCCTTTCTCCCTCTGGGCCAGGCCAGGAAGAGTTGAGCTCCACCCAGGTGATCAAGCCATGTTCAGAAGGGTGATGTTGAGAATGGCCTCAAGGTGATGCTGAGATAGCTAGAGTGTCTCACAGAAACTTAGGGCCCACTAGACAGGGACCAGTGGCCAGAGTGAATTGCTGGGGTGAGCCACTTTGGAGAGCCAGAGGAAATCTGAAAACAGCTCCCACTAGCAGCCTGGAGCCACATCCTGGACAGGGCTGCCCCCTTGATGCAGACTGGGGGCTGGACACTATATTGGAGACCTGTGGGTCCAACATGGAAGGATGTCCTTGTCCTTGGCTGTGGAGGCCTGTAGGACTCAAGAGAACTTTTGCTTGTAGATTTAGCTTTTTTTAATTTAAACTTTTCAAACCACATGGTTAGCAGAGTGCAAATGCTGCCTGCCTCCTATCCAATCCCCTTGCACTTTCTGGGAATCCAGGTGAGGGTTTGAGCAAAGAAAGTGTAAGAACTCCATCCTCTCCCACCCCTCTTCCAAGAAAGGAGCCCTGCCTATTTGCTGCAGCTCAGTGGTTACACTTTTATCGATGCTTCTTAACATTATATTGTAAGCTGTTTATTCATATTTAGCTTGTGGTTGACCTAAACAGCCAGATCTTTTTCATACAAACTGCTGTCAGGCCAGTTTTTCCCAGCCTGTGCTTCTAGTATTTGTGCAAGTGATCAAAAAAAAAAAGCAAAATGTAAATGCAGGACATTTCACTTTTAATTTTGTTTGAATCTGGTCTGCTGAAATAATGTAAATATTTTATTCTGTCACCTTTTATAGTAATCCCTTGGCAGCTTTGTATCATCTGCAAAACTGATCAGCACTAATTACTTTGTAGTTAATGAAAATTAACGATAAAAAATTCATTAGTAATTAATGAAAATGCAAAATAGGACAGAACAGAACTTGTGGCATAGCATGACAATGGGGGTTCCCAAAGTGTGGTCTGTGAACCCTGAGACCCTCTCAGAGGGTCTATGAGATCAAAACTATTTTCATAAAAATGCTAAAATGTCTTTATCCCTCTCATTCTATTGTGAACAGACTGTGGAATTTTTCAGAGGCGACATGACATATGATACTGCAATAGACTATGCAGAAATAGTTATGAGAATTCAGCTGTTCTGTATGAGCCACACATTACAGAGGTTTGCAAAACTGTAGAACGAAACCACTCTTTTCTCGCTCTTTTTTTCCTTTTTGGAAGATATAGTCATTCTTAATAAAATGGTTATATAATATAAAATAGAGAAGCAACAAGAACCTATAGGGAATTATATTCAATATTTTGTAATAACCTATAATGGAAAAGAATCTGAAAAAGAATAAATATATACATATATATAACTGCATCACTTTGCTGCACACCTGAAACTAACACAACATTGTAAATCAACTATACTTCAATTAAAAAATAAATAAAAATCTAAAAAAATTTTTTTAAAACTTTACATAACATACAACAGGTTTATTTTATTTTATTTATTTATTTATTTTTTTTTTTCGGTACGCGGGGCCTCTCACTGTTGTGTCCTCTCCCGTTGCGGAGCACAGACTCCGGACGCACAGGCTCAGCGGCCATGGCTGACGGGCCCAGCCGCTCCGCGACATGTGGGATCTTCCCAGACCGGGGCACGAACCTGTGTCCCCTGCATCGGCAGGCGGACTCTCAACCACTGCGCCACCAGGGAAGCCCAGTTTATTTTACTTTAAAAGCAGTTAAAACATTTAACATGTTTTATTAATTTTAATTTCCAATACAATAATATTGTATTAACAGATATAATCCACATAAACAAAAGTTCTGAGGGTCCTCAATAATTTTTTTTTAATTAATTAATTAATTTATTTATTTTTGGCTGTGTTGGGTCTTTGTTGCTGTGCCCGGGCTTTCTCTAGTTGCGGCAAGCAGGGGCTACTCTTCGTTGCGGTGCGCGGACTTCTCATTGCAGTGGTTTCTCTTGTTGTGGAGCATAGGCTCTAGGCGCGCTGGCTTCAGCAGTTGTGGTGCGCGGGCTCAGTAGCTGTGGCTCGCGGGGTCTGGAGCGCAGGCTCAGTTGTGGCACATGGGCTTCGTTGCTCCGCGGCATGTGGGATCTTCCCCGACCAGGGGTCGAACCCGTGTTCCCTGCATTGGCAGGCGGATTCTTAACCACTGTGCCACCAGGGAAGCTCCTCCCACCCCCACCCCCAATAATTTTAACTAAAGATCCTGAGACTACAAAGTTCAAAGCCACAATGGTAGAGATATTCCTCTAGGCTGATAGCTAGCCCTTACTCTATGAGTTGTCACAATAATATGAAGATTCTCAGAATTTCTCTAGCACTTTTCTTCTAAGACAGAGGCAGTATAGTCAGGCAGGCACTGGAGATTAAAGAGACTGGAGCTGCAATACTGGCTCTGTCACTAACCAGCTGTATGATCCTGAGTAAAACCCTTCACTTCTCTAGAGAACAGTTTCCACATCTGTAAAATTAGGAGCTGTATGGGATTGACCTCTAGTGTCAATTTTTAAAAAATTAAAGCACTTTTACCAACCTCTTTGTGGAAGGGAGGAAGGGGCAGGTAGGTATTTGTTCTTCATTTTACAACAAATACCTACAACAGGGAAGTTAAGGTCCAAAGATGTTAAAGAGAAAGACACGTCCTGAGCTGGTATCAGATTCAGGATTGAAGCCGGGGTCCTTGTCTTCTGGGCTAAGACTTGATCCACTCAATTGGTAATATTAAGAATAATAGTATTTGCATGTATATAGCATTAAAAAATAAATTCATATTTTGAAACAACTCCAAATTTCAAAAAGTTGGACAGAGGGAAAGAAGAACTTTATAATTTTCATGACTATGGGAGCCAGCCTCCGTCGTGACCCCCAGTAATCCTTACCTCCTGGTATTTGCAGCCTTGGGTAGTCTCCACCCACATTCAATAGTGCTGACCTGTGTGACCCACAGGATATTGGTCAGTAAGTTGAAGTATAGGGTGTGACTTTGAGACTATGTCATAAAAGACAATGCAGCTTCCACCTTGCTCTTTCTTAGATTGCTCTAGGGAAAGCCCACCACAATGTTTTGAGGACACGTGCGTCCCTGTGGAGAGTCACATGTGATGAGGAACTGAATCTTCCTGCCAACAAGCAGCACCAACTTGCATTCATGTGGAATGCAAAGGAGGCCAGAGGTCTTTGCAGACTAGACTATGACAGAGGTTGGAGAGTTGGTAGAGCCCTTGGGTAGAGCAGTGAAGGTGTACTGCTGGCCCTGCCAACTAAAAGAAAACTGCATCGGGTGATCTCTTCTCAAAAGGTATACAGTAAAAAGCACTAACCAAATCAATAGCAAACCAAGTGCCATGGGATATGTTGATTTGCTTTAGCAAAGAAATCATACCTGGAACAGCAGATGTGATTGAGTCACAAAGTTTGGATCATCCATTGTCATTCTCCAAGTTCCATCGGTCTTCGGACAGACAAATAGATGATTTGAGTGGGGGATATGGTAGGAATAACTACTTTCAAGACCACGTTGGTGGTACTAATCTCTTCAATCCTTCCAGAAATGCGATACGTTTTTGGTTTCCTATTTCAGTAAGTGGACACAGTTCTAGTGACTGCCATGTGGCCTTTTCTATAATGAGAACCTTTCCTCCCTGGGTCAGGGAGATGTCTAACAGTTGCTGAATATATCTACCCAGACACCTATCTAAGCTGCAATATATATCCATCTATGTGTACTGGGACTGAGGAAATAATAATGGGGTGGGTTCTGCGAACCACTGGGCTTGCCGTGAGATAGAGCCAAGCCAAAACTCCAAAGATCATCTGACTTCCCTAAGTCCCTACTTTGACAGTGGACCACAGTGACATTTTGAGTCTCCAGGGATTAGCATCAGTTCAGAGCCAATATTCCGTAATCCCCTAAAAATCTGGTTATCTCCTCTTCCTAATGCACAGTCGCCCTGGTAAATGGCTGCAGGTCCCTTTAGGGGAAAGCATTGGCAGAAGATTTACAGTGTGACTTTTTGGCAATAGAGCAGGTTCCTTCCTCAAGTGGTCCCGGTCTTCCCTTCATTCCAGCGAGTCAGGGTTTATGAACTGGCTCCAATTTAAGAACTGGTTGAAGGGCTCTCGCTCTATTGTCAGAAGTCAGACTTCTGTTCACTACAACTAGAACTTTCCCACTCACACAAACCAAGTAAGACTTCAGTAGGCTGCCTGTCCATTTCTGTCCCAGGGACACTCTGATCAGTTAGCTGGTGCCAAAGCTCTGTAATCTGAAGCACTATGATGCCTGCTTTGGCTCTGCTGCCCATTAAAGTAATTACACTAACTTGTCTTGGTTACTAAATGCCTCCACTTTGCTCCTGACACCCTGATATCCCATCATTTCCATTGCATTAATTCAGGGAGCCCATTTCGATAACTGCATTTCCACCGCCATGCCCTGCCTTTAGAGAATAGCCACTATAGAGCTCTTCAAGGGTGCTGGTGTTCTTCTCACCAATGCCTGTCTCAAAATCCTGGTGAAGGAAGTATCCTCTTGATCCTACCAAGGAACAGTGTTCATTGGTTTTACATTTTAACTCTACTCTAGTATTCTGAATACCTTCCTCTTCTATACTAGAAGTTCTGACATCTCAGCTTCATTCAGTGCAAGCCCTTTTTGGGTTTAATCCAACTGTTAGAGCCATTCCCAGCCAACATGAGCAAATACATTAAATCCAGAATCTCTGCTTAGTGCACCCATGTTAGCACATTCAGCCCAGTCCACAATTATATTCCTTCCATCCTGATCCAACACCTTTGGGATCCATCCTCATGCATATTCTCTGGGTTTCCGTCAACATACATTGGCATTGGAGGGGGTCTTGATGAAAGGTAAAGGGTATTGTTTGTACTATTGTTATGACTCAGTAAGGGTGAAATTATGTCAAAACAAAAAAGCAAAACAATATATAAACTGACAAACTTTCAATATTCTTTTGATGTGTATGGTGCTTCCTCGTGGGTCACGCTAGCCCCTGCTATCAGGGGCTTGAATCAGGTCACAGATCTAATAGAGGTGGGTGGGGTTAGGTTCCTAGGAGGATGAACAGTCCCCTGCGAGGCAAATACTTCAGGGGAGATCATTACAGGTTCTTCAGGTAAGGGAAGAGTAACTTCATTTTTATTGCTGAAGGAGGGTCAGCAGAATTTAGAGTTTAAGGACTTCAGTTTCATCAGAATCTGTCCATATGTCCCTATCCTAAGATTCAGGGTCTCACTCCTTCCCAATCAATGTCTTCTGTTAACATGAGACCCTGCTTGGTTATGAATTCAATTTGTATTGAAATTCAGTTCCCTGCAAGTAAAAATTGAGGGTTTGGTTATCAGAAATCTTGACCCTGAGGCTACAAGAGATAAAAGTTTCTTCTAGGGCAGTCAGAGAAGTTTTTTGGTCCCTTTCCCAGATTTTGGGCTGGGAACTTAAAGGCCTAAGCTTATTATTTTCTTTCTCCAAACTCTCCAGCATACTTAGAAGCAACCAACAAAGCTCACTGTTTGTACTAAAATGTTCTAGGGCTGCAAATATTTGGTTACTCAAAGGCCTGCCTTCCATAGGCATTTATCACAGTGAACATTACCTACAAGTGAGAATTTGACTGTTTTGCCACTGAATGCCATGGAATACCCATGGCCCTTTTACCACTGGCAATAATCATTAATGCATTTAAATTTAATCAGATCAGAAAACCAATTCCAGATTCCCTTCCTTAAGAGTCTACTTCCCTGAGACCACAGCCAGAACCAGTAAGCGTATCAGTCAGGAAAGCTTAACCACTGTGAATTATGAGATAAGGAGTTTACTAGGGAAATTAGAGTTTACACAGTTTTGGAAGGAGCTGGAGAAGTGAAGGGCCAACAGAGAAGTCAGAGGATCAGGAAAGGAGTCACCAATATGGGAAACCAAGCATATCTAGCTGACATGGGACTGTGATGGGAAAGCTCGTGAAACTGCCACCTCTGCGGGCCCACCAGCAAGTGTCTGGACGTGGGCCCGGGGCCACTGTTGGTCAGCAGGGTCAACAATTGGGAAGCATTTCTGGACACTAAGGAGAGCAAAGCAAGGACAAGCTTGAGGTCATTAACACTTCTGTTTCCAACAGTTACCACATCTAACCACAAGGACCTTCAGAGAATCATATTTGCTGCTTTATTTCTGCTTTCCAAATCGCATGCACATTCCTTCATTTGACTAATTCTAACCTGAAACCATCCGGGGAACAGGATTCTGGCAAACATAGCTCCAGCTGAACCAAGTTCTCACAGTGCAGAACCACTATAGTAACGTGCAATGTGTGAGCCTGGACTGGATCCTGGACTGGAGAAAAACAACCCATAAAAGACATTTTGGGGACATTGGGATTTTTTTTTTTAAAGAGGACTGCTATTTTATAAATTTATTGTTTTTTTATTTATTTATTTATTTATTTATGGCTGCATTGGGTCTTCGTTGCTGCACGCAGGCTTTCTCTAGTTGCGGTGAGCAGGGGCTACTCTTCGTTACGGTGTGCAGCTTCTCATTGCGGTGAATTCTCTTGTTGCAGAGCACGGGCTCTAGGCGCTCTGGCTTCAGTAGTTGTAGCTCGCAGCCTCAGTAGTTGTGGCACGTGGGCTTCAGTAGTTGTGGCTCGTGGGCTCTAGAGCGCAGGCTCAATAGTTGTGGCACATGGGCTTAGTTGCTCCGTGGCATGTGGGATCTTCCTGGACCAGGGCTCGAACCCGTGTCCTCTGCATTGGCAGGTGGATTCTTAACCACTGCACCACCAGTGGAGCCCCCATGTTGACATTTTTTTTTTAACAAATTTATTTATTTTATTTATTTATTTTTGCCTGCATTGTGTCTTTTTTGCTGTGTGCGGGCTTTCTCTAGTTGCGGCAAGTGGGGCCTGTTCTTTGTTGCGGTGCACGGACTTCTCATTGCAGTGGCTTCTCTTGTTGTGGAGCATGGGCTCTAGGTGCACAGGCTTCGGTAGTTGTGGCACGCGGGCTCAGTAGTTGTGGCTCAAGGGCTCTAGAGCACAGGGTCAGTAGTTGTGGCACATGGGCTTATTTGCTCCGCGGCGTGTGGGATTCCCGGACCAGGGCTTGAACCCGTGTCCCCGGCATTGGCAGGCGGATTCTCAATCGCTGTGCCACCAGGGAAGCCCCATGCTGACTTTTAAATGCTAAATATTGGTAGCATTATCTCTCAATTTTTAAAATGGTTTTTGTTTGGCATTAATTTGTGTTAACTTTTTAGATTGTCCTTTAGCGTTTTCCATTATCAAATGTTGTATCAGGTAGAGGCCATGTTTACATGTTATCGAAATTAATCTTGTCACAATATGTTGGGTTATAATAATAATAACTGTACATTTATTATTACGTTGCTTTTTTATAGCAAGGCTCTGAAATTTTTAGTATAACCTTATCACAGAAAACTGATTCGCTGTTTATAATTATGATCACTTATTATTACTTAAAACATGTAAATAAAGTGTTATGAAAAATACAGAATAATTTATAACATCAAGAATTCCTGGTGATTTCTGGTTATTATTCCTGAATCCAGAAGATTCAGGAATCTTAAATTGATAATTTTTGAAGCTGATCGTAGGCACTTGAGAAGGTTCATAATACTATCGTATCTGTTTTCATATATGTTTAAATTTTTTGTAATAAAAAGTAAAACAAAACTGGATCATGCTACATTCCTGCCTAAACTTCAATGGCTTTCCAGTGCCTGTAAGATGAAGGCCAACTGCTTTGAAACCTTGCATAATTTTGACCCTTTCAGCTCTCCAGCTCCAACTCTCCCACTACTTTCCAGCAACACTAGCCTTCTTTCAGTTCCTCAGACTCACCACTCAAGATCTTTGCCTGTGCTGTTCACTCTGCTTAGAACACTCTTACTGTCCGTATTTCCCTGGCTAACTCCTACTCATCTTTAAATATGAGTTCCTCTTGGAGGCTTTGCTTGGACCAATCTCCCCCACCTCCCACCACTAAATCTAAATGAGGTATCCCTGTGATAATCTCACACAATTTCTTCGTAGCACTCAACACACTTTGTAGTTATATATTTATTCATTACTTATTGTTTTAATGACAATATCCCTCATTACATAGTAAGCACAGAGAGTGTGTCTGTTTTTCTCACCCCTGTCTTGCCTGCATCTAGCACAATGCTTGGTATAAAATAGGCCCACAGTAAATATGAGTTTAAACAATCCCAACTGTGCAACATAACAATTAGAAAATAAAGCAAAATTGTTCTTAATGAATATAAGACAGCTCTCAGTGTTCACCAAGTTTTTTGCTTTGCTCACAAACATATTCTAGAATCTCACCCAAGATCAACATTCAGCTTGCTATTTGTTGTTTCTGGAGTCTACCTTTCTTCCTAACAGCTTTAATTAAATCTAAAACTGATCCTCCAAGGTTGGCAGTGAAAGGAAAATAAGAATAGGAGACTTAGGAAACATAGCAACCAATTGCAATTCTATTTGCCTGGAGTTTGAAGTCTGACTCTTGTCCCAAGATTTAGTTTTTGGTGGAAAAAAAGATGACTTAGAGCTTATAGATCTATAGATCACTATAGATCCTACAGATTTTTAAAAGACAGCAATGGAATTATGAAAAACTTTACCCCAATAAAAATTTGACAACTTAGATGAGATGGATAAATTACTTGAAAGAGACAAATTGTAACAACCGACTCAAGAAGAAATAAAATACCTGAATTGTCCTATATCAATCAAATAATTGAATTTGGAATGAAAAATCTTCCCCTAGGCCCAGATGACTTCCTTGTTAACAAAATATTAGCAAATTGAATTCAGCAATAGGTAAAAAGGATAATACAACATTCCCAAGCGGATTTATCCTAGGAACCCAAGATTGGTTTGAAATCAATTAACGTGACTTACCATGTTAATAGAACAATGGAGAAAAGCCATATGATTACCTCAATAGATGCAGACAAAGCATTTGAACAAATTCAAAACCAATTTGTAACAACAGTCACACAACACTCACCAAGTTTTTTTGTCCAAGATTCACTTTGTATGTAGCCTAACTTCCTAAGTTAAGCTTCTCCCTCTACAGCCAATCCTGAGGGAGTCAACACTCAACCTTGAACAAATATTTGTGAGACAGGAGAGAAGCGGGTAGGGTACAACTTTTAAAAGAAAGACATAGCCATTAAGGATACAATATAAACTGGTTAGAACCAACTAGGCCCAAGATGACAGAAGATTCGACTTCCAGTAGACCTTGAGCCTCATTATACATATGCTCATTGTAATATATTAGCATATGCTAAATGACATAACCCCAGGTGCTGTGACAGTTCCAAGGTCGACCATAAAAGGCCAAAAAGTGGACAGTGGCCCAATTCCTGGAAACCCCTGCCCTTTCCCCAAATAGTTGAAATTATCATACCACTTTTTAGCCTATGAAATTACCCAGCCCATTAAAACTAACCACTCTGGCACCCCGAGGCCTCTCACCTTCTGAGTTGGCTGACACTCGGTCTATGGAGTGTGTATCCCTGAATAAACTTGCTTTCACTTTAGTATGGCTTGCTCTTAAATTCTTTCCTGTGTGAAGCCAAAGACCCTCACTTGGCGGCCTGTCCCAGGGACTCACCCGAGATCTGGGACATGACCATCCTCTTGCGCCCCATTCTTCTGCAACATTTGAGTGCCTATAACAGGTTACGCAATGTTCTAGGAGCTGAGGGTACAGCAGTGAACCAGCCGATGAAGTCTCTGCCTTATAGAGTCTGGAAATAGCTTTGATTTTATTAAGGGTTCTGGGAGAATTCCTTTCACTTTCATCCTACCCATGCCACTTATGAAAAATCTGTATGTGTACCTCTCTTCTCTTCCCTCCCCCAATTCTCCATAATTTCTCTCAGATTATGGGGTAAATAGTGACTACACCTACAAGTTCTTTCAGTGCCCTAGGAGGTAATTTATTTGGGCTCTGGAGTCTTTTTTTTTTTTTTGTAGCAAATAAGTCTAAGTATAATTATTTATTGATTTTTAAATTGGGGTATAGTTGCTTTACAATGTTGTGCTAGTTTCTGCTGTACGGTGAAGTGAATCAGCCATATGTGTACATATATCCTCTCTTTTTCAGATTTCCCTCCCATGTAGGTCACCACAGAGCATTGAGTAGAGTTCCCTGCTACACAGCAGGTTTTCATCAGTTATCTTTTTTATACATAGTAGTGTATACATGTCAATCCCAATCTCCCAATTCATCCCACCCCCACTTTTTCCCCTTGGTGTCCATATGTTTGTTCTCTACATCTGTGTCTCTATTTCTGCTTTGCAGATAGGTTCACCTGTACCATTTCTCTAGATTCCACATATATGCATTAATATACACTGTGGCTCACTTATTATCTTTCCCACATCTTGGACTTCAATTCACATTTAACTTCATTCTCCTTAGTGGAGCACTGAATAGGAGAGGCATGGTTTTCTGTCTGTCACTTGCAAATCTGGAGCTTTATGACTGAGCGATAGTTAATAATTATCTTCTTCTTCTAAACACTTTTTAAAAAACAGTTTTATTGCAATATGCTTCATATACAATTTAAGGTGTTTTCCTATTTAAAGTATATAACTCATCACTTTTCAGTATATTCACAGGTTTGTGCAACCATCATTGCGATCTAATTTTAGAACGTTTTCATCCCCCCTTAAAAAAGTCCCATACCTATTAGCAGTCAATCCTAAACACTTTTAAAGTGTTTTATGACTGTCCTTAGCTGGTTTATGACTGCCCTTAGCTGGTTTTCTCAAGCCTCAGTCTAGGGAGGGTCTTCCCCCTTGGTTTCAGACTCCCTAGAACTGCTGCTGTAACTGGTGCACACATTCTCTTATGTGTTATATTTGAGCTTGCCCTTCTGTTTTCTTCTCTTAGGATCATAGTGGATGTTGTCTTCACAATATCCAGCCCACCTCACCCACTCCTGATCCAAGAACTTGGGAAAAGAATGGATGCACAAGGGACTTCTCTGGCAGTCCAGTGGTTAAGACTCCATGCTTCCAATGCAGGGGGTGGGGTTCAATCCCTGGTTGGGGAACTAAGATCCCACATGCCATGCAGCACGGCAAAAAAAAAAAAAAAAGTATAAATGTATAAATATAGACTGCTATACCAAAACCTCATGGTAACCACAAACCAAAAATTTATAATAGATATACACACAAAAAAGAAAAAGGAATCCAACACAATACTAAAAACTGTCATCAAATCACAAGAGAACAAAAGAAGAGGGGAAAAAAAAAAAAAGACCTACAAAAACAAACCCAAAACAATTAACAAAATGGCAATAAGAACATACATATCAATAATTACCTTATGTGTAAACAGATTAAATGTTCCAACCAAAAGATATAAATTAGCTGAATGGATACAAAAACAAGACCTGTTTACAAGAGACCCACTTCAGATCTAGAGACACATACAGACTGAAAGTGGAGTGATGGAAAAAGTTACTCCATGCAAATGGAAATCAAAAGAAAGCTGGAGTAGCAATACTTATATCAGACAAACTAGACTTTAAAATAAAGACTGTTAGGGAATTTCTGGGTGGTCTAGTGGTTAGGACTCTGTGCTTCCACTGCAGGGGGCCCGTGTTCAATCCCTGGTTGGGGAGCTAAGATCCTGCAAGCTGCACAGCATGGCCAAAAAAGAAAAAAATTACTGTTACAAAGATAATGAATGACACTACATAATGATCAAGAGATCAATCCAAGAAGAATATGTAACAATTGTAAATATATATGCACCCAACATAGGAGCACCTCAATATATAAGGCAAATGTTAGCAGACATAAAAGAAGAAATTGACAGTGACACAATAATAGTGGGAGACTTTAACACCCCATTTACATCAATGGACAAATTATCCAGACAGAAGATCAATAAGGAGACAGCGGCTTTAAATGACACATTAGACCAGATGGACTTAATTGATATTTATAGAGCATTCCATCCGAAAGCAGCAGAATACACATTCTTTTCAAGCGCACATGGAACGTTCTCCAGGATAGGTCACATGCTGGGCCACAAAGCAAACCTCAGTAAATTTAAGAAAATTGCAACCATATCAAGCATCTTTTCTGACCACAACTCTATGAGATTAGAAATCAACTACAAGAAAAAACTGCAAAAAACACAAACATGTGGAGGCTAAACAACATGCTGCTAAACAACCAATGGATCATTGAAAAAATCAAAGAGGAAATTAAAAAGTATCTAGAGACAAATGAAAGCAAAAACATGGTGATCCAAAACCTACGAGATGCAGCAAAAGCAGCTCTAAGAGGGGACTTTAAGCAATACAAGCTTACCTCAGGAAACAAGAGAGATCTCAAATAAACAACCTAACCTTAAACCTAAAGCAACTAGAGAAGGAAGAGCAAACAAAACGCAAAGTTAGTAGAAGGAAAGAAATCATAAGGATCAGAGCAGAAATAAATGAAATAGAGACTAAGGAAACAATAGAAAAGATCAATGAAACTAAAAGCTGGTTCTTTGAAAAGATAAACAAAATTGATAAACCTTTAGGCAGACTCATCAAGACAAAAAAGAAGAGGGCCAAAATCAATAAAATCAGAAATGAAAAAGGAGAAGTTACAATCAACACTACAGAAACACAAGGGACCATAAGAGACTACTACAAGCAACTATATGCCAATAAAATGGACAACCTAGAAGGAATGGACAAATTCTTAGAAAGGTACAATCTCCCAAGACTGAATCAGGAAGAAATAGAAAATATGAACAGGACAATCACAAGTACTGGAATTGAATCTATGATTTAAAAAGACAACACAGGGCTTCCCTGGTGGCGCAGTGGTTGGGGGTCCGCCTGCTGATGCAGGGGACACAGGTTCATGCCCCGGTCCGGGAAGATCCCACATGCCACGGAGTGGCTAGGCCCGTGAGCCATGGCTGTGGAGCCTGCGCGTCTGGAGCCTGTGCTCCGCAATGGGAGAGGCCACAACAGTGAGAGGCCTGCATACCGCAAAAAAAAAAAAAAAAAAAAAAAAGACAACACAAACAGATGTAAAGATATACTGTGTTCTTGGATTGGAAGAATAAATATTGTAAAAATGACTATACTACCCATGGCAATCTACAGATTCAGTGCAATCCCTATCAAATTACCAATGGCATTTTTCACAGAACAAGAACAAAAAATTTTTAAATTTGTGTGAAAACACAGAAGACCCTAAAGCAATCTTGAGAAAGAAAAATGGAGCTTGAGGAATCAGGTGCCCTGACTTCAGACTCTATTACAAAGCTACAGTAATCAAAATAGTATGGTACTGGCCAAAAAAACAGAAATATAAATCAATGGAACAGGATAGAAAGCCCAGAGGTAAACCCACTTACCTATGGTCCATTAATCTATGACAAAGGAGGCAAGAATATACAATGGAGAAAAGACAGTCTCTTCAATAAGTTGTGCTGGGAAAACTGGACAACTACATGTAAAAGAATGAAATCAGAACATTCTCTAACACCATATACAACAATAAACTAGAAATGGATTAAAGACCTAAATGTAAGATCAGATACTATGAAATTCCTAGAGGAAAACATAGGCAGAACACTCTTTTACATAAATTGCCGCAATGTCTTTTTGGATTCATCTCCTAGGTAATGGAACTAAAAACAAAAATAAACAAATGGGACCTAATTAAACTTAAAAAGCTTTTGAACAGCAAAGGAAACCATAAACAAAATGAAAAGATAATGTACAGAAAATATTTGCAAACAGTGCTACTGACAAGGGATTAATTTCTAAAATATAAAAACAGCTTATACAGGGACTTCCCTGGTGGTCCCATGGTTAAGAATCCACCTTCTAATGCTGGGGACGTGGATTCAATCCCTGGTCGGGGAACTAAGATCCCACATGCTGTGGGGCAACTAAGCCTGCGTGCCACAACTACTGAGCCTGTGCACTCTGGAGCCCGTGAGCCACAACTAGAGAGAAGACCATGTGCTGCAACAAAGAGCCTGCTTGCTGCAATGAAAAATCCCACATGCTGCAGTGAAGATCCCGGGTGCCACAACTAAGACCCGACGCAGCCAAAAACAATGCTTATACAGTTCAATATCAAACAAACAAACAAAAACCCAATCAAAAAATGGGGAGAAGATCTAGACATTTCTCTAAAGAAGACATACAGATGGCCAACAGGCACATGAAAAGATGCTCCTCATCTCTAATTATTAGAGAAATGCAAATCAAAACTACAGTGAGGTATCACCTCACAGCAGTCAGCATGGGCATCATCAAAAAGTCTACAAATAGGAGGGTTCCCTGGTAGCCTAGTGGTTAGGATTCCAGGCTTTCACTGCTGTAGCCTGGGTTCAATCCCTGGTTGGGGAATGGAGGTCCTGCAAGCTGAGCGGCACAGCCAAAAAAATAAACAACAACAACAAAAAAAGAGAAATGCATTCAGTCAGTCTCTATGCAAAAAAAAAATGCTGGAGTAATAAATGCTGGAGAGGGTGTAGAAAAAAAGGAATTCTCCTATACTATTGGTGGGAATGTAAATTGGTGCAGCCACTATGAAGAACAGTATGGAGTTTCCTTAAAAAACTAAAAATAGAGTTGCCATATGATCCAGGGATCCCACTCCTGGGCATATATCCAGAGAAAACTATAATTCGAAAAGATACATGCACCCCAATGTTCATAGCAGCCAAGACATGGGAGCAACCTAAATGTCCATCAACAGATGAATGGATAAAGAAGATGTGGTATTTACATACAATGGAATATTACTTGGCCATAAAAACGAACGAAATAATGCCATTTGCATCAACATGGATGGAACTAGAGATTATCATGCTAAGTGAAGTAAGCCAGACAGAGAAAGACAAATATCATATGATATTGCTTATATGTGGAATCTGAAAAAAAGATACAAATTAACTTATTTACAAAACAGAAATAAAACCACAGACATAGAAAACAAACTTATGGTTACTAAAGGGGAAGTGGGGGAGGGATAAATTAGGAGGATGGGATTAACATATACATACTACTATATAAAAAATAGATAACCAGGGACTTCCCTGGTGGCGCAGTAGTTAAGAATCTGCCTGCCAATGCAGGGGACATGGGTTCGATCCCTGGTCTGGGAAGATCCCACATACCGCGGAGCAGCTAAGCCCATGTGCCACAACTACTGAGCCTGAGCTCTAGATCCTGCAAGCCACAACTACTGAGCCCACATGCCATAACTACTGAAGCCTGTGTGCCTAGAGCCTGTGCTCTGCAACAAAGAGAAGCCACCGTAATGAGAAGCTCGTGCACCGCCATGAAGAGTAGCCCTCGCTCAACGCAACTAGAGAAAGCCTGCGCACAGCAACAGACCCAAAGCCACCAAAAATAAATAATTAGTTAAAATAAAATAAAAAAAAATTTTTTAAATAGATAACCAATAAGGACCTACTGCATAGCATAGGGAACTATACTCAATATTTTGTAATAACCCATGATGCAAAAGAACCTGAAAAAGAATCTCTATCTCTATCATCTATCTATCTATCTATCCATGTACCTATCTATCTATGTATCTATCTAAATCACTTTGCCGTATACCTGAAACTAATACAACATTGTAAGTCAACTATACTTCAATTTAAAATTTTTTAAAAAAACAAAAATTAAAAAAAAAGGAATCAAAGCATTTCCCCAGTTTACTAGAAATTATACAAAGCATCTTTTCTAATGATTGCATTAATGTTCTACTGTGGGAATATACTGAAATTTATTTAGCCAGTCTCATTTTTTGTACCTAAGATGTTTCTATTTTTTTCAGACTCATATATAACACTGCATCCTTGTGAATAACTCTTTGTATATATTTTGGATAATTTTTTAGGATAATTTAAGAGGAGAATAATTGATATGCATCACCAGATTATTTCTCTAAAAGCAGTCTCAATTTGCCTCACCACCAGCAGGACATAAGAATAGACTTTGCACTGCACACTTGCTTGCCCTGGATAGCCTTTTTTTTTTTTTCTTTTTTTAAGTTTTGCCAGTTTTGATAGATGAAAGATGGTACCTGGTTTAAAAAATTTGCATCTCTTTTGTTATTAGTGAAGTTGAACATTTTCCCACGTGTCTTTTGGCTATATATGTTTCCTCTTTTGTGAACTGTTCAAGTTCATTTATTTTTCAGGGTGGGGGGGGTGTCCTTGACCAACCTCTTAACACACGTGGGTCATTCGCTCAGAACCTACAGAAAGAGGTTTTCTAAATAAAGAGGATATTAAACAATGTATAGATATCTAGAAAGGGGCTTTTCTTCATAAAATGTAGAGATTGAAAAAATGGGGTCCGAGTACAAATATTCATTTCTGAAAGGGCTATTAGCCCTCTCTGACCAGCTCCAACAGACTGAAAAGTTGGCAAATGTAGCCTTGGGCAAGGCACTAAGGTCTTGAGGATTTCCATACTTAAAAATCTCCAAGTTTAAGTTCCCAATGTCTCACATATAACCATAAACTTAAGCTCCTTAGGACCGTGATAAAGATCTAAGTGGTCCTGTAATTGGAAAAGATTTGGGATGGGGGGGACTGCAAAAGTGATGCAAAGCTATTATCTATTTTCGCCCAAGGCAGGAAAAGAAAGGCTAAGCATAAACTGTCTTAGGACAGGTATGGGTTAGATATCAATAAGGACTAGCCAGCTGTCAGCCGAGTGAGTCTGTGGACCAGATCATTGTGAAAATCTGGTTACTTTGTAGGAAGAAATTGAGAATTCCTTGATAACTTTTTGTGTGTAATAGGCATGGCCTAAGGGAGATTGGGATGGGTTAACTAACCTGGATTTCATCTAGTCCAACGAACGTGAAAGAGTATGATCTCAGAGGGCCGTGACATCATCACATCATCCAGCCATTTCTGAATTAGACCAGCCCATTAACATGCAGGAATTCTGGGCCTGAGTGGGAATCCCACTGAAGTCACACTACAAGGTGAAGGTTAAGGGGGGAATACCAGACCGGAACCTGACATTTCATTCTGCTTCCCTGGCAGGACCTTTTCAAAGAAACAAGAACTGAAATGTAGCTTGAACTGGAATGCAAAGCAGGCCGCTATTTCAGTCTGAATCATGAGTAGGGGCTGCAGTGGGCCATCCGAAACTGAGGGGCAAAAAAAAACGAATACCGAGGCAGGAGCTGCACATAATAAAAAATTGAAACTGTCTGGGCAACAGGACAGTTCCAAGCATTAGCTACACTGGGAACTGAGCCAGGAAGCAGAATTTTATAGTATTTCCTTCCTGGCTAGAGCCATGCACCAGCGATTGCCCCTCTGTCTCTCTCTCCCTCTCTCCCCCCTCCTTCCCAGGATTCCTGCAGTCAGTCCCCTGATCTGCCGCAGGACTGCAGGACAGCGGGTCTCTTAGCACTGCTTTGCCTTGTACTGCAGTGTAGCCGTGTCACCTGGTGCTCTGCCCCTCCCCCAGCCCAGCCCAGGGTCCTAGAGGCCTGCGGTGTTGCCAAGGAGCTGGCATCACCCAGATCCAGAGGGCAGAATAGTGGCTGAGGTGGCCAGCCACGTCATCTGTAACCCAGAGTGTTTACTTTCTCTGCAGTCCAGCGACGCAAGAATCTGCCAACAATCCTCAAATTTATTCTTTCTTGGGCCTTCAAGAAGTGAATAGCTGTCATGAAAACAAAGCAGAGAAAGCTCTGATGGGAAAAAGGTTCAGGCTTTCTTCTTGAATTACCTTTCCTGCCTTTTTCTGCTAAGTCATCTTCCTCCCTTCCTCAGACTCCTGTGTATCTCCCCTTCTGGAGAGCCTTCCTTAACCCTGGCTAAGACCTGCTCACTCAGGCTCCTGTTCATCTTTCCCATGATCATCAAAAAAAGAGTTCTTCATTCAAGGTCCAGCTACCCGCTAACCAGGGAAGCTGAAGGACTGTTTAGAGAAAGTAAATTGATTTTACTCTTAGCTTAAGTTACACATATATCTTCAGTACATAGTAAGCACCAAATGTGTGTAACTTGATTGACATCAGATGCAAAAACACCACATGTACTTGAGAGCCAAGTCAACTTTAATTTTTATATTACCTGTGCATACATCATTATTGAAATCCCAGGATCTTGATTGAGACAGACCTAAGTTTAACTCTAGGCTTTACCACTTACTAGTTGTGACCTTGGACAATTCACTTCACTTCTCTGAACTGCCTTATCATATGAAACACAGATCATAATAACATGCCTCATAAGGCCTTTCAGAGGATTATGTAAATGAGCCTCATTCACATTTGTGAACAGTTAAGCGACACATTACTTACTCTGTGTGTACATATTCTTTCATATGTTCTCTCTGTACACCTCTGCTTTTTGACCATGACCTCTATGAGGGTGGGGCCAGGCTCTACCACCTGAGTCGGTTGTTGTCCAGCTGATTGATCCTACATGCATAATGCCCAGAAAGCTCAGATACTGTCTCATGGTACTTGGAGTAGACTCAGGAGAAAGGCCTGGACCATTGATTTTGAGACAGAGGATTGATGTCTGCATAATGAACCAAGCATGCTACATCAGTCCATGATACACAGTTGTGAAGTTTTAGGAAAGTCATTCATTTAATTATTTGTTTATTCACCCAGACATTTATTGAACATTTGTTATGTTGGAAAATATACAAGTTCTCTTTCCACCTAAGCTTACAGTTTAATTATTTAACCTAAAGATATAATGAGGCAATTTAATTCATATTCATTGGAAAACATTTCAACTATGTAAGGCAACATTGTGCTATGTAAGGCAACATTGTGCTTTATTAAACAAAACCAGAACCTCCAAAGCTTAGCTCTTGAAAGAGAATATCTAGATAAGAATAACTGGCTGAACTGAGTCGTGACTCAGGTTCCCCCTCCCTCAGGTTTGCTAAGTTTTTTTTTTTTTAATCGAAGTGCAGTTGATTTACAATGCTGTGTTCGTTTCTGTGCTGTAAGTAGGACCTTGTTGTTTATCAGGTTTCCTATGTCTTTGCTGTTTCCTCTCTAACACTCTGGCCCAAGCGTAGATTATAAAATTTTTGCTTATCAGTGAAATCGGTCGGAGTTCTCAATAAAATATTTTACTAAAAAAAATAAGAGAGAAGAAAAGGACATCCTTGAAAGCAAAATGAAACATTGTTATGAGTTTGGAAAATTGTTTGGTGGTATTTACTAAAGCTAATCACAATCATATATATGCAAGGACTCAGCAATTTCATTCCTAGGAAATGTACCCAATGTGCATTTTTTGTGTACATAGCATATCTAGGATGATAATAGCAGTACTATTAGTAATAGCCAAATATTGGAAACAACCTAAATTTCCATGTGCAGTAGAATAGACAAATTAGGGTATCTTTACACAGTAGAATACCACACAGCACCGCAACGAACATACTACAACTACAGGTAACAAATGCGTGAATCTCACCAGCGCAATGTTGAGGGTTAAACCAGACACAAAAGGGGATCTGCTGTCCGTTATTCTATTTATCTAAAGTTCCAAAACAGGCAAAACCAATCTGTGGTGTTTGCAGCCAAGATAGTGATTGTCATTGGAACTAGTGACTACAAGGGCACAGGGACACCTGGGGGGCTAGTAATGTTCTATTTCATTGATTTGGGTTCTGGTTACATGGGTGAAAATTCATTCAGGTATTCACTTATGATTTCTACACTTTTCTATATGTTCAATACACATCAGTAAAATGTTTTTTAGAAAATAGTATAGAACAGTCTGATTTCCTGATCATTCTACAGCTAACTCACTCATGAGCTTGGTTTGAATGATCTGTAACCTACTCAGACCAGGCAAATACCCAAGCACTTTGCATATGTTCCTGTTTCTTCTGTCCCCTGAACACTTACTGGGAGCAGCTGTGGTCTTATTTCCCACCACACAAAAGGTAATGTCTAGACAGTTGTGTCCCCTTGGTGGCTTAGCTTACCATCCCCCTGGGTCTTCTAGCTAGTTCCTGTCTCCCAACCAAGGGATTTTCCCGACCTCAGATTGGTAGGACTATGGTAAACGGTTCAGTGAATAGGCATATCTTTTGGGTGAGATCCCAGCCCCCGTATCTAAGAGTGGCTATGCTCCTAATATAGATGCAATAATAAAGTGATGCTTTAACAAAACAATAGTTATTGCATTCATGCCATAATTTCTCCCCATCTTTTAAAATAAGTTTTATGAGGGCAGGATTTTGTTTTATTTTACTCATGGCTGCTATAGCCCTAGCATATAGAACAGTCCCTGGCACATAATAGGCACTCAATTAAAATGTTTTGAATGAAATAATTATTCTCAAAGAAAAGAAGCATACACAGAGGATAAGAGTGTGTGTTCTAGAATTAGACTGCTTAGGTTCAGATTCTAGTTACACCACTTGCCATCTGTGAGATGTTGGACAAATTATTCTATCCATGCCTCATTTTTCTCATCTGTAAAATGGAGATAGTACTGGTATATCTTCCTCTTAGAGTTACTATGAACTTTAAAGAACACATGTAAAGATAATGTATGGAACAGTTTGGTGGCCACTATGTCAAAAGTGGGCTGGCCTATCTCTTAGAAATGCAAGAAAATTGAAGTCTTCTGACCGTCTGTGAGACATACAATAGAATAAGTAATAAAAAGAAATGTTAATAAAAACAAAATTAGTGACATGAAGAAAACTTTTAAAAATATTAAAATTCAAGAACCCAGCAAGATTTTTTTGTAGGTATGGACAAGCTTATTCTAAAATTTATATGGGAAGGCAAATGAGCTAGAATAGCTAAAACTATTTTGAAAAAGAAAGGTGGGAGGAACCACTCTGTCTCATGTTAAAGCTTATGAGATAGCTACAGACTCATTATAAAGCTACAGTAATCAAGACAGCATGGACTGATAGACACGTAGATCAATGGAACAGACCAGAGGACCCAGGAATAGACTCACACAACTATGCCCAACTGAATTTTCACAAAGTGACAAAAGCAATTCAACAGAGGAAGGATACCCTTTTCAATAAATGGTGCTGGAGAAATTGCACATTCATTGTCAAAAGAAAGACAAAGAAGAACCTTTACCTAAATCTCACATCTTATACAAGAGTTAATTCAAAATGGATCATGAATTTAAATGTAAAATATGATATCCAGAAAAGACAAAAACTCTAATTAGAAAAGATACATGCACCCCAATGTTCATAGCAGCACAATTAAAAATAGGCATGATATGGAAGCAACCTAAGTGTCCACCAACAGATGAATGGATAAAGAAATGTGAGATATGTATACATATATATCTACACACACACACACACACACACAATGGAATACCACTCAACCACAAAAAAGAATGAAATAATGCCATTTGCGGCAACATTGATGGACCTAGAGATTATCGTTACTAAGTGAAGTAAGACAGAGAAAGTTAAATGTCATATGATATCACTTATATGTGGAATCTAAAAAAATGTTACAAATGAAATTATTTACAAAACAGAAACAGAGTCACAGACATAGAAAACAAACTTATGTTTACCAACGGGGAAGGGGGAGATAAATTAGGAGTTTGGGATTAACAGATACATACTACTATATATAAAATAGATAACCAACAAGGACCTACTGTACAGCACAGGGAACTATATTCAATTATTCAATATTCTGAGATAAACCATAATGGAGAAGAATATAAAAAAGAATGTATATATATATATGTATAACTGAATCACTTTGCTATACAGGAGAAATTAACACAACATTGTAAATCAACCATGCTTCAATAAAAAATAAAAAAAATGTAAAATATGAAAAAAGTCAATCTCTGTATGATTCCATTGATATGACATTCTCGAAATGACAAAACTATGGAGATGGTGAGGTGATTGACAGTTGTTAGGGGACAGGGATGGTGTATGTGTGTGTGTATGTGTTGCTCACAAGTATAAAGTGATAACACAAGGGGGTTCTGTTGTGGTGATAGAACAGTTCTTTATCTTGATTGTGGTGGTGGTTCCATGAATCTGTGTGGTTTAAAAATTTCATTACAACTACACACCTGTGAATGAATGCATACTAAAAATGGCAAAAGCTGAATAAGGTCTGTAGTCTAGTTAAAAGTATTGTTCCAATGTCAATTTCCTGGTTTTCATATTGTAATACAAATGTATGTGAGATGTCACCATTAGGGGAAGCTGGATGAAGGGCAAACAGGACTCTGTATTCTACTGCTTCAGCTTTCTGGGAGTCTACAATGGTTTCAAAATAAAAAAATTTTTAAAGTGTAAAACAAAAGGGTTAATCTCCAAAATTTACAAGCAGCTCATGCAGCTCAATATCAAAAAAACAAACAACCCAATCCCAAAATGGGCAGAAGACCTAAATAGACATTTCTCCAAAGAAGTAATACAGATTGCCAACAAACACATGAAAGGATGCTCAACAACACTAATCATCAGAGAAATGCAAACCAAAACCACAATGAGGTATCACCTCACACCAGTCAGAATGGCCATCATCAAAAAATCTACAAACAATAAATGCTGGAGAGGGTGTAGAGAAAAGGGAACCCTCTTGCACTGTTGGTGGGAATGTAAATTGATACAGCCACTATGGAGAACAGTATGGAGGTTCCTTAAAAAACTAAAAATAGAACTACCATACAACGCAGCAATACCATTACTGGGCATATACCCTGAGAAAACCATAATTCAAAAAGAGTCATGTACCAGAATGTTCATTGCAGCTCTATTTACAATAGCCAAGACATGGAAGCAACCTAAGTGTCCATCGACAGATGAATGGATAAAGAAGATGTGGCACATACATACAATGGAATATTACCCATAGAAAGAAATGAAATTGAGTTATTTGTGGTGAGGTGAATGGACCTAGAGTCTGTCATACAGAGTGAAGTAAGTCAGAAAGAGAAAAACAAATATCGTATGATAACACATATATACGGAATCTAAAAAAAAAAAAAAAAGCGGAAGAACCTAGGGACAGGACAGGAATAAAGACGCAGCCGTAGAGAATGGACTTGAGGACACAGGGAGTGGGAAGGGTAAGCTGGGATGAAAAGAGTGGCATGGACATATATACACTACCAAATGTAAAATAGCTACCTAGTGGGAAGCAGCCACACAGCACAGGGAGATCAGCTCGGTGCTTTGTGATCACCTAGAGGGGTGGGTTAGGGAGGGTGGGAGGGAGACACAAGAGGGAGGGGATATGGGGATATATGTATACGTAGAGCTGACTCACTTTGTTATAAAGCAGAAATTAACACACCTGGGCTTCCCTGTTGGCGTAGTGGTTAAGAATCTGCCTGCCAATGCAGGGGACACGGGTTTGAGCCCTGGCCCAGGAAGATCCCACATGCCGCAGAGCAACTAAACCCATGCACCACACTACTGAGCCTGAGCTCTAGAGCCCGCAAGCCACAATTATTGAGCTCACGTGCCACAACTACTGAAGCCAGCGCGCCTAGAGCCCATGCTCCACAACAAGAGAAGTCACGACAATGAGAAGCCGACGCACTGCAATGAAGAGTAGCTCACGCTCACCGCAACTAGAGAAAGCCCGTGCACAGCAACGAAGACCCAACACAGCCAAAAATAAATAAATAAATAAATTTATTAAAAGAAATTAACACACCTTTGTAAAGCAATTATACTCCAATAAAGACGTTAAAAAAGAGAGAGAAAAAATAAAAATGACAGGCAAAAAAAAAAGAAGTGTAAAACACTTCTCACAGCACGTGATACAATAGTAAGTGCTCAATAAATATTAACTATTATTCTCTTTTTTAATTACTGTCAATATTATAACAAAAGGAGAATGACTCATTCACACTCTTTGCCTGGCACAGAGCAGTCAATCAGTAAATATTTGTTGATTAAATGAATGAACTATAGGTATGGGGGAAAGATGGAAGAGTGATAGATTTTAAAATTGGAAGCAACCTTCATGGAACTTCCATTCTAAAGGAAGAAACAGCCATGAAAATAACTAAACATAAGGCTTCATGGAGGTTGTGGCTTTGAACTGAGACTTGGAGAATAAGTAGATGGAGAAGAAGGATGAGGAATATAATAGGAGATGAGAATATAGAGGAGATTGAGGAGGGTTTTGAATGTTCCTAAAGAGTATGGTCCCTTATTCTGCAGGTGAAGGAGTACCATTAAAGAGTATGTGTAAGATAATTCCAGTGACAGTGTGAAGCATGGATGACCAGGGAAAG
>NW_006783618.1:824208-825637 GCF_000442215.2 Lipotes vexillifer
TGGCACATATATACAATGGAATATTACTCAGCCATAAAAAGAAACGAAATTGAGTTATTTGTAGTGAGGTGGATGGACCTAGAGTCTGTCATACAGAGTGAATCAAGGCAGAATGAGAAAAGTAGATCCCATATGCTAACACATATATATCGAATCTAAAAAAAAGAATGTTTTTGAAGAACGTAGGGGCAGGAGAGGAATAAAGGCTCAGATGCAGAGAATGGACTTGAGGACACAGGGAGTGGGAAGGGTAAGCTGGGATGAAAAGAGTGGCATGGACATATATACACTACCAAATGTAAAATAGCTACCTAGTGGGAAGCAGCCACACAGCACAGGGAGATCAGCTCGGTGCTTTGTGATCACCTAGAGGGGTGGGTTAGGGAGGGTGGGAGGGAGACACAAGAGGGAGGGGATATGGGGATATATGTATACGTAGAGCTGACTCACTTTGTTATAAAGCAGAAATTAACACACCTGGGCTTCCCTGTTGGCGTAGTGGTTAAGAATCTGCCTGCCAATGCAGGGGACACGGGTTTGAGCCCTGGCCCAGGAAGATCCCACATGCCGCAGAGCAACTAAACCCATGCACCACACTACTGAGCCTGAGCTCTAGAGCCCGCAAGCCACAATTATTGAGCTCACGTGCCACAACTACTGAAGCCAGCGCGCCTAGAGCCCATGCTCCACAACAAGAGAAGTCACGACAATGAGAAGCCGACGCACTGCAATGAAGAGTAGCTCACGCTCACCGCAACTAGAGAAAGCCCGTGCACAGCAACGAAGACCCAACACAGCCAAAAATAAATAAATAAATAAATTTATTAAAAGAAATTAACACACCTTTGTAAAGCAATTATACTCCAATAAAGACGTTAAAAAAGAGAGAGAAAAAATAAAAATGACAGGCAAAAAAAAAAGAAGTGTAAAACACTTCTCACAGCACGTGATACAATAGTAAGTGCTCAATAAATATTAACTATTATTCTCTTTTTTAATTACTGTCAATATTATAACAAAAGGAGAATGACTCATTCACACTCTTTGCCTGGCACAGAGCAGTCAATCAGTAAATATTTGTTGATTAAATGAATGAACTATAGGTATGGGGGAAAGATGGAAGAGTGATAGATTTTAAAATTGGAAGCAACCTTCATGGAACTTCCATTCTAAAGGAAGAAACAGCCATGAAAATAACTAAACATAAGGCTTCATGGAGGTTGTGGCTTTGAACTGAGACTTGGAGAATAAGTAGATGGAGAAGAAGGATGAGGAATATAATAGGAGATGAGAATATAGAGGAGATTGAGGAGGGTTTTGAATGTTCCTAAAGAGTATGGTCCCTTATTCTGCAGGTGAAGGAGTACCATTAAAGAGTATGTGTAAGATAATTCCAGTGACAGTGTGAAGCATGGATGACCAGGGAAAG
>NW_006783618.1:825647-832660 GCF_000442215.2 Lipotes vexillifer
GGCCACCTGAAGATATATAGTCCCCTACTAGGAGATTACAGTTTAATTCTGAGTTGACAAGGATATATTTATGTTAACATGTCAGCAGTCACATGGCTATGACTCATTTTTCTCTGGTCTGGATAGACTTTTTAGAGGAGGTGAATCCTGACCTTTTACAAGAAGGAAGTAAAAAAGATGGAGGAATGGTGTTCCTGGCATCTCCATTTTGAGTTATATCTACTTTCTAGAATTCCAGGACTGAATGGAAATGAAGTCAGTGTATATTACCCCAGACAAATAGGTGCCTTGCAGAAAAAAAAAAATTAAGGTATTAAATCTAAAAACAAGTGATTTCTATAAAACTAATACAAAGAAACTCTGCAAGAAGCTCTCCTCTGGCACAGTTAAGGATGTTGTAATTTGAGGATTTGCACTTCACTTTATTTCTCTACCTGGCCTATTTCCTGTTTCTAAGGTACTTTGGTTGCCATGGAAACATAAACAAACATAACTACTTTCCTCTAGTTGGACTGCTGAATTCCACCCTGAGCTCTACCCCTCTGCTTTCTCTCTCATGGCCACTTCCCACAACACTGCAGTTAACCATCGCCTTTTTCTACCAACCTACCTACCCCCCTCCTCCCTGCCCCGTGAACTTTCTCTCCCAGTCTCCCTCTCCTGATGTGGTAGCACTCTTGAGTGTATGGATAGCTATTTGCCTCCCAACTTATACATTCTTTGTGCGAACTAACCTCTCACCAGTGGGATTGCCTCCTGCAAAGACTTCCATTTTCTTTGTGGAGCTATACTGATTGGAATTAAGAATACCTTGGGTATTGACATTTTGTTTCCTATTTTTTGTTTGTTTGTTTGTTTTTGGCAGTACGCGGGCCTCTCACTGTTGTGGTCTCTCCCGCTGCGGAGCACAGGCTCCGGATGCGCAGGCTCAGCGGCCATGGCTCACGGGCCCAGCCGCTCCGCGGCATGTGGGATCCTCCCGGACCGGGGCACGAACCCGTATCCCCTGCATCGGCAGGTGGACTCTCAACCACTGCGCTACAGGGAAGCCCTTGTTTCCTGTTAAACAGCTGTATAAGGAAATAGTAATAAATTTTTATGAGTAGGAAGATAAACAGCACAAAGCCTCAAGGAATTAGTGAGATGCATACAAATTCATACAAAATAGTGATCCAAAACAATGAGTGACCTAAGTAAAATTAAGAATTAGAGGAAATGGATTGAGGGGAGCAATCAAAGTCTGGAAAGTTCATAAATGAACTATGTGTTTCATTTAAGAGAAAGAAACCATTCTTTCTCTTTCCTTCTCCTCATTCTCCCTCTTCTTCCTAATAGAGTCATAACTTGGGACATGATGTGAAGTGTGGTGACGTTGCATGAAGTATGGCGACCTTCCTAATGGGATGCAATACAGATCAGCTGGGGAGGAGATCTGACTGAACAGAAACTCCTGGAACGTCCTATAGCAACTGGTGGATCTAACGTCAGAGCTGTTTGTGATACGGGAGAATGATACGGGAGAATGGGTGGAACATTTCATCTTCTGTGATAAGCACTGTCAGCATGAAAAACCTTGTGCTTTGTGCTGCCAGGAGCAGGTCCCACCAACACACGCCCTACTATTGAGGAAACTGCGAAAGAGAACTCAAAAGATCGAACACAGATCTCCTGTGAGAGATGTATTTACATGCTATATGTAGATAAAGTGAGTATATTTTTAGAGTAGCAAGTTCTGGCCAAGCAAGTTTAACATGAGAACATGAGTATTGCCCTATTTCAACAGACCCACCCAATCAATATTCTGTGTTTGAGAGTGGAAGTGAAAACTTAATTGTTGTGAAGAGCTTATTGTATAAATGACTGATTTAGTTCTCATAATACACTGTCCTGTAATAAATCTATACCATCTTCCCTATGAGATTAATTTTCCTCTAGGACAGAGTCCCTGTTAAATCACCAGCTATCTGGGAACTTTGAGAAAAGTCATTCTAGATTGACAAGTTATACATGTAGGCAAGCACTGATTTTTTTAACGTATACAAAAATTTTCTAAATTGGTAACAATAGGGTATAATAAAATTTGTAAAACTGTTGGTACACCAAATGTCTCAGAATGCTGCACCTCTAAAGTTTTTTTTTTTTAATTAATTTATTTATTTTTGGCTGCATTGGGTCATCATTGCTGCGCACGGGCTTTCTCTAGTTGCGGCGAGCGGGGGGCCTCTCCTCATTGCTGTGCACGGGCCTCTCATTGTGGTGGCTTCTCTTGTGGCAGACCATGGGCTGTAGGGCGTGTGGGCTTCAGTAGTTGTGGCGCACAGGCTTAGCTGCTCCGTGGCGTGTGGGATCTTCCCGGACCAGGGATCGAACCTGTGTCCCCTGCACTGGCAGGCAGATTCTCAACCACTGCATCACCAGGGAAGTCCCCTAAAGGTTTTATGTAGTCCCCTTATAGTTTTTCTTGTCACTTTCCCTGCTTTTGGCGCCCACTTCCCTTTGCTCTTAGGGTAGAGCTTACTTATCACAGAGTGTCTTCCCTTATAATACAGTTTCTAATTTGCTACAGGCAGGTGATAATTGTCACCTACATTTGAACCACCCTTCAGCAATTATAAAGTGCTTATCTGACCTTTGAAGTTGACATCATTGTCTGTCAGTCATAACCCTAGGGCCTGGCTGGCCATTCATAATATTCCATCTCTCACCAATGACTGGTTCAGGGATGGGCACATGTCCCTAGCTGGGCCTATTGAATCTGTCCTAGGATTTTCGTCAGGGTGATCAAGAAAGCAGTTCATCTGAAGTTTATCTTAATGCATAAAATCAGGTAAACCTGGAGCTGCCCAAGTCCATCTTATGGCCTATGAAAAGATCCTAACATAGAGAAAAACAGCTGAGAGATGGAGGGAGATAGACCTGCAAACATCGTTTGAACATCTGAATCCTGGACTTTTCAGCTTGTATGAGGGCCTGCACCCACTCTACCATGCACATTCATTTTCATTTCTATTTTGTTGTGTTTAAACTGGCTTGACTTGGGCTTCTGGGTTTCTCTCATTTGTAACCAAAAGAATTCTGGCAAATACAAACTTCCCATCAACACTTTGAGATAATAGGGATGTTATTACTGGTTTTACAGGCTGAGAAACTAATGACTTATTCCATAAATGAATACATGTCATTGTAAATAGAAAAAGAACTTCACCCCAGGTCTCACTCTGACACTTTCACATTTCTTAATCTGGAGCTTTTAAAAAAATTATTTTTTTTCCATATTAAATTCCTTTTCAAATAGCCAAATGTGTTAAAATTGCATATAAAACAAGAGAAAGTATGCTCTGAGAAAGGGCCCACAAGTAAGACATCATGGGGTGATCAATGCTTCGTGAGCACTTGGGGACAGATTTGCCGAGGCCAGACTCCAATCTTCTGCACCCCACAGCATGTCAGAAACTCCCACCATTCAATGAAAGATTCCAGTCAGTAGGGGCTCCAGGACTGCCTGGGGGACAGATTTTCAAAAATAAAGACTCTCAAAACAAGTTTTCAACAGAGTTTTAATTTGAACATTTTTCCCCAATGGATAAAGTCTCTTTCTCCTCCCTTCCTTCCTTCCTTCCTTCCTTCCTTTCTTTTCTTCCTTTCTCTCTGTCTCCCTCTTTCTCTCTGTCTGTCACTTTCTTTCTTTCTGGCCACACGCACAGCTCGTGGGATCTTAGTTCCCCACCAGGGATCAAACCTGGGTCCATAGCAGTGAAAGCATCTAACCACTGGACCACCAGGCAATTCCCTCTCTCTCTATTTTTTGGTTTCTTTCTATTTTTTAGTTTTCGTTCTAGAAAAGAGTCTGAAAGACTTATTACAAAAAACAAAAAATGTAGCCTCTTGTTCCCTCCACCCCACTTTCTTGCCTCACTTTTTGCTCTTTTAACTGATTCCTTTGTATTTTCCAGCATATTTTGAATAACATGTTTAGACTGCTACTTACCGATTTTTCTGTTTTAGATTATTATCTATTGGCTTCCCCATTATGAAGATGAAGATTTATCTCTCTTTTACACACACCATCACTACCACCACCATCATCACCACTGGTTTATATGTGCCATTCCCCTTTCCCTAATATAATTATATCATAATTTTGGTTACTTAGTCTTATTGAGATTATTAAGTCATTAAGGCTATGTAAATGCTATTCACAAGTGAGTCATATAATGTGCTATGATTAGTGTTCCTTTCTTGCAAAACTTTTTGTTTCCCGGAAGTTAATAATTATGCTTTTTGTTTGTTTGAATGCTTCGTTTTCTAATTCATCTCCAAACTTTCCCCCAGCCATTACATCCTCACTCAATACATTAAGTGCTTTGGGGGTTCTAGTGCTTTCATTTGGCAACATCTCTCCAGGAGCCATTGGACCCACTCCAATCCAGACTGGTTGCTGTGACCCCAGCTGCACAGTGTCTGCCCAGGATCTCTTTTCACCATCATCCTGTGATTCCCTTCACCTTTCTCTGTGTTGTGACTTTCCAGTCCATATTTTCCTCCTTGATTTATTTCTTCATTTTGGTGGAGTACATCCCTTAGTAGCTTCCTGAACACAACTACAATTTCCTGTAGTTGGGAAATTAATTTTTGGAGACTTTGCATGCTTGAAAATGTCTTTGCTTTCCTACTTCACTGATAGTTTGGCTATAATTGGGATACTAGGTTATAAATAATTTTTCCTCAGAATTTTAAAGGTATCTCTTCATTGCCTTCTAGCTTCTAGTATGACTGCTAATAGGTCTGAAGTCATTTTGATTCCTAAGTCTTTCTTTGTGGCCTATTTTTGATTAGTTTTGCTCCTAAATCTTTCTATGTGGCCTACTTTTGATGAGTTTTGTTTCCTCTCTGGGACCTGTTCTTCTCTTTATCCCTGATTTTCTGATGTACCTTGATGATGTAATGTGCCTTGTTGTGGGTCTGCTTTCATTCACTGTGCTGGCACTAGGTGGGATATTTCAATGTGGTAAGTCCTTCAATTCTGGGGAATGTTATTTTTTCATAAATTTTATTTATTTATTTTTGGCTGTGTTGGGTCTTTGTTGCTGTGCGCAGGCTTTCTCTAGTTGCTGTGAGCGGGGGCTACTCTTGGTTGTGGTGCGTGGGCTTCTCATTGACGTGGCTTCTGTTGTTGCAGAGCACGGGCTCTAGGCACACAGGCTTCAGCAGTTGTGGTGTGCAGGCTCAGTAGTTGTGGCTCACGGGCTCTAGAGCGCAGGCTCAGTAGTTGTGGTGCACAGGCTTAGTTGCTGCTCAGCATGTGGGATCTTCCTGGGCCAGGGCTTGAACCCATGTTCCCTGCATTAGCAGGCGGATTCTTAACCACTGCGCCACCAGGGAAGCCCCTGGGGAATGTTCTTTAATTGTTCATTTGATAACTTTCCCCTCTCTGATTTCTCTGTTCTCTTTCTTGAGTACCTATTTAGATGCTGGATCTCCTGGTCTAATCCAATTATTTAGGGACTTATTTTGTTTTTGATTTTTACCCCTTTGTAATCTATCTTTGTCTTTTTTTTTTTTTTCTGTAAGATTTCCCCAACTTTGTCTTGTAAACTTTCTGTTGCATTTTTTTTTTTAATTTCTGCTATCAGACGAAGACAAATACTGTATGGTTTCACTTATATGTGGAATCTAAAAAACAAACCAAATGAATAAAACATAACAAAATAGAAATAGAGTCATGGATAGAACAAGCAGGTGGTTGCCAGAGGTGAAGGGGGTGGGGGGGAGGAAAGAAATAGCTGAGGGAGATTAAAAGGTACAAACTTCCAGTTGTAAAATAAATGAGTCACGGGTGTGAAATGTGCAGTGTGGGGAATATAGTCAATAACTACGTAATATCTTAGTATGGTGACAGATCGTAACTAGACAAAAAATTCTGCTGTCATATTTTTAATTTACAACAGTTATTTCTTGTTTATGCGTTTCTTTTTATAGCATACTGTTCATTAATTTGATCCTCTTATTTCTCTGAGGATATTAGTGATAGATTTTTAATTTAATTTCTCTTTTTATCATGAAAGAAGTTTAAATTTTCAAAAAATTGTGAGAATAGTTTAAAGAAATTTTTTCTTGGATCATTTGCAAGTAAATTGCCAACATGATACCCATCATCACCAATACTAGTACGTATGTATTTCCTCAAACAAGGCCATGCTTCTACCTAACAAAATCATTAGAATCAGCAAATTAATACTGATACATGATTGCCATCTAATCCACAGACCACCCCAGTTAAATTTCTCCAATTGTCCCAATGCTGCCTTTTATAACAAAGGATCCAATCTAGGACCATACATCGCACTTATTGTCCTGTCTCTTTAGTTTCTTTTAGTCTAAAACAATCATTCCACTGTTTCTTTGGCTTTCATGACCTTGACAATTCTTTTACAGGCCAGTTATTTTGTAGAATGTCCCTCACCTTGAGTTTCCTCATGATTGAATTCAGATGATGCTTTTGGGGGGGGCAAGAATAGCATAAAAGTGATGCGGTGTTCTTTTTATTGCCTCCTATCAGGTAATAACTGGTTTCAATTTGTCCCATTATTGAGACTGTTTTTGATCACTTGATTAAGTGGTGTCTGCTAGGTTTCTCCATTGTGAAGTTACTCTTTTGCCCCGTGTAGTTAGTAAGAATTTTGTGAGGAGGTACTTTGAGACTGTGTATATATTCTGCTCCTCATCAAACTTTTACTCATTAGTTTTTTTGACTGAATGAATTTTTACTATGATGGTTGCCAAACGGCGATTTTCCAATTTATTATTCCTTAATTTTTTAGTTGTCATTCTACATTAAGGAGAAATTTTCTCTTCTGCCCATTCACTTATTTATTCATTTTTTATATCAGTATGGACATATATCTTCCTATTTTATTCAATGGATTATGACCTTTGACTATCATTATATATATATATATATATATATATATATATATATATATTTTTTTTTTTTTTTTTTTTTTTTTTTTTTT
>NW_006783618.1:832938-846507 GCF_000442215.2 Lipotes vexillifer
ACCCGTGTCCCCTGCATCGGCAGGCGGACTCTCGACCACTGCACCACCAGGGAATCCCTGTCATTATATATTTTGATGCTCAAATTTTGTTAATGAAAGTCCCCATCAAACTCCTTCTATGTTCTTTTGATATGTCTCCGTCACTCTTCAAGCACCTCTTTATTTCTGACACAGAAACGTGGTCCAGGTTTATCTTGTACTTTCCCTATCTCAACCCTGGAATCAATCATTTCTCCAGGGGTCCCTGGTTTCTTTTAGTAGAGGATGGTATTTAGAGACTAAGATTTGGGCAGTAGAGGTGTTCATTGCCATTGGAGTAATGCTGTTTCCAAGCTCTCTCTCAGTGGATGAAGCTAGAGAATATGTGTATCCAAAACCCCACTTGCAGACACCCTGGACCCCAGTTGTTCTCCTTATTCTGCTTAGGTACCCATAACCTGTTTTGGGCCACTGTCACATACAGCCTTCCACCCAACACAGATGCTATCTTCCCTCCACTTGGGCTCCAACATATCACACGGGTTGTGGACATGATTCCTTACTCTGCTCAGATTCTGACCTCCCGAGCTGTCTAGCTGCCTCTGCTTCCCCTGGTCAGACACCCTCTTTGCCCTGCCCAGGCGCTGACACCAAGCTTGGGACTATTGCCACCCACCCCTCAATGCCTGATGGCCTCTTTGACTCATCTGGGCTCTAATACACTGGTAGGTTACTGCTGCTGCCACTCCCACTCCCTCTGCAAATATTTTCTTTATCCCACTTGGGCTCAATACCTGTGTGGATTCCTTGTCACTCTACTTAGACTGCAACTCCCCATACTTGGCTGCCAGTGCCACCACCCCTGACCCCCACCCCACAGAAGTCCTGCTCACCCTGCTCTAATACTCCCCAAGCCCCTCATAGATAACCTACTTGCTCATGCCGGTCTAATGGCTTTGGGACTAAATTAGTCAAGAGGAATGGAAGACAGGAAGACAGGAAGTAGGTTTCTACCTAGTCTGTTTTTTTTTAAGTAGCTTTTTTCTGTTTGTTTTGGTCTCTCTTTCATATAAGAGGACATTCTCAGATACCTAGTGATTCTTGGTTGTCTGTGGCGGGAGGTGGAGGGGGTGTTTGCTTATCATTTGGACACTTTACTGATCTTGCAGGGCTATTTCACTGAGGAATGTCCAAAGGCTACATCTTTAGGTCTTGTCTCTTTTATCTGCTCCAGAAACGAAACCTCCAGCTTTCTGTTGGAATGAGGGAAGAGGGAGGAGCAGTTGCCCAGCAGCTTGGAGTCAGCGAGGGGGTCTGGATGTCTAACAGCATTTTAACCGGACTTTCAACCAATCTCCTGTTTATAGTCCCTTCTCACCGCAACTTCCAGAGGTACCCGTGTCAGCGGTTCCTGAGCCTTTGAAAGTTCTGGGTGAAAATATAGTTGCTTCTTGGCCATCTCTGTCAGTTAGGACACCAGTTTCCTGGCTCTGCTAACCCGGTTACCATTCATCTCCTCTCCTGTCCTCTTTGTTCTTAAGAAGTGTTTTTTAAAAGTCTCTTTTCTGGGCTTCCCTGGTGGCGCAGTGCTTGAGAGTCCGCCTGCCGATGCAGGAGACGCGGGTTCGTGCCCCGTTTCGGGAAGATCCCACATGCCGCGGAGCGGCTGGGCCCGTGAGCCATGGCCACTGAGCCTGCGCGTCCGGAGCCTGTGCTCCGCAAATGGGAGAGGCCACGACAGTGAGAGGCCCGCATAACGCAAGAAAAAAAAAAAGAAAAAAAAAAAGTCTCTTTTCTGTCATTTGAGTAGAGTTTTGAAAGGAAGTGGAATTAAGTGCGTGTTTAATCTGGCATCTCTTACTGGAACTCCAGTTTGAACTTTCAGGCTTTTAATTTGCCTTCATGACTCAGTATCGAGGGTCAAAAGCCCAAATACAATTCTTTTGGATTGCGTGTTCTTTTAATCCTTCATCCTTTTACTTCTTTGTGTTTCTTTCTGTTTGGTTCTTTTACCATTGACCTCTTTGCCATCTCTTTCACTGTGTCCTATACAATCCTCATTGCGATAACAGAAATCTTGACTTCTCCCTGTTGACAAAAAATTAATCAGTCAATCTAAGAAAGCAATGGAAAATTTTTTTCGAGCCAAATTGAGGATTACAACTTGGGAACAGCCTCTCTGAAAGCTCTGAGAATGGTTCAGCCCGTTAAAGGTCAAAGTACAGTTATATAAGTTTTTGAGACAGAGGGCTCTACATTAAATGAGGTATTATTGACAGTACACAATCCAGATTGTGGGTCATCGTGGCCCCTTACAAGATTTAAGAAGCAAGGCTATCTCCCAAGTTGTGACCAAGAAAGAATGTTGTCTCCTAAGGATGTCTGGTTAATGCAGATGTACGATACACACTAAAGGGGAAGGAGGAGGCTCAAATGGGCAGAGAAAAGTTTTATGTTTAAATTTTCCTTGTCATGCCATAAAATAAGAATTTTATTTCATCATCCCTTAGCCACACATCAGATTTATCCCCAAGGCTAAATTCTTGATTCTTCCTCCTAAATATCTCTAGAGCCTCTACTTCTCTCCCTCAACACTTGATTCTCACTCAAACCTTCATTTCTCACCTGGATTACCTTCTGATCTTCCTGCCTCTAGTCTAGCTCCATTTTATGCATATAATTTCTTTTTCTAAAATACAAATGTGATCGTGGCACTTTCCCAGGGTCATGGTTTTTAAATTCACATTTGAATGCTTTCAGGTGAGTGTGTACTCTGGAAGTTTTTGCAGGCCCCATCACTTCCTCTAGGACATTTTTTTAGGCCACCTGCCTTCCCCTAGAGGCATTTGAGCTTCTGATCCCCTGCTTTAACCATTTTCCATTGCCATAGGGTAAACTACAAACTCTTTATCTGACCTACAAGACCCTCATGATCTGGCCCTGCTCACCTCTCTCCAGCCTCATCTTTCCCCATAACTCTGTTCTCCAGCCTGAACTACTGAATACTTTTACTTCAAATTTGCCAAACTGCATCTTGCCTCAGGGCTTTTTGTGTGCTATTCTCATTCTCCCCTTCCCATTCATCTGGCTAATTCTGACTCACACCTCAGTTTCAATTTAGACATGATTTCCTTTGGGGAGCCCTACCAGTATTTTGCCCTTCCTGCTGGCTCTCACAGGGAACTCTGTCTACTTCTTCTATAATAGCACTTATCACACAATATTCTAATTACCTGTTTATTGTTCTATCTCCAAAATGTATCGTATCTCAGTATTTGACACATAGGAGACCCTCAATAAATATTTCTGAATTAATAAATACATTTATTTAGTAGCTAATAATAGGTCAGGCCCTGGGATAAGCTATATATAAATATATAGATATTTATATACCACACACACACACACACACACACACACACACACGATCTCCTTTTGTCCTCAGAATAACTCTGGATGTAGATATTATTATCATGATAATACACATTTTCTAGGTGAGGAAATTAAGACTCAGAAAAATAAAGAAATGTGGCCTAAATCATATAGCTATTAAGCAACAGATCCAGGATTCAAATACAAGTCTGCCTGATCCTGAAACCTTGCTCCCAACCATTTAGGTTGCTACATCTTTAGTCTAGTTCAGGAAACAGCCATCCATGCCTTCCTGGACCAAGTCCTAGCCTGCCCCAGGCACTTGCTCTCTCACAGTGCCCTTGTAAGTAGTCCACTCACTCTTTCATGATCTGTTGTGCACACAGCCAGGAGACAGAGCGGCATTCTCATGGCATCCCATAGCTTCTCCCAGGTAGGGTTGTCAGATTTAGCAAATAAAAATTCAGGGAGCCAAGTTAAATTTGAATTTCAGGTAAATAAGAAATTATTTTCTTGTCTATGTCCCAATGCAATATTTGAGACATATTTATATTAAAAACGTATTCTCTGCTTATCTGAGATTCTAATTTTTAACTGTGTGTCTTATATTTTATCTGGTATCTCTGCACCATTGTCCTTTCCACCTTCTCTGAAAGCCCCTCTACTTTCAAACCATCCTGCTCACTGTCATCTGTTGATTCGTTTGTTCAACACATACTGAAAAACCAGATACTGACTTGCTGTGATACCACACATCCCCTACAAGGAATATAGAGAAGTCACTACCTTATCAGTATTTAGCACTCTATTTTTTTTTAATACATATCACTGAGCACATAAACATGCCTTCACAATAATTGTCAGCCCTATTTTCCCTTCTCAGAATCACCCTATTTTTCTCCTCTACTCAGCTCAGATTCTTAAAAGACTTGTCTCCACTTCCTCACCTTCCATTCATTTGAAAGATAGGGTAAAGAATAGTGATTAAGAGTATGGATTTTACTGTCAGAATACTTGGGTTAATATCCAAACTGACTCTTGCTATTAGTAACCCAAAGAGCTTGATCTCTCTAAGCATCAATTTCCTTGTCCATAAAAAGAGATAACAGTGCCTGCCTCACTTCAGAGGGTTTCTGTGAGCATTAAATTAGATCATTCATATAAAACACTTAGTACATGCCTGCAGATAATAAACATTCAATAAACGTTAGTATTATCCAACTGAAATCTATATTCTGCCCAGTACTCTACTGAAAATGCTCTGGCCTAGGTTATCAATGACCTTGTAATTGTCAGATCCAAGCGTAGTTTTCGGTCCTCATCTTGCTGAACTCTTGTGACACTTGGCACTACTTCTTTCTTTTCTTTTTTCTTTTTTAATGTTTATTTATTTATTTGGTTGCGCCGGGTCTTAACTGCAGCAGGCAGTTCCTTATTTGCAGCTCACAGGCTCCTTAGTTGCAGCAGGTGGGCTCCTTAGTTGTGGCATGCGAACTCTTAGTTGTGGCATGCATGTGGGATCTAGTTCCCTGACCAGGGATTGAACCCGGGCCCGCTGCGTTGGGAGCTCAGAGTCTTAACCACTGCGCCACCAGGGAAGTTCCACTACTTCTTTCTTGAAGTTCCCTCTCCCTTTTTCCCCACTTTCTCCTTGTTATCCTTGGCCTGTCTCTTCTCAGACTTCTTTGCCACATCCTTTTCTTCTGCCTGACTCCCCTGATGTGCTCTTCCTTGAGTTTATCCTTCGTCCTTCTGCCTCAGTCCCACCTACCTTTCCTGGGGCATCATTCCCACTCCTGTTGTTTTAACTCTCCCTCTATGAAGAAGACATTTTTCCTTTTTCCATTTCTGACCTCTCCTCTGACTTTCAGTTCCATATCTCCAGATAGATGCCTACAATAGACTGAATGGTTGCTTCCCTCCAAAATTCATATATTGAAATTCTGCTCTCAATGTGGTGGTATTTGGAGATAGGGCCTTTGGGAGGTAATTAAGTTATGAAGGTGGAGTCCTCATGAATGGGATTAGTGCCCTTATAAGAAGATGCCAGGGAGCTAGCTAGCTCTCTTTTCTGCCATGTGAGGATACAATGAGAAGTCACCTGTCTGCAACCTGGAAGAGGGTCTCACCAGAACCTGACCATGTTGACACTGATCTCAGACTCCTAGTCTCCAGACAGTGAGAAATAAATTTCTGTTGTTTATGAGCCACTCAGACTATGGTATTTTGTTATAGCAGCCTGAACTGATTAAGACAGTGCCCAAGAGGCATGTCAAACTCGGTACTCAACTTAGCCATCTCTGAAAGTATCACTTACCATCCCCACCATGAACCTAATCTTCCTCTTAGGTTCTCTCTGACAGTGGCTGTTGCTTCCAACCTCCCAAGTCTGCAGGCCTAGAAATGTAGATGTCATTCTTTCCACCTCCTTTACCTTTCTTTCTTTTTCTTTAAAATTTATTTTTATTAACTATCTATCTATCTATCTATCTATCTATTTATTTATTATTTTTGGTTCTTCGTTGCTGCATGCGGGCTTTCTCTAGTTGCAGTGAGCGGGGGCTACTCTTCGTTGTCGTGTGTGGGCTTCTCATTGTGGTGGCTTCTCTTGCTGTGGAGCACGGGCTCTAGGCATGCGGGCTTCAGTAGTTGTGGCACACAGGCTCAGTAGTTGTGGTTTGTGGGCTCTAGAGCGTAGGCTCAGTAGTTGTGGCGCACAGGCTTTGTGGCTCTGCAGCATGTGGGACCTTCCCGGTCCAGGGCTCAAACCCGTGTCCCCTGCATTGGCAGGCAGATTCTTAACCACTGGACTACTAGGGAAGTCCTCCTTTACCTTTCTTCCCCACATCCAATCTATTCCCATGTTCTGTCATTTAACTTACTATTGATCTCCCAAATCTGTCTCTCTTCATCAACCCTCATGCTGGGTAGAGAATGGATTATAAGGACCAAGGAGATCAGTTAGGAGGTGTTTTCAGTAGTCTAAATGAGAGATGATGAGGAACCTCTTAACTGATCTCCTTAGCCCCTCAAAAATCCATCTCTATTCAGCTGTCAGAGTAATATTCCTTTTATTTTATTTTGCCACACCACACGGCTTATGGGATCTCAGTTCCCCAATCAGGGATTGAACCTGGGCCCTTGGCAGTGAGAGCATGGAGTCCTAACCACTGGATTGCCAGGGAATTCCCAGAGAGTAATATTCCTATAGTCCCATAAAGTCACCCTCATCTTCAAACTCCGTAGGTTAATGTATAACCTTCAATGCTTGACACAGGCTGTTTATAGAGTGACTCCTGACGGGCTCTCCAGCCTCAGCTATAGTCACTTATTTTCCCAACACACACCTACACACCTAAGCTACTCCCCATCCTAGTCAACCTGCTGTTGACTCTGTCAGTAATGCTCTTTAATCCATAGTCCACCTGATCAATTCCTACTCAACTTTCAGCATCTTGCTCAGAATTTCATCTTGAAAGCTTCCCTGAAGCACTGCATCCCTACCCCCTTGCAGAATTAATTACTCCCTGTACTCCTCTTAGGCTTAGTACATATTTTCTTATTTTAAAGCTTGGTACATGTTTTTATTATAGAATGCATTATTATGTTATTTTGTTAATGTGTTTATCTTTGCTACTATTAGAGTGTAAATTCCTTTTCATTCATATTTGCTCCCCCAGAGTCAAATGTCAGGCCTGGCACATAGTGGATGTACAGTTAATGTTTTTTAAGCTCAGCTGGATTTCTGTACAGGTGAGGCCTTGAGGAGGAAGGAAAAGGGAATATTAAGAGAGAGGGGAGGTGGGAGCTAAGTTTGGAGAGGTTGGGAGAAGGCACCTTGTTTGCCAGTCTACGACGCTTGGATTTTACCCTATGGAAATTTGGAACCAGCAGAATCTTCAAGCTGGGGAGTGATGTAGAAAAAATTGTTTTAAGAAGCCAGTTCTAAAAGCAGACTTGAAGACTGTTGCAGTAATGCAGGCAATGGATAATAAATGTGTACATCAAGATAATGGCAGTGGGTGTAGACAAAGGAGCTAAGCTGTAAACAGTATTTCTGAAATAAATTTGATCAATTTAATTCAGAGGGGTAAGGAATGAAGGTTAAGATTTCTAGGTTTCTGGCTTAGATGGCTGGTGATACCATTAACCAAGATACACAATACAAGAAGGGCAGGGATGTTGGGGGGTTGGGACACAGTCAGAATGAAAGGCTAGTGAGGCAGCCAGAATAGATGTACCTAGTCACTAGATGGGGACAGAAGCCTGGGGGTTATGCATTTGGTGGTTATCAACACACTGAATGCCTGGTGACCTCATGATGGGTGAGATAATCTTCAAAGGAAGAAAGAGAACCAGGAAAAGTGGAATCCTAGGGCCAAGGAAGGAAGATATGGAGAAATAGTGGGTACTCAACAATATCTAACACTGGACAGTAACGTGTTCCCATGTGTGTTTTATGAACTCCCCTGGGATGTTTGACAGTATTCTACTACTGGGAACGTGAGAGAGCAAAGACAGCAACTGGTGATCGAGTTTGGAAAATCCTGTGCTAAACAAATTTGAACAATTTTTTTCTGTTGCAGGATTTTACATTTACATATTCACACTGTGAATTTCCCAGAGGGAAATGTATTCATTCATTCATTCATTCTTTCAGTTCAACAAATATTAAACATCTTTTACGTGCTGGAATTATGGGGCTCTTCAGTAACAAAACAGATAAGGGTTCCTGCCCTGAAGAACATGCATTTCTCAGAAAAGTCAGATATTAACTAATTAAACAAATTAACTGCAATTGAGCTACATGCTACAGAATTGACGCACAAGGTATTACAGCAGCGTCTAATAGGAGGAACATGAACTCACTTTTTTACCAGAGCAACTCTAGGGACTAGTGTTCTGCAGAACCAAATTGAGGAAGTGTGTCTGTGGAAAGGTCAAGTAGGCTGAGAACTGGAGCATGTGTCTGTGGATTTCAAAACAAAGAGGTCATTCATGGTACTAGTGAGGGCTGTTTCACAGAGTGGGAGTGGATGAGGTCTAGACAGACAATCTACTCGTTGGTAAAGTAAGGGAAGAAGCAAACAGGGCTGCAGCTGCAAGGGGAAGAGAAAGTCTAGGGTAAGTCTTTAGTCTTTAGTCTGTCTTTTGTCTGGGGAGTCATACCCATTTGCAAGTTAAAAGGAAGGAATCAGAAGAGCTAGACAGTTTGCACTCAAAAATAGTGAGGGCACTCAGTCGTGTACAGTATTCACTTGTAAATGTTTGTTTGGTATATTCTTTGCTCTAGGGATTGTACTAGGCACTTGGGATACAAGGGGGAAGACAATATACATTGTCCCTTCTCTCCTATATTCTAACAGGGAAGACAAACAATAAACAACTCATCATGAAGAAATAAAATAATTAGAGCTATGATAAGAAATATCAAGAAAATAAACAAGGTCCTGTGATAAGGGACACGGTGTATGTGTGTGCGGCAGCGTCTTTGAGGACTGATATTTACTTGAAGAATAACAAGAAGCCAGCTATGTAAAGAGAGGAGAGGAGTGCTTCAGTTAGAGGAAACAGTAGGTCTTGAGGTGGGAAAGAGGTTAGCTGATCTAAGAACTTCCAAGGGCCACTGTGGCTCAAGTAGAATGAGCAACTAGGAGAGTGGCAGGAACTGAAGTAGGAGGGGTAGGTAGGACTCGGATCATGTAGGTCCTTGCAGACCAGGGCAGGGAATTGGGAGCATATTCTCAGCATATTGGGAAGCTATTAACAATGCAGGGTACTGATGCTCTCATTTACATGAAAAAATATCACTAAGGCTGTGTGGAAAATAGATTGGGGTAAGACAAGGAGTAAGTAGGGAGCCCAAGTTAGGACACAACAGCAGTAAACAGGCCAGTGAAAGACAATTCTATCTGATTGAGATTGGAGGCAATGGGGTAAAGGAGTGGACAGATTCAGGAAATATTTTAGAGGTTGGTGATGGATTGGATATAAGAGATGAGGGAAAGATCTAGGCTGAGGAAGTAGAAATTGAGATACTATTTAATTCTTTTGGAAGGATTTTTTTTTTTTCAGTAAAACTTTCTGTGATCATCGAAATGTTTTACATTCGCCCTGTCCATTATGAGCCATACTGTGTGACTATTTATTTATTTATTTTTGGCTGCGTTGGGTCTTTGTTGTTGCGCGCGGGCTTTCTCTAGTTGCGGCGAGCAGGGGCTACTCTTCTTTGTGGTGTGTGGGCTTCTCATTGCAGTGGCTTCTCTTGTTGTGGAGCACAGGCTTCAGTAGTTGTGGCACATGGGCTCAGTAGTTGTGGCTCACAAGCTCTAGAGCACAGGCTCAGTAGTTGTGGTGCACGGGCTTAGCTGCTCTGCAGCATGTGGGATCTTTCCAGGCCAGGGCTCGAACCTGTGTCCCCTGTATTGGCAGGCAGATTCTTTTTTTTTTTTGTATTTTTTTGCGGTACGCGGGCCTCTCACTGTTGTGGTCTCTCCCGTTGCGGTGCACAGGCTCCGGACGCACAGGCTCAGCGGCCATGGCTCACGGGCCCAGCCGCTCCGCGGCATGCGGGATCCTCCCGGACCGGGGCACGAACCTGTGTCCCTTGCATCGGCAGGTGGACTGTCAACCACTGCGCCACCAGGGAAGTCCAAGAGCCCTTTCAATAAACACTTACTGAGCACCTACCAAATGCTAGGCCTTATGTTAGGTGCTGGACATACAAAGAATAAGGCATAGATAGATCCAGTCATTGTGAAAGGCAAACCTACAACCAAATTAACTCTGATAGCAAGGGATCTGCACAGTCATAGAAATTTGCACAATGGTGGCACTGAGGTGGGAGTGCTTCACTCTGCCTGGGGTACTGACATTAACTAAGGGATGTCAAGGAAGGAGGTAAGGACAGGTTCTCTGGAAGATGAGTCTAGAGGTGGAGAAGGGAAACTGAAAAAGACTGAGCTCTGTGACCTTGATTTTTTCCACGAAGCAGGAGGCAGTCATCTGCTGTGAGTCAGTAATAGGTTAGAAGACTTGAAGGAATGTTATATATGCTTGGTTGTGTTCCCTGTAGGTGAAGTACCTGGATTTGCACCTTCAGCAACCAGCATGATGTCCTGACCTTAGTCACAGGGCATTTTATACTCATCCAGAGATATCACTGAGAGCATATCTCCAAAAATGTCTGCATCCCCACACATTACTTATTACTCTATTATTCATTCAACATTTTTAATTGTACGCTTTATTTTTCCTTCCAGTTTTATTCGTACCTGACATACAGCACTGTATAAGTTTAAGGTATATAGAATAATGATTTGATTTCCATACATCATGAAATGATTATCACAATAAGTTTAGTGAACATCCATTATCTCATATAGATACAAAACTAAAGAAATAGAAAAAAGTTTTCCTTGTAAAGAGAACTCTTAGGATTTACTCTCTTAACAGCTTTCATATATACCATACAGCTGTGTTCATTATATTGATCATGTTGCACACAACATCCATAGTACTTATTTATCTTATGAGTGGGAGTTTGTACCTTTTGACTGTCTTCATCCAATTCCTCCTCCCTCAACCTGCCCCTCTGGTAACCACAAATCTGATCTCTTTTTCTATGGGTTTGGTTGGTTGGTTGTTTTTGAAGTATAATTGATCTACAACACTATGTTAGTTCCTGTTACACAACATAGTTATTTGGTATTTCTATACATTTCAAAATGATCACAGTAAGTCTAGTTACAATATGTCACCATACAAAGCACAGCGTTATCGACTATATTCCCCACACTGTACATTTCACACCTATGACTCATTTGTTTTGCAACTGGAAGTTTGTACCTCTTAATCTCTCCGCCTATTTCTTTCTTCCCGTCACCCTTATTCAACAGCATTTAATAAGCATTTATTGTGTATCTGGTATAGAATAAATGAATGAATGGTGAATAAATGAACAAAAGAATAAATGGTTGAATGAATGAACAAGTAAAGAATTACAGCTTGTCATTCACACTAGAAACAAGATTTAACTAAAAATTTGATAGCAATTATATTTTTAGCTACCCAACCTTTAACATCAAAACCTTTAGCTGCCTAGATCACTCACTATAAAAATAGCTATTGTTTATTGAGGCTTGCAATGAGTTAGGCCCTATGCTAAGCATTTTACATGTATTTCTCAGAAACTCTTCTCATAATCACCCCAGAGGCAGAGGTACCATCCTGATTTTACAGATAAGAAAACAGGTTTAGGGAGGTTAAATAGCTTAGGAATTCAAGGTCTTTTTATTCCAAAGTTAGATCTCAACACTATGCATAGTTTTCACTCTTCCCCTACTTCCAAAAGACACTATGCTTTTGCACAACCATTACTTGATCTTTTGAACCTGTACCCTGAAAACCTTACTGAAATTGTTAGGATGGAGATATCCGAAGCTCCTCCTTTTGCTGGCTGGGAGAACACAGAGGAACCAATTTATAAATATGAACTAGTTTTGTTATGTGGAATAGAGAATTATAAGACATGATACTTACCTTCAAAGAGCTTCCAGTCTAGTAGAAGAAATAAGATCACAAAAAACTCAATAAAAGCAAACTAGCTAGTATGTACCAGGGTACTAAATGGTGTGGCACAGTCTATAATCAAAGAGCTTGGGAGACATGACATTTGGAGTCAACTGGGGGCAAAGGAAAGTAACATTTATTGGACTTTTTTTTAGCCTAACACACTTACAGTGTGTTAGATATTGTGCTAGACTCTTCACATACATGATCTCATTCTAATGTATCATCCAGTCTTATTCAACAAACACTTCCTGGGCTTTTACTATATTTATACAAAATACTAGGTGTTATCGATGAAAGAAATAGGAACATGACTTTGTTCCTGTCTTCACTGAGCTTAGAAATAAGACACGTGTACAAATGGCTATGATACAGGGCTTTAAACAACAGTGACTGTATAATTTATTGTCCAAATTGGGATGCTTTTGAGAATAAACAGGAGCACTATTAATAATTACCGTGGAACAACCCAGGCATTAAACCCAGACTGCTCTGGACAATCCAGGTTGTTATCACCTCGGCAAGGAGAGAGCTCGAAGTGGTGGCCAAGCACAAAGGAGCCAGGGGGCTGAATCAGCGAAACCCAGTGCTAGAAATGGATAATTTGGGCTTGCTGCTTGGGAGGGCACAGGCAATAAGCATGTAAACAACATAATTTCAGGTAGCTTAAGGGGGTAAAGAGACGGGGGAAGGGGACTACTTTAAAAGGCATGGCCAGGGGAATTCCCTGGTGGTCAAGTGGTTAGGACTCCATGCTTTCACTGCTGAGGGCCAGGTTTAGTCCCTGCTTGGGAAACTAAGATTCCACAAGCCGCATGGCAGGGCCAAAAAAGAAAAAAAAAAAAAAAAAAAAAAAATGTTTAGTGGGAAGACATTTCAGAGGCAGTAACATTTAAGCTGAAACTTGAATGATGAGAAGAATCAAGAAATTGAAAGACAAAAAGAAAAAAAAAAATCACCAGAATGGTCTTATCTCAGCAGTGATCTGAAGGTCAGCAGCCCCAACCTCCCACTCATGGGGCTTGGGGTGAGGAGGTTTAGGGGCCTCCCACTTAGTGTGAAGAGAGATGAGGGGATTTCAGTTTTATTCTGTAGGTAGTAGAGAATCATTAAAGAGTCTTGAACAGAACAGTGATATGACTGCAAAAATTACTCTGGCACTAGTGTATAGGGTGGGTTAGAGAGGGGAAGAGGTTGAAGCAGGAAATCCAGGCAGCTACTGAAATAGTCCAAGCAAGAGAAAAAACTCCTGGATTGGGACAGTGGTAGTAGTATTGGAGAAATAGAGATGGAAGTGATACCCCAGAGCAAGAATGTGTAGGATTTATGCTAGGATGTCACCTAGCATAGTGCCAATCCCTAGGAGGCCCTCAGTAAATGCTAGCTCCTCCCCACCTCTCACTCAGCAGGTAATGGGAGTGAGGGAAGATTGTTTCTGTTTGTTGTTTAGAAGCGAGAAAAACCTGGGCAGGAATCCACTTTCAGGTTAAGGGGAAGAACCAGTAGAGAGGGAGATATCAAAAATGTAAGGGAGGGCTTCCCTGGTGGCACAGTGGTTGCGGGTCCGCCTGCCGATGCAGGGGACGCGGGTTCGCGCCCCGGTCCGGGAGGATCCCGCGTGCCGTGGAGCGGCTGGGCCCATGAGCC
>NW_006783618.1:846737-850948 GCF_000442215.2 Lipotes vexillifer
CTGAAAAAAAAAAAAAAAAAAAAATGTAAGGGAAAGGGGGTTACCGATAGAATGTTTTAGTTAAAAAAGGGATAGATGTAAAGGTGAATATAGTCTTAGATAGGAGGTGTGATAGTTCATCCTCCAAGACAGGATCAACAGAAGTCTGTGGAGGGAGGTGGAAAGTCAGTGAAGCTTCTATGGAACATCTTTGATTTGAAGGTGGGCTTATGGATAGAAGAAAATATTTGGAACGCTTCTGTGGGAAACAATTTGTCCAACAGCTGTTCTCACCCTTGGTTGAATATTAGGCTCTTCCTGGGAGCCTTAAAACAAAAAATGATGCTGGACCCCCAGCCCCAAAGATTCTGATTTAAATCCTCTGGGATGGGGCCCAGGCACTGGTGTTTTCAAAAGTGCCTGTGTTGCTGTTAATGAACAGCCCTGATTGAGAACCACCAGAAAGATGTCCGAGGGCCTCAGAAAGGGCTCAGCTGAGGTATGGGAGCAGGAATTTGCTGTTGAGCCAATCAGCCTGGTAACAGGGCTCTCTCCAGCACCAACTTTTCTGGAGCAGAAGCTGTGAAATTAGAGCATGGCTCTTGTTTACTGAGGTTGGTAAAGCACTAGGCTGAAGAAGTAAGAGGTGATAGAGGTTGGGGGAAAAGAGTTGGCCAACCACAGATTGTCTAATCTGACAGAAACAGCAGAGGTTCAGATGAAAGTCGATAAAATAGTAATAGCAACACCACATAATTTTTTTTGACTGCTATCTACCAACTGCAAAAATAAAGTGATTTAGGGCTTCCCTGGTGGCACAGTGGTTGGGAGTCCGCCTGCCGATGCAGGGGACACGGGTTTGTGCCCTGTTCTGGGAAGATCCCACATGCCGCGGAGCGGCTAGGCCCGTGAGCCATGGCCGCTGAGCCTGCGCGTCTGGAGCCCGTGCTCCGCAACGGGAGAGGCCACAACAGTGAGAGGCCCGCGTACCGCAAAAAAAAAAAAAAAAAAAAATGATTTATACAAATTCTCACTTACTCTCACAGAGCTCTAGGTCCTCATTTATTATCCTCATTTTATAAACAGGGAAACCGAAGCTCAGAAGTTAAGAAAGGTTCCCAAGTTTATGGAGTTAACAAGTGGCAGAACTGGGATTTGAACCCAGATCTGACTGACTCTAGAACCTGAGCTCTGGTTGGGCAGGAACAAGGGAGTGGGAAGGAGGGAAGATAAGAGCCTGTAGGAATCTGCTGGGTTTGAATGGGCTTGAGATGGGCCTCGAGGAAAGGAGATGAGAGGGTTTCTGAGGGAAACAATGGAAGGTGAGGGAATGGGTCCTGGGCATTGGAGGGAGAGTGGGAAATCAGATTGGATAGGCACACTGACAGGCCCAATCTGTCAATGGAATGTAGACTCCATGTGGTTAAAAAGGAACTGGGAGATACTAAGGGGTTATTTAGGAGGTGGTTGATGTGATAAAGAGTAACCTTAAAATTTATCAAGCAGATAAAGAGCTAGGAAGGTCACTGAGGAGACCTCTGCACTGAAATACTTTTTTCTTCCTTTGTTCCCTATCTTGTCCTCGTAGCCACAGTTGTGACTTAACGCACCCATGGCACTCAGGACTGCAGACTGCCCACTCCTCAGCTCTAAGCTATCTTTCCAGGGATTGTACCTAAGATCACAGTTCTATGTTCAAGGATCAATAGAAGGCTCTGCAGATTGACTACTGGCTGGAAAGCGGGGCTGGGCACTTTGTCATGATTGTTGCTACCCCTGCAGAAAAGGTTATTCAGAAATATAACGTTATTACAAGGTGTTGGGTACGAAGGAGGCACCATACACCTACCAACACCACGACAATTCCACAGGATTGTCAGGGACCCCCATCAACATCACTCATTAGCAACTGTCCCTGACCTAACTCAGAAAGTACCCAAGAGCACCAAGCCATCTTCAATGGGGACGGTGTCAGTTCTTTCTTGATTTGAGTAGACCAAATTAAATTTATACCTAAAGAACTAGTTTCCAGATTTCAGTGTCTTCCCAGCCCACGTTGTTTTCAAATTAATGAAAATTAAAATTGCTGGTGCACAGTAAGGAAAACTGAAGAGGCAAGATGAATAGCTAGAGTAATCTGAACGATGACCAGAGCACAAATAATGCTGGGACCTGATGCGGCCAAAAGACACCTAGTGAGCTTAGCTAGCTGGTTGTGGTACCCTAGGAAGGGGGAGATGTTATCTGTCAAAGGGAAGATAAATTCTGCGAACCAAACCTGGTAGTTTGGGGAAAATGTGTTTAACTCACTTCCCTCCTTATTTGTAATATTGCTTTCCTACTTTTCAACTTGAGTTTACTCTGGAAGTGGAACATTTATTCCAACAACATGTGCCCGGTGTGGTCTCTCAGCGATTAAAGACATCTGCTTAGTAGGCATTAACTTCAGTGTAGTACTTGCACCTCTCTGAGGATGTCTTACTAAGCCCTCAGTAGGCTGACGTTGCTTCATTTTCTTCAGGTATATAAATTGAAGAGGCAAATTTTACCTGCTCTGAAATCCAAAGAAAATGGTACTTGGCTCCTTGGGCTCATTAGCCTTTAGTCTTGGTTAGTAATTACCAGATGTTGCTCAGGCATACTTGGAAAAGAACTTTATCTGTTGAACCTTCTTTTGGAAAATCAGAACATTATACGCCAATTGTGAAGGAGGGGAAATGCTGTACTAGAAAGCTTAGCCAGGTGTGACATAATCATTTTCTTGAGGATGTGGTGTGGCGAACTTTTTTTCTTCTAGGTAATGAACACATTTGCTTGTAGTTTGAGTTAAAAAAAAAAAAGCTATTATGTTTCCTTTGAAAAAACGTGTAGGGGCTTCCCTGGTGGCACAGTGGTTGAGAGTCCACCTGCTGATGCAGGGGACACGGGTTCATGCCCCGGTCCGGGAAGATCCCACATGCCGCAGAGGGGCTGGGCCTGTGAGCCATGGCTGCTGAGCCTGCGCGTCCGGAGCCTGTGCTCCGCAACGGGAGAGGCCACAACAGTGAGATGCCCATGTACCGCAAAAAAAAACAAAACAAAACAAAACAAAACAAAAAAACGTGTAGAAGGTCAAAAGTGTGAAATCCATTTTAGGCTGTTGAAAATATTTGGGTTTTTAAGACAGCATCACAGATGTATATATTCCAGGTTCAAATTACTTGGAACTCTAAATTTTAAATATTATAAACTGCAGTTGAAATGAAATGTAAATTAACCTGTGATTTTTTTTTTTCCTTCTAGTTATTTTTAGCTAAATAACCGAGGATAGGATGTGAGGCTGGCAAACAACATTCGCTGGGAGGACCCTTATTGTGATCGAATTCCAAGTAGTATTTTTTAGTCACATCTCATTCTTACATACACACACGAATCCTGTTGTGTTTTAAACAGATACTGAAAACCTCAACTCTATTTGTGAATCTTTTTCTTTTTTAAGATATCTTTCCTACAGACAGAATCTCTAGGAGCCAGCCAACAATCCAGGCCTAACACTTTAGCTAACAGCTTCATAGTTCAAAAAAAGTAGGGTGGGGGAAGTAAGAGTGAGTAAAAACAAAATGAAAATGACCAAGATGTTTTGGGAAACACTTTACTACAGTTATTAGGTGACCTCACTGGGGATAGCACGCTCTCCAGAAACCATATTTACCACGAATCACCCAAACTATTATATTCAATAAGGTCAAAGGGCTGGATTTATGTAATATTTTTAAATTTACATTTTATAAATATAAGGATACTGTGTGTATTATCAAATAATTCATCTGTATTTCTAAAGTGTCATATTTTCTATCGTTCTTGTTAATCTGTTTGAACTAGGGAGATAAAAAGGTATTGACATAGTTGAATACTGGATCCATCAATCACTAAAATTGAACCAAGATCCAAGTTTTCATAGTTTAATTCTATATCATCCATACTTCTCACCAGAAAACTGATAAGGGCTGACATAAATAACTCAGTTGGAAGGATATCTGACTATCTTGTAAAAACATTATGCAGAATCTTTAAAGGTGTTAGCCCTGGCAGGATTCCTAGGTGAGAATAGGCAGCTATACCATATTCTACTTTTGGTGGCCTCCTCACTTTTGGATTTTGTCATGACTTCAACCAGGCCCCCTCTGAAGGTTTATTTCTGAACACAAACCTTTCTCCTTTGGCTGGTCTCATTTTTTTAGTGGTCTAGGGAA
>NW_006783618.1:850998-853016 GCF_000442215.2 Lipotes vexillifer
CTCCTTGCCCTTCTCCCCTCCATATTCCTGCTATATGGAAAGGCAGTGGAGCCTCATACCTCAACATTTTATTAAAGAACCACTTAGCCATTCTCTCACCAGGATGGGTACAAGATGCCGGTTATTCCCTTAGATAAGTGGGTTTTTAAAAAGCTGGGTGGGAGACCCCATGCTACAAATTTAATTCAAAAACTGTTAAAGGAACCTTTTTTTAAATCTCAAGAACAGCCTTTTCACACTTCTCTACCACCTTCTCATTGGCTGTGTGTAAATAAACAAAGACCACCAAGTGAGAACAGGCTCTTTATTCAAAGCTTGCTACAGCACGGGAGGCAGCGACCATCACTCAGCTTGGGACTTACAGGCCGGCAGTGAAAAAAAAAGAAAAAAAAAGGGGGTGGGTGGAGTAGGCTTCAGGGTATGCTCTGATTGGAGGTTAACTCGGGGAAGCTGGAGGCGGGCTAACTAGAAGCCGGGCGTGTAACGTGATTGGCTGGGGGGGGGAAACATATTTGGCTTTCTCTGATTGGTCCCGAGTTGGTAACAGGGGCAAAAATTTGGGAAGCTGGCAATCAATGACCGACGTCCTGCCCGTTCTAAGCTGATCACTGCAGAGGCTGTGGTTTGGCTTCCCATGTTGGTTGCAGCAGAGGTTGTGGGTCGGAGTTCTGTTGTCAACATATGGTCCCGTCATTGCCCTGTATATTATTGTCTGTCAACTGGGTGAGACCCAGGTTTTTATTTTCCCTTGACCTAGATAACTTTCAAGCTTCCGATTTTTGTTTTACCTGGAACAAGATTGCATTCCTGTTATTTCTGTTAAGGATAAGCGGAGACATTAGGATATGGAAGGTATTTATGGGAACAAATACATAAGTGTCTTTCTGATGAGGGTCAGGCTGGAGAAAGAATCACCCTCGGTCCTCTGATTGCCCATTTCCGTACACAACTCCTATTACCATTATAACTGACTCCTTAGCAGCGTTTCCTTCCTTCGGGGGTGGGCTCGGCCTCCTTGGTTCCCTATCTTTGAGGACTGCCCTTTGGGGCCGAGAGAGGAGGATCGCTGCCCCAGTCTCCCACTCCCCTTCCCGAAGCTCGCTTTCCGGGTTCCGGCCCGGGTCGCACCCCCGCTACCCAGCACCCCACCCCCGCCCAATCCTCCTACACCTTCCTCCACCCCCGCCCCTGCCCGCCCGCGCACAGCGCCCCCTGTCCCCCGCCCCGCGTCCTCCCCGGTTCTCCCCACCGCACCGGTCCCGGCCGGCCCCCCTTCCGGTTCCCACACCCGGGCGCGTGCCGGCGCCTCCGGACCACTGGTTCCGCGCGTTCCTGCACGGAGGCGCGTCCCGGAGGGGCTCGAACGGACGCGACCCCCTTGGTCCTGCAGCAGCTTCCCCGGCCCGCGGGAGATGTCAGGTCAGCTCTCCCGTCCCCGAGTCGCTACCCGGTCCTTGGTCAGGAATAAGCAGATCCTCCTCGGGTCCCAAGCCCCCGACATCCATTCTGGGGGGACTCTTCCCAGCCACCATTCCCCGATCATTTCTCCTCAGCTGTGGAAAAAGCAGCCCTCCTTTCTTTTCAGAAAGGGACCCGTATTTTCCCTTCAACTTCCCCTCAACTTGGGCCCCCGCGGGCCCCCAGTCGGTGGGAAAGCACTACCCTCCATTTTCGCCTCAGGGAGGTTCCTCGGCCCGGATTTCTCCTGCCACGAAGCAGGAGAGGCAGAGGCGCCGCGGCGGGCTCAGCGGCTGCAGCTGGGCCCTCGCCATCTTGCGCGGAGGAGGAGTCGCGGCGGCAGCCATGCGGAGAGCTAAGGGGCGGGGGTGCTGCGGCCGAGGGAGGGGGCGGGGAGCCGAGTTAGCTCGGCCCGGGCGGCGGCTTCGGCGGCGCCTCGAGAGCAGGCAGCGGCGGGGGGAGGGCTGGGCGGCCCGGGGAGCGGGCGAGCGCCGGCAGGCTGGCCCCCAGGCCCCCGGAGTGGAGGGGAGCGGGGCGGGGGGCGGGGCGGCAACTCAGGG
>NW_006783618.1:853026-858902 GCF_000442215.2 Lipotes vexillifer
GGGCGGGCGGAGGTTTCCGAGGAGGAAGGAGCCGCCGCCATTTTGGGAGCTTCGAGTCAACAATAAAGGACCGAGGGTACAGAGCGGGAGTGGCCTCAGTGGTAGGACTCGGGCCCGAGCCGCGAGGAGTGGGGTGAGGTGAGGGGTTGGAGGTCGGCGGTGCAGCGGGGGCTGCGGGGAGTTCCCCCCTCCCCGGCCGGCGTGGGGGGCGCTCTGAGGCGGAGGCCTGAGGCCTGGTCGGGCCCGGGGGAGGAAGGCGGGCGGCAGCTGTGGGGCGGGGGCGCCCGGGAGGAGTGGGATAGAGCACTGTTGTGCCCGGCGGGGTCCGGAGGAGGAGCGGGAGAATTCCTCGGAGGAGCTTCGTGGGAGACGAGGGAAGGTGGGATCGTAGGGGGCGGCAAGGACTTAGGGAGATCGTGGAGGTTATAGGGTACGAGGCGGCCCTATAGGGGGCGGCAGGGATATGCAGTAGCGGAAGGCTGGGTTTCGAAGGGGACCGGCTGCTTGACGGAGTAAGGCCTTGCAGGTCGATAACAAGGGGGTGATTATGGAGCCCCAGAGTCATGGAGAAAGGAGGGGCCGCCTGACTTAAGGATTTCTCTTTGGGGCCTTTTGCGGGAGCCCCTATTGTTTCCTACCCGCGGAGCTGGTTCCCTGCTCTTGTTGCGCAGATACGATTTCAGGGCCCCAACCCATTTGTGTTTATGGGCCCAGGGAGCTGACTCGAAGTGTGTGGGTTTGGGGGGGGGTGTTGAAGGGGAGGGAAACAAGAAATTATTTGCCTACGGTTATAGGGCTCAAATCACTGGCTTGTTTCTTTCCCTTATCGCTCACTCCCCTTTCTCTTCAACAGTCCCCTCGCCCCTTCAAAATAGAACGGTCACTCCAACTTGCAGACCAAGCTTAGAGAAACTGCGCTGCATTCGCACACAAAAGGTCTTTTTGGAGATGACGATACTGTTTTGGGTGTGAAACTGTCAATTGCTAACTACAATCTGGGAAGTGCTGTAATTAACTCCGCTAGGGGTTCCTCCCAACTCGTCTTTGTTTCGTTCGTATTTTTGAAAATGTAGAAATATAACTTGCAAATCTAAATTGGGAAGGGGTAGGAGGAATATTTCTTTTCCTGAGACGTAGAGCTGCAGTGCTGGTTTTAGCTTAATTGAGAGGGGAGCAGTTATCACATAGTCACATTTTGGATGCAGGGAGGTATGAGGTCTTACGTGCATGATGGACAGTAATGATATCATTTAATTTTTAGAAGTTGCCACCTTCATCCTCTTAGTGCTCGCAAATAAGTAAGTCTTCTGGTATGAAGTAGGTGATATCGTTGATCATAATATAAACCTGTCAATACAGGAAACCAATTACTACCTTGCACTGAAATTGGGTGGCTCTTAACCACCCTCTGCTTAAGAGGTCACTCAGCTTCTGGGAGACTTGGAAATATACAGCTTTGTGTACGTGATAATCAGGATTTGCTTGTGAGCAACTTTATTTTCAATTAAAAAAAAACATCAAAGAGGTTTTTTTTTTGAAATTTTATTGTTTGAGAAACCTTGGTGTATGGCAGAAATGCTAATTAATAAGCTAGTGTATATTTGGTAAGAAATGTAAAGGAGTTAAAGAACAAAGCAAACAGAGCAGCCCTTTATTTTCTGGCCTTTTCCCCCCTGGCTTTTAAATTACGTTTTCATGTACTTCCTTTAAAAATAATTTTATTTGGGGAATAATTTTAAAATTTTTAAAATTAACTTAATTAATACTCTGGGTTTCCTGGAAAGTTTGATTAAAGTTACTAGTATCTTTACTCTTTAACAGATTTTTTTTTTTTAACACAGCTAATTTCCTTTTTGTGTTTTTGTAATTAAAAAAAATGCTACTTCAAGTTGGGATATACTTTTTGAATAGTGTTATGTTTAAAAATGTAGCAGTTTTTTTAGTATTCAGATTTAATTAAGGTAGCTAAAGGTTTTCTTCGCTGTTTTTCAAGCAGAAGATTTTGACATGTAGACATATTTATATCCCTTGACTGCTTCAGTTACTGTTTTAAAGGGCAAAAACTTAAGGGAAAAAAGAAAATGTATTTTTCTTTATAAAGTTTAACTTCTGTCGTTGAAATTCATAAGGGCATAAATGTGTTCTTCTGAAAGCATAAGGTGAAGTCAAAAGCTCAACTCTTCAAGGATTCTCAGTTGTCAGAAATAGAGAAAAAATTAATGAATGGTCTTGCCTTGTTCATTTGTAGATTTCCATTAAGTTGTGCGATACTTCACTGAGTTGTAATGCAATTGAGTGTAATGACGTTGTGCGATACTTCACTGAGTTGTAATGCAATTGAGTGTAATGACTCATTGACTTGAAGAGGTGGCAGGGACTTCAGAGAATTCATCAGGGAGGAAACAAGGGAAGAGATTGTCATTTGACAACTAATGCTAACTTAATCACAGTATCTTTCTACTTTGTATTCTCTGGGTTGCTTTGAACTGACAGTTTAAAATGTTTGAGATGGGTCTCGGTGCAGGTTTGGTTTTTGAGGCAATTCATCGTTTTGTGTCTTTCCTAGCTTGGCTAGTGATTTGGTCTCAGTGCAGCTGTATTCTTAATTCTTTAATTTAAAAGAAGAGAGTTCGTCTAAAGGAGTTCTTTAAAAGGGAAACGAAAAAGTTTTTTTCTAATTTTACTCTGTTTGCTAATTTAACTTTTTTCTTTGTTTCAGACTGAAGTGAGCGAATTCAGATATATAACTCAACCTTGTTAGAGGGCTTTATTAAAAAATAAAGAGTTGATTCCGTGCATGAGAGCAAGTTACTGCTGCTTACCGTTCAGAGACTTACAGGTGCTTGCCTGCATTGCAATAAAGGACTCATATATTGAGCAAGACTTATATTTATCTCTTCGTTTTGGAGAGCCTAATAAACTGTTATTACAGTTTCTCTACTGACTTTCAAAAGTTTTGAAGTTTGAAAGAGACATCTTTACAGTTAATACAGCATGAGCACGGCCAGAACAGAGAACCCTGTTATAATGGGTCTGTCCAGTCAAAATGGTCAGCTGAGGGGCCCTGTGAAGCCCAGTGGTGGCCCCGGAGGAGGGGGCACACAGACACAGCAACAGATGAACCAGCTGAAAAACACCAACACAATCAATAATGGCACTCAGCAGCAAGCACAGAGTATGACCACCACTATTAAGTAAGTGTTAGAATAATAAACACACTTGGGGGACCAAGGAGATTTATTTTGTTAGTTGTTGACTACTTTGTGTATACCTTAGTTTAACCATTTTGATTGCAAATAGAGGACAGATGACTTTGTTTTATGGCCAACAGGTATTTGCAATAGAATAATGTATTTCTTTCATAACTAATTCAGGTTTATTAAGTAACAGACAGGCACAGATTAATATATATTAATTTTGTATAGACTTTTTTTTTTTTTTTTTTGCGGTACGCGGGCCTCTCACTGTTGTGGCCTCTCCCGTCGCGGAGCGCAGGCTCAGCGGCCATGGCTCACGGGCCCAGCCGCTCCGTGGCATGTGGGATCTTCCCGGACCGGGGCCCAAACCCGTGTTCCCTGCATCGGCAGGCGGACTGTCAACGACTGCGCCACCAGGGAAGCCCTAGACTGTTTTTTGAAACATTTCTGGCTTTCATAATGAGCTCAGATTCATCTTGTTTTTGCCAGTATGGCTTTTTCCCTAGTGTTAGAACTTGACCTTATCCTAGTTTGAATGGCTGTTATAGCCAATTTCACATTTTAAAGTTAACGACTTGCCCAGCCTTCTGAACTTCAAACATACTCATAGAAAATTTATCCATAACTTTTTTTTTAGTTTATGACACTATGCTTTTTCTGCCCTATTTATTTACTTCTCAAATACACTTTCTCCTCCTTTTACACACACACAAACAAAATAACAAGCAGTTTATGTCATAGGGAACTCAGGACTTTGAACTCTTATAAACACATCTCTGAATAGTCCCATACCCCTTTGACGACTTTTAAAAACGTAAGAGCCTCATCTTACTACGGAATATTTTTTCTTTTAAATTTAAAAGTGTGTAGTCTATCATCTTTAAGTGTACACTTTAAAGTATTTGAGTGGTAACTATGACTCCAAAGAATCAGTTGATAGAAAATTAGCATTCAAGAATCTTGACCCATTTGAGATTTGTCTTTGTTAAAAATCTAGCCATGTAAGTTGATTTAACCTCTAGAAATCTTCATAAGATGATAAAACTCTTTCAAGGAACCAAAGCTTGTGTTTTATTATAACCTAGATCTTTTCCATGCTTAAAAAGTACTTACTAAAGAAAAATAGCCCTAACTTCCAACAGAATTGGTTTGGTCACTGGGAGAATTGGCATTAATACATATTCTATTATTATTTTATTTTATTATTATTATTTTTTAAGTGTTTTTTTTATTTTTATGTTTTTGCGGTACGCGGGCGTCTCACTGCTGTGGCCTCTCCCGTTGCGGAGCACAGGCTCCGGACGCGCAGGCTCAGCGGCCATGGCTCACGGGCTTAGCCGCTCCGCGACATGCGGGATCTTCCCGGACCGGGGCACGAGTCTGTGTCCCCTGCATCAGCAGGTGGACTCTCAACCACTGTGAACCGCTGCGCCACCGGGGAAGCCCTCATTTGATTTTGAGAGTATTTTCTACTTGAACTCAGATTTGAGACAACAGTGGATTTTACCTTTTTTTTGCTTTTCCTGGGATTAATGGTTTCTTTTCAATTCTGTGGATCTTTAAATGTCATCTCTTCTATGAAGACTTCTAGATCCCATGGCTCAGAGCTCTTCTAATACCTATCTCTATCACTTGTTTTCTTGTTAAAAATTTTTTTTAACCTCCTAAGATTATAAATTTTTTTTGTAGGCAGATTTTGCGTTGTATCTTCCCGCATTTTTATCCACTATTTAGTAAATTTGGCAATGTGGCAAGCTGGCTTACTAGGATGTTCAGTTGACATTTTTGTTTATACCAAACTTTGCTATGGTATAGAGTGGGGTGAAAGGCTTTAGTACCCTTGGATTGGTAGCAAATAGTTGCCTGTGTTACAGTATCTTGGATTATGTGGGGCCTAGCTTTAAGTAAAATGTGCTTATCTTTCTAAATCAAGACTCTTGAGATGTTTGGGGTGCTCTAATTATATGAGTTGTTACAGTTAAATCAGTGAAAGCTTATTTATTTTAAAGACACAGTTGAAAGCATTGTCTGCTTTATTGACAGTCTTTTTTCTCTTAGATGCTTTGGGTATTATATTATTTGACCAAAAAGAAAATTTTTTATTACGTTTTCTTTGTTATTTTCTTTCGTGGTTTCAGGCATCCCCAGTAAAAAAGATTAAGAGAAATGTTTACTAACAGCTAATATCGAGTTCTTCTTTTGCCAGGCACTGTGCTGAGTGCTTTATAGAAATTATTTTATGTAATTTTTATCCCATTTTATATATGAGAGAATGGAGGTTTAGAAAAGTAACTGTTGCAAGGTCGTAGAACTAATATGTACAAGAGTCAGGACTTGAACTCAAGTCTGAAAGATTCCTTGGTTTTAACTAGTCACCAAGAGTTAACAAACTCAGATACCTATAGGGGACTGCCAGGTTAGAGGGTACTTGCCCTATTAAAAGGCATCAGCCACTTGATTTTAAACTCCATTTACTAAGCTCTGTCAAACTGTTGCCATGCAGAAATTTGGAACCAGTGTTACTAAAGCTTCCAGGTTTTTTCAAGAAAATCCAGAATCTGGACTTTTACACAAAATCTCCTAATTTTTTAATGTTGGCCACTAATTTAAAACACACACTGTGGGCTTCCCTGGTGACGCAGTGGTTGAGAGTCCGCCTGCCGATGCAGGGGACACGGG
>NW_006783618.1:858912-901527 GCF_000442215.2 Lipotes vexillifer
CACGGAGCGGCTGGGCCCGTGAGCCATGGCCGCTGAGCCTGCGCGTCCGGAGCCTGTGCTCCGCAGCGGGAGAGGCCACAAAAATACACACACACACACACACACACACACACACACACACCCGTCAAACAAAACATATGGGTTACTAGTTTTGAAAATGGTTGGACTGTATACAACTCTGCTTCTCTTAAGAGGATGGATACCTTACTCCCTTCTATTCTTTTTTTTTTTTTTTTTGCGGTATGCGGGCCTCTCACTGTTGCGGCCTCTCCCATTGCGGAGCACAGGCTCCGGACGCGCAGGCCCAGAGGCCATGGCTCACGGGCCCAGCCGCTCCGCGGCACGTGGGATCTTCCCGGATCGGGGCACGAACCCGCGTCCCCTGCATCAGCAGGCAGACTCCCAACCACTGCGCCACCAGGGAGGCCCCTATTCTTGATTTTTTAAAATTCTCCCTAGATTGTTGTGCTTTGTAACAAAACAGTTTTTCTAAAATTGTTTATCTCTTTTGTTACCTGTATTCTTAAGTAAACGGCAATATGTTAAACTTAGTTTACTTTTTAGAATTATAATTGAGATGAATTATCTTTGTATTTTAGAATACTAATGCTGTGAATTCTGATACTTCAATTTTACTGTATTCTCTCTAGACCTGGTGATGACTGGAAAAAGACTTTAAAACTCCCTCCAAAGGATCTAAGAATCAAAACTTCGGTAAGTTGGTTGTAACATTCAAGTGGAAAAATGATGCTGAAACTCTAAAAGTGAAGTAGTTATTTAATGATAACAGGCACTGTGTTTACTCTTAAGTTGGAGTGGTTGAAATTTTATCACTCATGTATGATGAGTTGCCCCAAATTTCCACTGTTTAGAGGAATTAGTAATAATGTGTATGTATACACATTATTGCAATATATAATGTAATATTTAATATACAGTATACAATGCAATAATTATTACTATATATACAGTATTTAATATATAATTTATATATTAAATATCGTGTTTATACGTATATATATCTTATTTCTTTTGTGGAATGCTTTTATGGTTTTCAAGGCGTTTTCTCAAAATTCTCTTGTTTCCAGCAGCACAGTAAGTTTCAGGGTAGGTATTGTCCACATTTTGTGGATGAGAAAACTGAAGTTGAGAGGTTAGTTCTCTTAGCCCAGTGTTCTCAACCAAGGGCAATTTTTGTCCCTTAGGAAGCATTTAGCAATAGCTGGAGACATTTTTGGTTATCACAGCTGAAGGGATGCTACAGAACAGCCCCTTACAGCAAAGAATTTTCTGGCCCAAATGTCAATAGTGCTGGACTTGGGAAACCCTGGTTTAGACTAGGATATTTGTAGGCAGTGAATGGTGGAGCTAGGGTTTGACTTCATATCTTGTGGTTTGATACTTATATAGAAATAACAGTATTCCATCAGTCCTTAGAGAAAAATGACCACGGGGTGGCTGGTCTTTCCCCAAAACATAGTTTTTAAATGGCTTGTGTGTGTTAAAGAGAGTGGTTATTTTTCAGTTGAACTATAGATCAAGACAGAACTAACCTGCGCATATTTATATTTTAAATGGGGTAAAGAATTAGTCTCTCAAACACTTTATTAAGCATGCTAATTACCAAAGGAACCCAATTGTACTTCATTCTTCTGATGTTGTTTGTCTGTTTTTGTTTGACCAGGATGTGACCTCCACAAAAGGAAATGAGTTTGAAGATTACTGTTTGAAACGGGAGTTGCTGATGGGAATTTTTGAAATGGGCTGGGAAAAGCCATCTCCTATTCAGGTATGTTTCCCCTTTTTTATCATATGTATAATGTTATGGGTTAAGCGTTACACACTTTTTGATCTGCGGGAGTGATACAGTGAAACAACAGTTCTCTCCAGTTTGTACACACACACACATATATATATATATGTGCACACAGGCATACACACTTTCTGAACCTTTAAATGGTAAGTTACAAAATCATGGCGCTTTATTTCTAAATATTTCACTGTGTATTTCCTAAGAATAGGGATAGTCTCTTGAATAATCATAGTACAGTTATGTTCAGTCAATTTAACTTTAATGCAATATTTCTATCTCATCTGTCATTTGTAGTCTTATTTTTAAATGGCCCCCATATTTTGTCTTAAAGCATTATTTTTCTCTTCCATACAGGATTCATCCTAGGATCAGGTATTGCATATAATGGTTACATCTCTTTTAGTAGTGAGCATTTCCCTATTCTTTTTTTGTCTTTTATGACATTGACATGTTAAAAATATGGCCCCCTTCCTTTTTTTTTTCTTCCAGTAGAACATTCCTCATTTTGGGTTTGTCTCATATTTCCATGTGATTAGATTCAAGTTATGCATTCTTAGCCAGAATACCGCAGAAGTCACATTTGGAGTATAGTGTTCATCTTTTCCTCAAGGGTGATTTTAATTTTGATTACCCTTTCGAAGTGGTGTCTTGATTTTTCTGCTGTATAATTATTGCTCCTCACCACCACCTTAAAACTAATAAACAGTCTTTGGGGAGCATTTTAAGGCAATGCAGATATACTACTATTCATAAAAATTTCCCCCTAACTCCTCCTTATGTATCTATATATTATCAGTGTGGACTCATGAATTTTTTTTTAATGGTATTTTTTATATATATAAATGTATTTATTTATTTTTTATTTTTGGCTGCGTTGGGTCTTCGTTGCTGTGCACGGGCTTTCTCTAGTTGTGGTGAGGGGAGGCTACTCTTCGTTGCAGTTCACGGGCTTCTCATTGTGGTGGCCTCTCGTTGCAGAGCACAGGCTCTAGGCGCACGGGCTTCAGTAGTTGTGGCACACGGGCTCTAGAGCGCAGGCTCAGTAGTTGTGGCGCATGGGCTTAGTTGCTCTGCGGCATTGGCAGGCAGACCCTTAACCACTGTGCCACCAGAGAAGTCCCTTTAATGGTATTTTTGTGCTCGAATTGTCCCATATTTGGCCAGCGTGAGCTCCTTCAGGCCAGTTCCTTTGTGTTTGTAATGTGCCTCTTTCATTTTTTTCCTCTGATAGACTATTTTATAAAGCAGTTTTAAGTTCATAGCAATTGAGCAAAAGAGATTTTTCATAAATCCCTGCCCACACTCATGCACAGCCTCCCCCATTATCAGCATTCCCCACAAGAGCAATATTTGTTACAACTGATGAACCTGTGTTGACACATTATCACCCAAAGTCCATAGTTTGCATTAGGGTTCATTCTTGGTATTGTAAATTCTATGGGTTTGAACATATGTATAATGACATGTATCCACCATTATAGTATCATACAGAGTAGTTTCACTGACCTCTGTGCTCCACCTGTTCACCCTTCCCTTCCCCCTTCGTTTTTCTTGAGCACTTCCTTTTTGGTATATCATGATGTCAAGCTTATCTGTAGAGCCACCCTTCCCCAGCCTCAGAATCAGCTATTTCTCCAAGGAACTCTGATTCCAATGAGTGGGGAATAGTATCAGGGACCAAGATCTAAGCACTAGGTGCGCTCTTTCAGTGAAAAGAGCAAGGAAATATATGTATGTATACACATACATGCCTGTAGACCTAAACATGTGTTATACATGTACAGATTTGATAAATGTGATTGTTGTCTTCACATAAATTGAAGCTGTTGAATCCAAGCTGTACTCAGGACAAACTGTGACATCATTGAGTACTTTTTCATTGAACAAACATGTATCAAGTGACCTAGAAAGTGTTAGACCCTGAGGGTGTTATGATGAACAAGATAAATGGGGTTCCTGCACTCAGAGTCTGGTGGAAAGGACAGCTTATTGTACAGGTAATTTCAGTGTAATGTAATGGGCACATATATGTAGTTGAAAATGCACATATATGTAGCTACTAGGGAAGATGGAACAACCTGGAAGAAGTGATCCATGTTCCAAGTGGGGAACAGTGGAATGGTGATTGCCTGGGGATGAGAGTGTGCCTTTGTGGACAAACTGAAAGGAGTTTGTTGTGGTTAGAGAAAGTATCAAGATAAAGTTATACCTCATCAGGCAATTTGAGTTCATATATCAAAAATATTTAGGAATCTGCTTTTCTATAATACAGTAGTTCATGTTAATCTGTTTTATCTATAGGAGTGAAACATTTTATGGGCACTTTTCTACTTATCATTCAACTTTGTATCTCTAGTACTTAGCAAGGTACATGGCAGGAAATAGGCCCTCAGTTGTATTGCTTTGTTGGAATTATGGTTAATGGATATCTGTAAGCGAACTTTGTCTAGAGAAGTGTTTGAGAGCACTGTCTTTGCGGTGAGGCTGCGCGGGTTGAATCCCAACTCCACTCCTCTCTAAGGAGATTATTTAAATGTCTCGAAGCCTCCGCTTTCTGACCTATAAAATTGATATAATAGTGTATACCGTGGGGTTGTTGTAAAGATTAAGTGAGGTAATTCATGTTAGTATCCTTACTGCAGTGGCTAATAGGTGACAAATGCCCAATAAATGTTATGGGGTTTTATTTTATGTAGTAGTTTTATCAAAAAAGGAGATTGGTTCATTTAGCAGAGTTAATTCTTAACGGACCCTTGCTGACTCCTGTTTCACACCTTTGTATTAAATTTTAAAACTCACTTTGTTATTTGCATTCTCAGTTTGGTATAGCATATAGATAATTAACTCTCCAGCCACTTAGCCAGTCTACCATCTAGCTTTTTCTGTAAAGTAGAAATGATCTCCTTCACAGGGTTTTTATCGTGAGGATCGAAGGTTGTGTACAGGCATACCTCGTTTTACTGTGCTTTGCTTTACTGTATTTTGCAGATACTGCGTTTGGGTTTTTACTGGTTTTGTTTTTCTTCTAAACAAATCGAAGGTTTGTGGCAACCCTGTGTTGTCAGATGATGGTTATTATTTTTAAATTAAGGTGTGTATATTATTTTTTTACACAATACTGCTGCACACTTAATAGACTATAGTATAGTGTAAACATAACTTTTATATGCACTGGGAAACAAAAAAATTTGTGTGACTCAGTTGATTGCACTGATCTAGAACTGAATCCACAATGCTCCAAGGTGTATTTTGAAATAGCAAGCAGAGTATGAATATAAAGTATTATTCTATATACCTGAGACTATCATTCACGTTGCTTTTTCCTGCACTATTGTTTTGCCTGAGGATCCATGGAAAACACAAGATAACATGCTTCTTAGAATCATTCAGTGTAACAAACCATAAATACTAGGACTTTAGAACCAAAAGAAATCTAGAAGTCCTCTAGTAAAATCCAACCTCATGACTGGCTTTCTTCTATTCTCTTCTTGTCTACCTTCTTTCCTCACTTTTTTTTTGTTAGTTTTTTTCTTTATCTAAAACGTGTCTATTGTCTTTATAGTACTTAGTTTTACAGTTTTATCCAGGCTTTTTTTTTTTTCTCTCCAGATATAAAATCCTCTTGACCAGATGGGTGTCATATACATTTGAATCTTTTTTAAGAGATCTGACTTAGTTGCACTTTGGCTATAAGATTATTAGAAAATGAGGCACTTAAAATCTTTCGAGACGATGTAATTTTACACTGACAGGCTGGAACCAGATATACTACAGATTGCTTCCACACATTTTTCTTTGGTACAGCCATCTGTGATTCTAGTTCTAGGTCTGAATGCTGTGCCCAGTAGCATAAGCATGCCATTCTGAGGCCTAGCTTTACAGGAATAGAGACTTCTTTGGAGGACCTAAGAGTTTGTCTTATTCTGCTTAACATTGAGAAACCTTATATTAACTTGGGGATGACTGGTGACAGCTCTTGCTGCTTCCAGACCTTAGGCACAACTTTTGAAGACTTTTTAGGTAAGAAGATGATGGAATGGCAAGTAGTTCATTATTGAGGGAAACGTGGAAGTTCCTTCTTTTGGCAACCAAATTTCATATCAGGTCAAGAATCTCAAATTATTTTGAGAAATTATTTTGTTAACCAAGTCTAATTGGTCGTTTATTAACTTTATAGTTAAGAATTAGAGCATTCTTAATTCTTTTGTAATTCATTCCTCCTGCTAACATGGATTTATTGCCAAAAGAATTATTTTTCTAAATTCTCAAAGTCTTTAAATGCATGTCTTCATTGGTTACTATGGTAAAATTGGGGTGTGTTCCTTAAGGTGGAGGTGTTCTTTTTGAAATTACTATCTTCCGTCTCCTTTTTTTTCTGGGTAGCAGTAGATGTCGTAACCATTGCTTACCTCCTCCACAGTACCTATATTTTTTCCCCCTGAAATTAAGGTTCTTAAATTCAGCTAGTCCTAGGAAGTAAAAAGAAGTAGCTACTCTAAAAGCAGCTAGCTGGGCAATTTGGAGCCTTTTCAGGTACTATACTTTTGTAAAACGCCTCTCAGTACTAGGAAATTGGAAGGTATCCCATTCTTTGGTTGTAGGCAACAGAGACCAACTTGGGTTAACTTAAGCAAAAGGAAATTTATTGAATATCAGGAATTCACAAGATTAGGGAGAAGTCTGGAGAAACGCACTTGGCATTGGCCGAGAACCAAGGCAGCCCTAAAGGGCTCAGGAAGCTGTAAATCGTTATAGGATGCACTATAGCAATTTCAATTCTTAGAAGGGAGCATTCAGCCAGGCCTGGCTTCAGTCATTGTCCTCCATATAGCTGAGGAAGTTGGCTAGACTATCTATTGGGGTGGGGAGGATGTAATTCCTCAAAGTTACAGTGCTACTAAGAAAGGGGAATGGATGGATAGTAGGGTTATAAAAACACAATAAATACATACTGGCTCAGTCCCTAGACCTTACAGTGGAACATGGACTTTGGAGAGCTAAAGTGGCAGAATCAGACCTTAAGGTCGTTTAAGGTTAAGGTTTCTGTTTATTGTGTTGTTGTTTTTGGTGGGTTTTGTTTTTGTTTTTGGTTGCCTTGTTTTGTTTTTGGTGGCCTTAAGGTATAAATCACACAGCACACAATTCACACATTTTAAGTATACAATTCGTTGTTTTTTAGTATATTCACAGTTGTGCAGTCACACAACTAAAACAGTCAATTTTAGAACGTTTTCATTACCCCAAAAAGAAACTTTAGTAATCACCCTTCATCTTCCCCTAGCTCTAAGCAACCACTAATCTCCTTTCTGTCTGTATGGATTGGCTTATCCTGGACAGTTTCACGTAAACGGAATCATACAATATATGCTCTTTTGTGACTGGCTTTTTTGACTTAGCATGTTTTTAGGGCTCATCCATATTGTAGCATGTATCAGTACTCCATTCCTTTTTATTGTTGAATAATATTCCACTATATAGCTATACCACATTGGTTTATCCATTCTTCACTTGTAGGGTTGTTTCCACTGTTGGCTGTTATGAATAATGCTCCTTTGAACACTGGTGTATGAATTTTTGTGTGGAGATATTTTCATTTCTCTTGGGTATATACCTAGGAGTAGAATTGCTGGTTCATATGGTAACTCTTTAACTTTTTGAGGAACTGCCAGATTGTTTTCCAAAATGGCTGTACATTGTACTTAGTGGTATATGAGGTACTGATTTCTCTGTTTGCAAACCGAAGTTCAAATCCTGGTTCTAGCATTTCTTTCTTTGTGACCTTCGGTAAAACAGTCTGAGGATCCATTTGTCAGTTGTAAAACAAAATGTACCTAACTTGAAAGGATATAATTAACGTTAAGTATCTAAACATAGTGTCCATCACAGTAAGTTTTTAAAAATTATTTAGCTTCCTTCCTCCTTCCTCTTCTCCCTGGCAGCTCCCCATGACTTCCTCTTGGGTTTCAAAGCTGTCTGAGACGGACTTGAATTCTCTTGCTTCATATTACTTAATCTTCCTAGCAAACAGTGGTAAGAGACCGTGTGGATATACTGGATCTCCTGACTGCTAATCATAATGCTCACCATATGAGATGAAATACAGTGCATCTTAACTTACAGACTAGCTTACTTTGTTAAAGTCCTGTCCTTAAACAGTTTCTGTAGAGCATAAGTCCTGTCAGAGTGGAGGAATAGAAGTCAGTGAATGGCCTTTAAGGCAAAAGATAAACCCCAAATAGGAATTAGGATACACCCAATCTAATTCTGCCCTGTCTTACTTCATTCAGAAGTCTTATCTTTTTTTTTATTATTAATTTTTATTGGAGTATGGTTGCTTTACAATGTTTTGTTAGCCTCTACTGCACAACAAAATGAATCAGCCATACACATACAGGTATCCCCTCCCTTTTGGACCTCCCTCCCATTTTGGTTACCACAGTGCATTAGGTAGAGTTCCCTGTGCTATACAGTATGTTCCCATCAGTTGTCTATTTTGTACATAGTTTCAATAATGTATATGTGTCAATCCCAATCCCTCCCTCCCCACCCCTTTCCCCCTTTGTAACCATACATTTGTTCTCTACGTCCAAATCTCTTTCTGCTTTGCAAATAAGGTCATGTATACCATTTTCTAGATTCCATATATACACATTATTATATGACATTTGCTTTTCTCTTTCTGACTTCACTCTGTATGACTCTGTTCATCCGTGTCTCTGCAAATGACCCAATTTCGTTCCTTCTTATGGCTGAGTAATATTCCATTGTATATATGTACCATATCTTTTTTTTTTTTTTTGCGGTACGCGGGCCTCTCACTGTTGTGGCCTCTCCCGTTGCGGAGCACAGGCTCCGGACGCACAGGCTCAGCGGCCATGGCTCACGGGCCCAGCCACTCCGCAGCATGTGGGATCTTCCCGGACCAGGGCACGAACCCATGTCCCCTGCATCGGCAGGCGAACTCTCAACCACTGCGCCACCAGGGAAGCCCATATACCACATCTTCTTTATCCATTCCTCTGTTGATGGACATTTAGATTGCTTCCATGTCCTCGCTATTGTAAATAGTGCTGCTGTGAACATTGGGGTGCATGTGTTTTTTTTGAATTATGGTTTTCTCTGGGTATATGCCCAGTAGTGGGATTGTTGGGTCATATTGTAGTTCTATTTTTAGTTTTCTAAGGAACCTCCATACTGTTCTCCATAGTGGCTGTATAAATTTATATTCCCACCAACAGTGTATGAGGGTTCCTTTTTCTCCACACCCTCTCCAGCATTTATTGTTTGTAGATTTTTTGATGATGGCCATTCTGACCGGTGTGAGGTGATACCTCATTGTAGTTTTGATTTTCATTTCTCTAATAATGATGTTGAGCATCCTTTCATGTGTTTGTTGGCCATGTGTATGTCTTCTTTGGAGAAATGTCTATTTAGGTCTTCTGCCCATTTTTGGATTGGGTTGTCTTTTTGATATTGAGCTGCATGAGCTGCTTGTATATTTTGGAGATTAATCTTTGTCAGTTGCTTCATTTGCAAATATTTTCTCCCATTCTGAGGGTTGTCTTTTCATCTTGTTTATGGTTTCCAGAAGTCTTATCCTTTTAAAGAACTTGATTCAGGAAGTCACTGGGAGACTACCTAGCCTTTTTTTCTGCTGTAGAACTGAGTAGTATGCAGGTATCCTGTTTAAAAACCATAGAAGAGAATGAACCCATGGGGATAACGGGCCTTCAGGACAACAAAAGATTAATAGAGTTGACTCAAAGTAGGAGGGAAGAGATTAAGACCAAAGGGTCAAAACCAAGGTTTTCTTCTTTGACCTGCTTTACCATACATAATAAGCAGACTGTTTAATGCTGGCTGTAGGAACAAGATAATAGAGTATTGTCACTGGATCATTTTTGCAGTTGTTCTGGCAGCTGTGTTAGTTATTCTGACCATACGGAACCCATCTGACCCCTGTGATTGGGGTTCTAGAGTAAGTAAGAGTCATGGTGGGAAATGAAAGTCATGATGCTTATGATTTAGATATTTCTCCAGTAATGGTGTGGGGTTTTTTTTTGGCTGCGTTGGGTCTTTGTTGCTGTGCGCAGGCTTTCTCTAGTTGCGGTGAGCAGGGGCTGCTCTTCATTGCGATGTGCAGGCTTCTCATTGCAGTGGCTTTTCCTGTTGCGGAGCCTGGGCTCTAGGCGCGTGGGCTTCAGTAGTTGTGGCACGAGGGCTCAGTAGTTGGGGCTCACGGACTCTAGAGCACAGGCTCAGTAGTTGTGGCACACAGGCTTAGTTGCTCCAAGGCACGTGGGATCTTCCCGGCCCAGGGCTCGAACCCGTGTCCCCTGCATTAGCAGGCGGATTCCTAACCACGGAGCCACCAGGGAAGTCCTTCAGTAACAGTTTTAAAGTGCTAGAGATACTTTTTTTGGTCATGAGCTCAAGCATAGAAAGAACTAATTATTTTAGTGATTGTGAATCTCTTTTCCTAATTTATTTTCCTAATTTTCTAGTTTTAGAAATTAAAATGTTTAGTTTTAGAAATCGAAATGTTCTGCTTCCTCTCTGTTTATACCTGTTTTACTTTTTAAATTTCTCTCCATATATGTGTATTTAATATTTAGTAATCGTTAGGAATCCTTTGCTATTGCCTAGGAAATTTGTCCTAATAAGAAATACTATCTTCTTCAAAACACATATGACAAACTAAGCCAAATATGAAAGTGAGAAGTCAGCCTTGGTAATATGACCATGGATCAAGATAACTGGAATGGAGTTGAGACTCCAGTTGAGCACATCTCAGGACAGAAGTTGGCTGTGAGACAGACATTGGACATTATGTAATACGATTTTTAAAAAAATCAAATAGGACCCGAGGTTAAACTTTTCCAGCTGATTCCTGTTTTGTGTAGGGATAAGTTGTCCAACCTGCAATTTTTCATTGTGGTCAAATTGGTTTACTAGTCTCAGAATATCTTATTACAGTCTTTCCTTTGAATATTGTTTGTGCTGTCTTTTCCTCCAGTTTTTAATTGTGAAATATCCTTTGCTTTTTTTCCTCTGTGTATTCATGATGTTAGCCCAAGTTACTCGTCTTGGTTATTGATGCTCAGCTTCCTTAGACAACACATTTGCACATGCAGACTTACATATACAGTTTTTTTTAATTACTTGAGTATGTATTTTATAAGCAGTTCTGGTAAATGTCAGTTGATACTGGTGGTGATGTGGACTGTTCCTGCTAATTTATTTGGTCTCTACTTATTCTTGTAAAATACTTCAAAATAATACCAAAGAGCTATGTATACTTTCAGTGTGTTTTAGAGAAGAATTTGCTTATGTACTGTTTTTATTCACAAGTAATTTGCATTGTCTTATCTCTTCTAGGAGGAGAGCATTCCCATTGCTTTATCTGGTAGGGATATTTTAGCTAGAGCAAAAAACGGAACAGGCAAGAGCGGTGCCTACCTCATTCCCTTACTTGAACGGCTAGACCTGAAGAAGGACAATATACAAGGTTAGTTGTTTGTTTAAACTGTAAATGGCGATTTAAATCTTGGAGCCATTACCATCTTTTTTTTAGTCAGAACTTAAATAATCTGGAATTCGTATTTATCCTTTTCACGGTTTTTGGCCTGGTTGTCTTGTAAAAATGATTCCTAACTTTTTTTAAAGAGATTTCTAGTTTTCAAAGTTCTTTTACATATTACACAGCTATGACAGCATTCCAGTGAGATAGGCAAAATAAGATTATCGTCCTATAGATAGGAAAAGCTAAGATCTTGAGAAGTTAAATTATCTGACATAGTTACTTACAAACTGTGGAACTGAAATGTTTCTTGTGACAGCTGTGTGTCTGCAGAGTTCCTTGTAGAAACATGAACTTTTTCTCTTTAAAGCCTTATGGTTTGGGGATTTTAAGAGATTAGGCAGTAAGGAAGAAACAAATTTCCATAACTGTACCCAGAGTAAGCTAATAGAGTTAAGTTTTCATCTCTGAAGCTTTTTCTTAAATTTTCAGCTGTTTTTTTCCCCAGCCTTCTTGATCTATAATTATTATTTCTGCCATCTCTCTGTTACTTACTTTCATACGATATAAATAGAACTGGGCGGCAAGAGTTTCTTATTTGGGTATTTTGACTAGTGAATCTCTTACTAAAATACTAATGAACTTTGGGCTAGTAATTGACAACTCAAAAGAACCCTTTAAGGGTTTGTAAATAAGAGTATAAGAATTGTATAGCATTGTTACTGAGGAAAAGTCTAAATCTAGAACACTATAATAAATTCTTTTTTTTTTTTTTAGGAAATTTATTCATTTGAGTGTCTTAATTACAAGGGGAAGTATTTCTGTAGCTTCTTAAACTCTTAATATATGCTGTTTTTTTTTTCTGTTTTCTCTGTTATTTGTTATTTTCCAGCAATGGTGATTGTTCCCACTAGAGAACTTGCTCTACAGGTCAGTCAAATTTGCATCCAGGTCAGCAAACACATGGGAGGGGCTAAAGTGATGGCAACCACAGGAGGAACCAATTTACGGGATGACATAATGAGGCTTGATGATACAGGTAGGAAATGATTGATGTAAGGTGGCTGGCTCTCTGTAATTACACACACAGGTGTTTCCTTTCAATAACTTATTAAAATTGTTTTTTAAATTAATAAGGAACAAACATTGCAGTAGAAAAATGAATAAAAGAAATGACCATTTAATTCAAGCAAAAAAAAACAAATTGTTTTAGTAATTGAAAGAATATTCAGCCTTACTAATTTTTTAAATTGTACATAAAAACAGTAAAGTGATATTGTACCTATCTGATTGACAAGGTTAATTCAGATTGGCAAGGCTAATTAGTAACCAGTAATGTGAGTTTGTGGAGAAATTGGCTGTCTTGCAACATGGGCGTATAAGTTGATATAATCTCTGTGGTGGGCAATTTGGCATTATATTTCAAAATTATAAATGTATATTTTTAAGAATCTTTTTTTGAAGAAATAATTGGACAAATGCAAGGTTGTTTACTATAGCATGGTTTGTACTGAAAAAGTTGCAGCAACCTGAATGTCAAGGGAGTTTGGCTAAAATACATTGGATATAGTCTGAAGGGAATTCCACACGGCCATTAAAGAGTGAAGCTGACCTGTATTCTTTTTTTTTTTTTTTTTTTTTTTTTGCGGTACACGGGCCTCTCACTGTTGTGGCCTCTCCCATTGCGGAGCACAGGCTCCGGACGCGCGGGCTCAGCGGCCATGGCTCACGGGCCTAACCGCTCCGTGGCATGTGGGATCTTCCCGGACCAGGGCACAAACCCGTTCCCCTGCATCGGCAGGCAGACTCTCAACCACTGCGCCACCAGGGAAGCCCCTGTATTCATTTTTTAATGAGGAGTTCTCCATGGTACATTATTTAGTGAAAAAAGAAAACAGCAAGAACGAAATCCACTTATATAAAATTAAACATAGAATTTTAGTCAAAATTTTATATGTGATTATCATTTGATTAGTTTAATTACTATATTCTTTGTGCTGTCCTGTTATTTTTTTTTTTAATTATTTTTGAAGATGTTGGGGGTATGAGTTTATTAATTAATTTATTTATTTTTGCTGTGTTGGGGCTTAGTTTCTGTGCGAGGGCTTTCTCTAGTTGTGGCAAGCGGGGGCCATTCTTCATCGCGGTGCGCAGGCCTCTCACTATCGCGGCCTCTCTTGTTGCGGAGCACAGGCTCCAGACGCGCAGGCTCAGTAGTTGTGGCTCACGGGCCTAGTTGCTCTGCGGCATGTGGGATCTTCCCAGACCGGGGCTCGAACCCGTGTCCCCTGCATTAGCAGGCGGATTCTTAACCACTGTGCCACCAGGGAAGCCTCTGTCCTGTTATTTAAAATGATTATTTTATTTGATCCTTATTACAGTCTTCGGAAGACCATTGATCTAGATTAAAGGCAAGCTACTGTATCAGAAGCTTGGCATACCTTTTGTTTTTCCTTGGGGGTTGCCCCAAGACAAGGAAGTATGCCCCTTATTTGGAGCAGGTGATTTGGGAAGTTGTAGCCCCACCCCCACGTAGCAGTGAAACTAACAGGTATTCTCTAGCCAACCAAAGATGAAATGGAAATCCATATTCTAAAACACATTTTTGCCTCTTTGTATTACTCCTACCTCTACAGCAGTATTTCTGATAAAATATATGATATAAACCTTTACTATATCGTTTTTGCCCCAACTAAAATTAACAAAAATATGTTTTCTAATCTTGTGTAGTGCATGTCGTGATAGCTACCCCTGGGAGAATCCTGGATCTTATCAAGAAAGGAGTAGCAAAAGTTGATCATGTCCAGATGATAGTATTGGATGAGGTAATGTCTCTTCGTTTGGAAATATACTATTCTGTACTACTCTGGCTTTGTTCATAACTGCCAGTGAATGAAGCATAACCTCTTTGTGTTTATGAGCTTTTGTTTTGTTTTTTTTAATTTTTGGCTGCGTTGGGTCTTCGTTGCTACGCGCAGGCTTTCTCTAGTTGTGGCGAGTGGGGGCTACTCTGTTGCGGTGGGTGGGCTTCTCATTGCGGTGGCTTCTCTTGTTGCAGAACACAGGCTCTAGGCACGCGGGCTTCAGTCATTGTAGCACACAGGCTCAGTAGTTGTGGCTTGCAGGCTCAGTAGTTGTGGCACATGGGCTTAGTTGCTCTGCAGCACGTGGGATCTTCCTGGACCAGGGTTCGAACCCATGTCCCCTGCATTGGCAGGCGAATTCTTAATCACTCTGCCACCAGGGAAGTCCCTATGACCTTTTAATAAATGCATGACTCTTGTCTGTTCAAAGTAATTTGCTTATAAAACATGTTTTACCCTTTAAAAACAATAGATGATAGGAATTTATAGCACTAAATCAGCCTTGTGTCTTTTTCTTAGTAAAGCCAGGTTTTTATTTTTCAGTGAGAGAAGTTGTTGAATAATCTCAAAGCCAAGTTCATTCTAAGTCTCTTTCCATTCTGTGATTCATCTTAAGAAACATGTAATGTTTCTAACCCCTCATTTAACGTACAACTTTGTATTGTTTGGTTTTTCGTCCCTGTTATAATGTGTTACTTCCAGGTTATAAGTGCCTTTTAAGAACTTATTCAGCTCTGCATCTTTAGGACCTAGCAGTGTTTTATACGTATATGAAATCAGTGTTGATGTTTTTAAAGTTATTTTCCTGTTTGTGTTTAGATTACTAGAGCAGTTTCGTCATGATCTAATTCAGAACAGGTTTTTATCTTTGAGTAATGAGAGCACATTTATTAGTTACTGCATGCTAGCACTAAGTGCTTTACATGTTTTTTCATTTAATTTTTGCAAGAATCCTATAAGATAGGTATCCTGTAAAGTAGTTACTACAGTAAGAAGACATCTTAATTTTTAAATTGTGGAAACTGAAATAGTGAGTGGTTAAGAAACCTCCCAACATAGCTGATAAGGAGACAAGTTTTAAACCCAGGTAGTTTGACTCTGTAGCCTGTAGTTTTAACCACTATACCATAATGTCTCTGTAATGGAAGTCACATTAAAATTTTGTTATGGGAACAGGGATTATATCTGTCTAGGACTTTTTTTCCTTGGAAGATGAGTATTACAGACTTTTCCCCTTCTGAATCACTGGTAATGTGTCTTGGTGCCTTTGGGCTATGCAGTGTTGTAGAGGACTTACTGTTTACAACCAGGAGCGTTCCATGAACTTGCTGGACGATGCCTTATTAACCAAAGACCTTAGACATTATTTCATTGTGTTTAAGATCGTCTTCTCTTTGCACTGCAGGCAGATAAGTTGCTGTCACAGGATTTTGTGCAGATAATGGAGGATATTATTCTCACGCTACCTAAAAACAGACAGATTTTATTATATTCTGCTACTTTCCCTCTTAGTGTACAGAAGTTCATGGTGAGTATAAACCTGTACTTGGAAGCAGTACTATCCTGTTGTCCATGAGTATATCTTTATCCATAATTACATCTTACTACTAGTCTATATTACACTGATTTCAAATTTGGGGCTTTTTCTTCAGCTGATCAATTAAGGTTTGTTTTGCATAAATTAACTGATTTTTTTAAGATACAAAAGTAATTTGATTCTTATTTGTTCACTTAGCTTTTGGTGTCAGACTGACATAGCCATTGGTTCTAGATAAATTGATTACAGCGTAATTCTATATTTAAAGTACAAAATAGTAACTTAGCTGTATATCTGAATGTTATATCTCCCATTTTATGGTAATTTACATCTTCCATGACAGCTAATAACGTTTTAAAGAGGGCTCCATTCCTTAAAGTAAGAGTTTATCAGGCAGAAATGTATGAGGATATATTCTGAGTTTAAGAAATAGACTCTGCTTTCATTTAAATATGAGACTCTTCTTTTTTTCAGAATTCCCATTTGCAGAAACCCTATGAGATTAACCTGATGGAGGAACTAACTTTGAAGGGAGTAACCCAGTACTACGCATATGTAACTGAGCGCCAAAAAGTACACTGCCTCAACACACTTTTCTCCAGGGTAAGTCTGTTAGGCTTCAGCGGCTGAATGTTGTCCGTTACTTACTACTTAACCTCAGTAAAACAAACAGTTGTATCAGTTTTCTCACCATTTTCTTTTTCTTTCTTTTTTTTTTTTTTAAATACTTATTTATTCGGCTGCGCCGGGTCTTAGTTGTGGCGTGCAGGATCTTTTAAGTTGCAGCATGTGGGCTCTTAGTTGCAGCATGCGAGATCTAGTTCCCTGACCAGGGATCGAACCCAGGCACCCTGCACTGGGAGCACAGAGTCTTAACCACTAGACCACGAGGGAAGTCCCTCTCAGCATTTTCAGTGTAAAAAAAAATTCCTTAGTTTTTCCTAAAGGTAGTTTGAGTTGTTGTTCTGAAGCTGATATTGTATGATTGTCAAGTCACAGGCACTTCTAATTTGATTCTAAAATAATTTGACCTTAATTACAGATAATCCTCATTATTCTCAGTAATTATAATTGTTCCGTTGTAGGCAGATTCTGTTTTTGCAAATTTGCCAAAATTTCCTTGTCACCCCGAAGTCAGTACTCAGGTGCTCTTGACGTCATTTGCAGACATACGTGAAAAATTTGAGACCTCATGCGGTTTCCCCCTGCTTTCTTGTTTCAGCTCATACTATAAATGAGCACCCTTTTCACAGTCTATTTAGTGCCACATTTCCCACATTTCTGTGCTTTTCTGTTGATTTCCCTCTTTTAAATGGCCCCTAGGCATAGTGCTGAAGTATTGTCCAGCGCTCCTAAGTACAAGAAGACTGATGTGCCTTGCAGAGATAATGTATTAGATAAACTTCATAAAGGCATGAGTTACAGAGCTGTGGGCCATGAGTAAATAAGGTGTCTTTAAACAGTAACACTGTTTAAACCAAATTCCTTGGTGGTCCAGTGGTTAGGACACCGTGCCTCCACTGCAGAGGGCATGGGTTCAATCCCTGGTCAGGGAACTAGGATCCTGCAAGCTGTGTGGCAGGGCCAAAAAAAAAAAAAAAAACCAGTAACACACATAAAACAAGGTTATCTGTTGACCCGTTGATGAAGAAGTTAAGTGTTCCTCACAGGAATCTAACCCTGTATTTCCCCTGGAAGCAGTGGTCCTATATTCAGTAATTCAGTGTTTCCAGTAACTCTATAGAACATAACTACCTCAAGTAATGAGAATTGGCTGTGTTTTACTCCTGTTGGCAATTATGCGGCCCTTATGAAAAATACTCTGCTACAAAAAAACTTGCTCTACAACAAAAATTAACTTCAACTACTATGTAAATGAATAGTACTTAAAATTTTTACAGTTTTGCATCTCTCTTGTATCATGAGATTCTAAGTCTTATATGCTATTTTCAAGATTTGGCAAAGTTAATGAAGGGTTTTGTTTTCCTTCCTTACGTCATCTTTTGTTTTGTTTTCCCCCTGTGCTCAGCTTCAGATAAACCAGTCGATCATTTTCTGTAACTCCTCTCAGAGAGTTGAATTGCTAGCCAAGAAGATTTCTCAACTGGGTTATTCTTGCTTCTATATCCATGCTAAAATGAGGCAGGTGAGTATAAAACTTGAACTTGTATAGATTTTTTTAAAAACTTTTTTCTTAGTATTTCTTGGATTTTGTTTTGTTTTAATGCTCTTCCAAATGCCGTGAGTTTAAGAATAAATTATTCCTTAGCAGGCAAAGGACCATTCATTTTAACCTCTCTGAGGTTAGGTTTTCTAACTACAAACAGGGGTAATAGTACATATTCTTACCTCACAAGGTTGTCAGGAAGATTGAGATTATGTATATGAATGAATAGTTTGTAAGTTGCCAAGCATAATAGAAATGTGAGATTTTATTCCCTTCTCCGTATTCTTAGATTTGGGCTAGTATTTAATACAGTAATCACTAGCCACAGGTGGCAATTTAAAAGAGTTAAAATTTACATAAATAAGTTAAAATTAAACAATATTTAAAATTTAGATTCAGTGCATTCCCTATCAAACTACCAATGGCATTTTTCACAGAACTAGAACAAAAAATTTCACAATTTGTAGGGAACCACAAAAGACCCCGAATAGCCAAAACAATCTTGAGAACAAGAAATGGAGGAATCAGGCTCCCTGACTTTAGACTATACTACAAAGCTACAGTAATCAAGACAGTATGGGACTGGCACAAAAACAGAAATACAGATCAATGGAGCAGTATAGAAAGCCCCACAGATAAACCCACTCACATATGCTCACCTTATCTTTGATAAAGGAGGCAAGAATATACAGTGGAGAAAAGACAGCCTCCTCAATGAGTGATGCTGGGAAAACTGGACAGCTACATGTAAAAGAATGAAATTAGAACACTTCCTAACACCGTACACAAAAATAAACTCAAAATGGATTAAAGACCTAAATGTAAGGCCAGACACTATAAAATTCTTAGAGGAAAACATAGGCAGAACACTGTGACATAAATCACAGCAAGATCCTTTTTGACCCACCTCCTAGAGAAATGGAAATAAAAATAAATAAATGGGATCTAATGAAACTTAAAAGCTTCTGCACAGAAAAGGGAACCATAAAGATGAAAAGACAACCCTCAGAATGGGAGAAAATATTTGCAAATGAAGCAACTGGCAAAGGATTAATCTCCAAAATATACAAGCAGCTCATGCAGCTCAATATCAAAAAAAAAACGAAAACCCAATCCAAAAATGGGCAGAAGACCTAAATAGACATTTCTCCAAAGAAGTAATACAGATGGCCAACAACACATGAAAGGATGCTCAACATCACTTACCATTAGAGAAGTGCAAACCAAAACCACAATGAGGTATCACCTCACACCGGTCAGAATGGCCATCATCAAAAAATCTACAAACAATAAATGCTGGAGAGGGTGTGGAGAAAAGGAACCCTCTTGCACTGTTGGTGGGAATTTAAATGGATACAGCCACTATGGAGAACAGTGTAGAGGTTCCTTAAGAAACTAAAAATAGAAGTACCGTATGACCCAGCAATCCCACTACTGGGCATATACCGTGAGGAAACCATAATTCAAAAAGAATCGTGCACCACAGTGTTCATTGCAGCACTATTTACAGTATCCAGGAGATGGAAGCACCCTAAGTGTCCATCAACAGGTGAATGGATAAAGAAGATGTGGCACATACATACAATGGAATATTACTCAGCCATAAAAAGAAACGAAATTATTTGTAGTGACGTGGATGGACTGAGAGTCTGTCATACAGAGTGAAGTAAGTCAGAAAGAGAAAAATACCATATGCTAACACATGTATGGAATCTAAAAGAAAAGAAAAAAAAGATTCTGGAGAACCTAGGGGCAGGAGAGGAATAAAGACCTAGACGTAGAGAATGGACTCTAGGACATGGGGAGGGTGAAGGGTAAGCTGAGATGAAATGAGGGAGTAGCACTGACATATACACTACCATATGTAAAATAGATAGCTAGTGGGAAGCAGCCACCTAGCACAGGGAGATCAGCTTGTGCTTTGTGACAACCTAGAGGGGTGGGATAGGGAGAGTGGGAGGGAGATGCAAGAGGGAGGGGATATGTAAAGCAATTATACTCCAATAAAGATGTTAAAAAAATAAAATTTAGTTCTTCAGTCACACCACGTTTGAAGTGCCATATTACATGTGACTAGCAGTCACAGTTTTGGAAAGTACAGATACAGAACATTTCCATCATTGCATAAGGTTCTGATTTTTCTGTGTACCTCCTCAGGTACATCTGTTTTTACTATTTGCCTTTAGAAAAGGATGCAATCTGTATTTCAGAACTTAATTCAACAGAAAATAGATTCAAAACTATCACAAGAACAACATTTTGTGTTTGTGCTGACGTTGTGAAATTTCATAAGAAAGCAGTTTTTGTAGGCTAACGGGTTAAGAACTTAATCAACTCACATATGGTTTTCAAAGAAGCTTAGTGTCATGGATCAGATACCTTCATGTAGGCCCTTAATATTAAAATTATCACAGGAAATGAATGTATTAAATTGAAGAGAGTATTTCAGAATGGAAGAACATTGTTGAAAAGAAAGACCAGTTTACCAGATGCTAGATTTATTGCTTTTGCTAGAGTCAGTGTATGTTTTCATTTTTGTTTTTTAATTGGAAAGTAGTTATTTTTAGCTTTTGTATATAATAACTGAAAAGGTAAATAGTAGATGTTTTGGTCAAGCCAAACTTTTGGCATCTTTTGTTTGAAATATTTTAGAAGTATGGTGAAAATTATCACTAAAAATCCACTCCAGCAAAAAAGAAAAATACCTTTTTTTTTTTTTTGCGGTACGTGGGCCTCTCACTGTTGTGGCCTCTCTGGTTGCGGAGCACAGGCTCCGGACGCACAGGCTCAGCGGCCATGGCTTATGGGCCCAGCTGCTCCGCAGCATGTGGGATCCTCCCGGACCGGGGCACAAACCCGTGTCCCCTGCATCGGCAGGTGGACTCTCAACCACTGCGCCACCAGGGAAGCCCGAAAAATACCTTTAAGAATTGAGATAATAAGCAACATATACATATGTATTCATATTAATTCCCGTGGGAAACTAATCTATGGTTAATTATTTTCACCTTTTGTTTTTAATTTATGTGTATTGAATTTGGCTCCTTTCTCATTCATGTAAAAAATAATTTGGGTATAAAGAACTTTGGGTAGGAGAAAAAAATCATGGCAGTTTGGGGGCTTGTGTGAGTTTTAATCAAATCAAATGCATTACTTTGTTCCTAGGAACATCGGAATCGTGTATTTCATGATTTCCGAAATGGCTTATGCCGCAATCTTGTTTGCACTGGTAAGTATTTTGTTTCGTTTACACATAGTTTTGTGTTGTTATTGTTTTGGTTTTTTTTTTGCGGTACACGGGCCTCTCACTGTTGTTGCCTCTCCCATTGCGGAGCACAGGCTCCGGATGCACAGGCTCAGTGGCCATGGCTCATGGGCCCAGCCGCCCCGCGGCATGTGGGATCTTCCCGAACCGGGGCACGAACCCGTGTCCCCTGCATCGGCAGGCGGACTCTCAACCACTGCGCCACCAGGGAAGCCCCCTACGCATAGTTTTTCTTCTTAATTTTGCTCTTTCTCTATCGTATCACGCAGTGAGGCCTGTGACATAGTTCAGCTTGCTCTACTATCATTTCTAGAATTTCTGAAGTTGAGAATGAGCTGTAGTTAACTTTTGAAATTAGGTTCCATACCTGAAACTGCAGAAGACTTGTTCTGGCACTCATACCTCATCTCTGCCTTTTAAACCAGTTTTGGGGTTTGTGTATTTTCTGAATAGTTTTAGCATACAGGAATGAATTATATATAGCATACACAAAATGAATTATATTAAGAAATTATGTTTTAGAAGTGTTTATCATGGCCTTTTTGGCGTTTTTTGCCAGAATCAGAACAGTTTATGTTTTGGTATATTTCACCGTGAAGAAAAACAAACTGGCGCGGGGCAGGTGGATAGTCAGAGCAGACAAAATAAATGGATTCAGTAGCCTCCCATCTCTACACTGGAAGTATAGTCTTAGTATTGATACTAGATTAATAATCTAAACTAGGCTTCTGGATAGAGGGAAGAACCTGGATTTTTTTTTTTTTTTTTAATTTTTGAGGTATACACACAGATAAAGAACTGCATGGGTTCTGAAGGCCGACTGTTAAGTTATATGCAGATTTTCAACTGTGAGACCCTAACCACTGAGTTGTTTAAGGGTCAACTGTATAGACAGACAGAAGGTGCCATTTGCCATTAACCATTTCCTTATTTGAGAATGAAAAATACTTCTTTGTTTTCTAGAAAGAGTTCTTAGTACTTATAGAACTCACACATTGATATGAATTACTGCTGTGGTTACATCGTTTTATTTTTAAGCATTACTGGCAAGGCTGCCTTCAGATGAGTTTGTTGTTGTTGTTGTTGTTTATTTATTTTTGGCTGTGTTGGGTCTTCGTTTCTGTGCGAGAGCTTTCTCTAGTTGCGGCGAGCAGGGGCCACTCTTCATCGCGGTGCACGGGCCTCTCACTGTTGCGGCCTCTCTTGTTGCGGAGCACAGGCTCCAGATGCTCAGGCTCAGTAGTTGTGGCTCACAGGCCTAGTTGCTCCGCGGCATGTGGGATCTTCCCAGACCAGGGCTCGAACCCGTGTCCCCTGCATTGGCAGGCAGATCCTCAACCACTGCGCCATCAGGGAAGCCCCAGATAAGTTTTTGAAGTGCCGATGCTTGCTTCTTTCTGATTTTTCAGAACAGTGGGCAATATGTCGTTAAATAAGTACTGAATAACATTTATGTATAAAATGTATAAATAAATATTTGCAAAGTACCATTTCTCTTTTCAAGGAGTAGTTGTTTAATCAGAGATAAAAAGATAACATTAAGAACCTAAGGCAGGGTCTGCAGACTTCTTCTGTGAAGTGTCATATAGTAAATACCTTAGACTTTGCACACCATATGTTCTCTGTTACAAGTTATAAACTTGTGGCAGTATATAAACAAATGGGCATGGCCACATGGCAGTAAAACTTTATTTACAAAAACAGGCATTGGGCTGGATCTAGAAGGGAGTAAAAGTAATTTGCAAGTGTGAGGTATGTACAGTAAATGATCCTAAATTTTCGTAAGAGAGGGAAGGTGACTAGCTGAGGTGATCTGAGAGATGAAATAGTAGTTTAAGCTATAGGTGAGTGTCAGACTTGGAGAAGAAGGAATTTTAAGTTAGGGGACTGGTATAAAAAGTAATCCATAGACAGCTAAGAAGATACGTTTAAAGAAGTATAGTGGGCAAGTTTGGTGGAGAGGAAGGTTTGAGATGTGTTAGAGAAGTATGTTCGGACCAGAGTATAGAGTGGAGGACCTTGAATATCAGTTTTAAGTTTTATCTGGAGGCAATTTAAAATAACGAGTTACAAATTCAAACCAGTATTTTAGAAATATTTGACCATGGATTATTTTGAAGTGTGGAGCTGATAGATGCAGGGAAACCTAGTTGTTAGCCTATAATAGTTTTCTACCTGTATTTTTCTTTTTTTCCCTTTTTTTTTTTGGTGGCACACGGGCCTCTCACTGTTGTGGCCTCTCCCGTTGTGGAGCACAGGCTCAGCGGCCATGGCTCACGGGCCCAGCCGCTCCGCGGCATGTGGGATCTTCCTGTACCGGGGCACGAATCCATGTCCCCTGCATCGGAAGGCAGACTCTCAACCACTGCGCCACCAGGGAAGCCCCCTACCTGTATTTTTCAAAGCCTAAATTAGCATGATAATTGTGGGACTATAGAAAAGAATTAGAAGGGATAGCCTTGCATATTAGCTTACCTCAGACCTGTTATAAATCATTTAGCAGAAGGGGATGAATGAATTCTAAACAAAGCATAAATAATTACTGCTAGAGGATTATGTCTTTTTAGAAGTATTCTACGTTACACAACAAAATTTTTAAAAATAATTTTCTCTGTTAACCTTGGATTAAATACTCAAAAATAGACTGAAGAAAATTATACTCCTGAGACTCATTTATGAGTGTATAGCTTATCAGTCATCCTTGATTTTGCACAGTCACCTTAGACCATTTTTTTAAAACTTTGTTACAGGACTGGGAAAAGGTAACTTGTTGAGCAGAAAGCTGCTTATGGTAATGTGCATGACAGATAATGCCAGTAATTTGCAAATGCTTTTGAATTACTGATGAAGTGAATGAAGCTTAGGTTACATTAGAAATATATGTTAAAGAGTATTATGGCACCAAATGGAAGGATATAATGGAGTTTTGTGTTTTTGGTTTTTTTTTAAGATTTGTTTACCCGAGGTATTGATATACAAGCTGTGAATGTGGTAATAAACTTTGACTTCCCAAAGCTGGCAGAGACCTATCTCCATCGTATTGGAAGATCAGGTGAGGAAAAGGAAGGAGATGTTCTCTGTGGAAGTTGTTTGAGAAGTTTAATCACTAAATTTTGTTCCTTTGTAGAGTGTGGTAGCAGTTAGAACAGTGAATTAAAACTAATTTAGTTGTTTGATATATCAATTTCCAACTCTTCCAGAACACTTATTTTAAAAAGTTAAAATAACTTTATGCTTAATTTAAGATTCACAAATGAGAACCTCATTTCTCTAACTGTACTGTTTAGTATGTATATTCTGGCAGTTTTTGACAGAAATGAGCACCCGTTTTTTCATTTGAAAAGGGTAAAATAGCAGTACTACTTTAGGCTGTGGAACCTGAAGTTGTAACGTGTGTATGGGTTCCTATACTCAGAATGGCACTGAACAAAAACATAAATCCTGTATGGATTTGCCACTTATAGACTAGTGCTTGCACATTGATTCCCATATTTAACTGTTTCATTAATTAAAATTGGTTTTTGTTAGGTCGCTTTGGTCATCTTGGCTTAGCCATCAACTTGATCACATACGATGATCGCTTCAACCTGAAAAGTATTGAGGAGCAGCTGGGAACAGAAATCAAACCTATCCCAAGTAACATTGACAAGAGCCTGTATGTGGCAGAATACCACAGCGAGCCCGTAGAAGATGAGAAGCCTTAACAAGCACGTGTGTACCCGACAGAATAGCAAAGTGAGCATAATGTTTAAAGAAAGGAATTCAAGGTCCTCTTTCCTGGGCGAAATTTGATGTTCCACGATAGATAATTAGCAATAAAGGGTGAAATGCCTCTTGGCATAAATGACAATAAACAGGAAGTATCTCTTGAAGTTGTCGTTGTGATCTTATTGGCGAATCCATAAATGCGGTTCACTTGAATATAGTCTTCCTAAGTAATGTAGTACGTGAGCAGTACTTAAGACAAATTCAGACTTCTAAAATAATGGAAACAAAAAAGAATCGTAGCGATTTTGAATATGAAAATATTTTTGCTCTTTACACTCGGTCATCTCTGTTAGTGTTCACTCTTAATTTCTAATGGGAACCTTAATAAATTATGTTAAATTACCTGTAAAATTTTATTGCTAAAGGTGTAATCAGGTTATGATGATAACTGTCTTATTTTAAATGCCCACTCTGATTTCCTGCAGATGGTTTTCTCATCTTTTGGTGACTGTTGGGCTCTGGTAGAAATGCTTAAAACAAGGCTTAACATAGGGAAAAACCCCTAAAACAGCCTACATTCCTCTAAGGAAAATCAGATTTAATTTGAGAGCTGATAGTTTCCAAATCAGCAGTGAACATTCTACCTGTTACTATTTTTAGATTTTTCAAATTACTCTCTTCACTTTAACCTTTTTATCCTAATTTAAATGTCAAACACAAAACCCTTGGACAAATATAAAACTAGCCCATGTTTGCTAATACATTGGCAGGCTGTTGAGTTCATGTACGGTTTAAAAAAAAATTTTTTTTTTTTTTAATTGTCATAGAGACTGCTGCCTGTTACCAGAACTTTCAGGATTTCATTCTGTCTCTGGGATACATAGCAGAAATTCCTTAATCCTGAGTGAATTCTGTAGTAGGCAGACAGGCTCAGTAGAAGCTGTTATAGAGAGCAGTGGGATGCGGATTGTGAACAGCTATGTATCCTAATTCATATTGCTTTCATGGCATTAATTTTAGGCTTCTTTTTTCTTTAGGTTTTGACAAACTACAGAAGGCTCGTTTGGATCTGTGACACATCGATTTTGGGGGGATGCTCTTCTCTTTGTGGGTTTTTCATCTTCTTCTATTTTGGAACTATGAAGACTTAAAAGAGCTCAGACATTTTTTCTTTTTTTTAATTGGTGAAGAGAAAAAAGCTGAAAAGGAATTTACCTTTTTTGTTCCACTTGTTTGCACTGTGTGCTGACTGAACATTAGTTGCACTAACTGCTGGTTTTTTAAAAATGTTTTCTGGGGAAGGGGGACAAGAAGGAGGACAAAGAAGAGAAGGGGAGAAACCCTAAAAAGAGAAGAATCTTGATGAACACAAGCTTGTCTGCGATTTCAGAATTCTCCAACAGCTGACTCTTGAGTGCATTTCAACTTCTCCCTGGTTACTCATCCGTTTTTTAAGCCTGAAGAGCTTATTACTTATTTGTGCAAAGTGCCTTATGCTATGAGACCATTCAGAATATCATCTTTTAGACACAGCCCAAGGAATCAACAGTAGTATTGTTTTTTTTTCTTTTTTCTTTCTTTTTAAAATTTTTGTCTTTCCGTTTTGGTTTCAAGTTGAAGTCTCTCTCTTCCCTTTCTACCCGATACTCAAGCCCAGGGCTGGAAGATGAAACATATTAGTAATGTTAAACACCATTTTCTTTTTCTTTATGTGGAGGAGTTGATATGCAACTGCAGTTCATCCGCACTGTAAATACATGTATTTAAAAAAAAAAAACAATCCCAAGTAAAAATTTCTTCTGGGCTGAGTAGATGCAACATCATCGCTCCCAAAGGAAAGAGCAGTCTATCATTGCAGGAGCCATATGACAAGCCTTTTGTGCTCTATAGCAGAACACTAAAGACTGGTTTACATACACCTCCATTAGCAGTTATGGCACTTGATGTGTAGACATGTCAGAGCCTTTGACCCTCTTTCCTCTGTGGCAAAGCGTGTCCCATAGAAAATTGGGTGTGTATACTTGTATAAACTTTGTAAATAGGTTTTTTTCTGGGTTCATATATATATATACATATATATATATATATATTTTTTTTTTTTAAGGGGATTAGATTGATTATGGGAGCCAGCTAAAGAGAGAGGGGCTCAGTTTTCCGCAACACTAAATTCTAAAAAAGTACTTTGGCTTCTTACTGTAGAGAGCAGACCTCTACAGGGACACCCTCTGTTGGAAAAGGGACCCAGAAGTCTGGGATCACTGCTGCCACACACTGTCTCATATAGTACCTTTGGAGGAGGCCTGGCAGAGAGAGCAAGGAAGCTTCAGAAACCTCTAATTCAAGATGTTATTTTTGAGACACTCTCTCTGATAATGTTTCTTCCCCCCTTTTTAAAAGTTTGAGAAACTTTTCAAGCTCAGCAAAAGGGGACAAAGAATAATTTGCCTTGCAGTGTGGCAGTTGGATTGAGTGGCAGTTTCTTTGAGCAGTATATGTATAAAGCACGGATTTGCATTTCAGAATATTAGCCAGTACCAGCTGTGGTAACATTAGCAGTTCTGGGGCTTACTTTCTATGGATCTTCTCCTGTACTGTGTAAGTGTATTGCCCTCTGCCCACCTTGATACATAAACTTGCAGGAATGGGCAACCCCTGAGAGCTGTTAACTTCGATGCTACAGAAAGTTGCTTGCCATCCTCTTGCTTTGTGACAAGAATTATCTGTCATTTTGCATTGTAAATTGCTGGCAAATGCGTTACAGTCAATAGTGTTGCTTTAAATTGTGCCCCTCCCAACATGCTTGATGTTTGGCCTGATCTCCAGGCAAAAGGAGTGAGATGAAGCAAAACCAGTGAACTTTTTTTTTAATGTTTTTAATTCCCTTTTAACCCAGTGTACTAGGTCAATTAGGAGGCATCTAGGATTTTTTTTAAAAAAAAGGAAAAAATAAAATTAAAAAAATTTGATTTCCATATGCCATTGTTTTCCAAAACCCTAAAATATTGCAAGATGTGTCCTGCATAAACTTTCATGCTTAACTCATCTGGAAAAAGAAATCAGTTATTCAGAGTTGCTTTTTGACTCTGCCTAGTTCTAAGCAAAATTGTGACACCCTGAATTCCTTGAGGATCAAAATCCTGCAGATGCCTCCTGATCAGACATACCCCTAACTCCTTAAAAACTGTAGCAAGAGCTGCACAGTACAAACCCCAAAAAGAATAACTCATTTATCTGGTAGCCAAGCCACATGTGTCTATCCAGCCAATGTTGGTTACTAAATACAAGGCCTACTTAAGGAAGTAACCTTTTTCCGGGGAGGGGTGGGGGGAGGGAATTTAAAAGGCATCAACTTTTAACCAAAAATCTTGCCCTTGTACTGATGCAGCTCTCTCTTTCTCCCCCACCTCTGGCGAGATAAGAGGAATCATTCATTATAGAAGAAAAACAAGGAATGCTCATAAATGAAGTTTTGTGTCTCGCTAGAGTGTGTGGGTGACTAAGCAGCGCAGTCTTTTCTGCCATCCTCAGACTGTGCTCTGCCTGGTGCCACATGCCTGTGGGTCCCTCTAAAAGCACAGACTTTAAATTGAAAGTATTACTGAAGTACAGCCTCTGATGAGGAGTGGCACTTAAAACTATCTGGGACACCACTATTGGACACAGTCTTGTAGAGGCAGCTGTCCAGTTTTGGTGCTTGTCTCTTGAATAGGAATTGTTAAATGGAAAGATGCTCAAAGGACTAGGTCAAAGCCTAGTCTTTTTTTTTTTTTTTTTTAATCGCCCTTACAATAAGGAGCATTGTTACTATTGGAAGTTGTTTTTGTGTTCCTTGCAGTATTGGGTGTTTATTTTAAGTAATGATAATGTTTTTCCACTGGTTCATTTGGATGAAAACTATTTGCCCAATTTTTAATATTTAAATTACATTCAGCACCTGGTTTAACCAGTGGTTATATAGTTGTGTAATGGGTTGTGGACTGTTACACAGCTTGCTGCCTCTGTCCTTCTCTTTTCCTTACATTCCGATGGAGAAACTTTCTTGCCTTTTCCCTTAGAAATGGAATGGAATAAATTTATTCTAAAATGATCTTCCATGGGAATAAGGGAGAGAGAAACCTAAATATAATCTCTAAATTATTTTCCAGTTGGTCCCAGCATCATAATATGGGTTGGCCCCAAAGACTGGGGGGAGGGGGGAGGCAATTGGTTATCAATATTTGTTTTCAGAATGAGATGGGAGCATCTTTCCTTTGCCATGTGCTTTGTGTTAGAGACCATCATGCTTGGGTTAGAACCAGACAACCCAGCACAAAGCCTTGAGTGTAAATTGTTGGAATCAAAACATCTCATTCTGATCACTTTTTTTTTTTTAATAGGGGTGGGAGGGAGGTTACTTTGCCCCAAAAGGGAGGGTATCTGCACTAAGGATTTAGAAACACTTTGGAAGCTCATAACCTCATCAGTAACTGCCTTTAGTCACACTCCTGACCTTATAGATGAGTAACAAAAAGATGAAATAAGTTCTTGGGAATTAAGCCATGTTATTTTAATTTGCTCCTTTTTCAACGTTCTGTCTCTTAAGCTGTTATTGTGGAATCATTTTCTGGCAAAATAACCTTTGTCAAGCAAAATTATTGGCCTTGTGGGAGCTGACATCAGTCAACTTTGGTGAATTTAAGTGGACTTTGCTGAGCTTATAGTTGTACTTTATATCCTTAAAGGTCGTTTTTTAAAACTTCCAAAGAAAACCCATTCTCCTTTCTGATCTAAAAACTCATCTTTGGGGTAAAGAGTTCAGTGTCCAAAGGTTGTAACAGTTCATGAGGTAAGAGGGCACTAGCCTGGCACCTGGATTCTGCCCCTCCAGTAGCTGACAGATTCCCACAGAAGTGTGTTTAAATTCTCCAGTAGACAATACTGGGCGGGGGGGAGGGGAGGGAGGGGTAGGGTTGGGTTGCTAAGGTACAGGCTGCTGTACTTTACCCAGTGGTTGTGAGGGAGGGTCCCTGGAGAAAACCAAGTTGCTAGTCCCTTTTTTGAAACAAAATTAAAACTTCAAAAAAATTTTTTGTTTAGTACAAAATGGGATAGAATTTAATGTCCCTAGCCACAAGGGACCAGTTCCACTGAGAAGTGAACAGTGGGGACTCAATTTTGAAAACATTTGGGGAAAGGGAAAATTGGCTTTCTGTTAATTGGCAAATGTTCCAGTGGGGCTGTTTTTGTTGGAATGTGTTATGTTGTATGTACACATATATGGACCAGAGTGTCTGCTGAGTTTATAAAGTTAAAAGCTGGTTGATAAAATCTTGATTTTTGTTACTTTATCACAATAAAAGCCCACTGGAACTGCTGATGTGTGTGTGGTGTGTCTTTAGCATCAGGCTGTGCGGTTTAGGAATACTTGCCTTTGAAATCATTTTTACGTAAATAATAACTCACATTCTGGTAAAGCAGTAAGATTCTCAGCACTACTACTCTGAATAAATTATGTGAGCACCTTTGTCCAGCCTTATTCATTGTCCCACCGTTTGCGTTTCGCTCTGTTTTCATAGCCTAAACACAGAACAGATAATCAGTTGGAAAGGAGAAAGATGTTGGTCCACAGTATGTCCGGGGGACTGCCACTAGTCAGTCACCTCCTAGAATTGTTCAGATATTTTAGAAAGTTGAACAAAAATTACTTAGGAATTAACAATATGAATGGAATTTGTATTCTGAGACCGAGGAATACTAATGAAAAAAACCAAAAGACCTAAATAATTGGAGAAATCCAGACACAAAGCTGGACACAGCATCCTCGCCCCCCACCCCAAAAGAAATACTTCAGTATAACAAAATAATGTTCCAGACATGTATGCTGAAAACTGCAAAATGTGCTGATGAGAGAAATCAGGCCTGAAGACATAGTCTTCCAATCCATGAACGTGACACCTCTATTTTTGTCAGTTCCCCAGTTTCATCTGTAGGTTCAGAGTATTTCCTTCCAGTCCCAGCAAGCTTTTTGACAAGACAGCCACAAGATAATTCTGAAATTCATATGGAAAGGCAAGCCGCCATAACAGTTTTGGAAAAGAACAAAACTGGAGGACTCATTACCTGATTTCAAAATGTAGGAAGCTACAGCAGTCAAGAAATTTGTAAATTCAGTTCTTTCACTACAATGAAGAAATGTAGGGAGACACGCCATCAACCTTGTCATCTAAGGAGCAAAGAATGGATGTGTACAGTCTGGCCGAAGATCAATTTTTCTTGTAGATGCTGTGTGGGCAGTTTGTTCGTAGTTCATTAGGTGCATTTCCATTATCCTGTTAATCTAATCGCGGAACAGCGTACGGCTCTCTCTCTGCCTCTGGATTTGTCCCACCCTCCCTCAGTTTACTGTCTCCAGAGATTGACCTGTATGAACCACATCAATATTTCCTCTGCTCTCCGGCTCCCATTTGGGTTTGCTCACCAGGGATTCCCCCTCAGGAATTAGAAGAAGTGAGGTAGGAGTTTGTATTCCTTTAATTCCCTTCCCGTAAGATGCCTCTAGCTGCTTTGTTTCTCAACTGGAGATCTCTGTAGCTGAGTCTGTCACTCTCTCCCTCCATTTTCTGGTAACCATCCTCTCCCCTTGATAGATTTTCCCTCCACCCATGCTTTTGTAAATAGGCCAGATGTAAATAAACTCTCCTCAAATTTTCCTATGCCATCTGTTTCTTGTTGGGACCCAGACAGAGTAATTGGTACCAGAAGTGGCCCCAGGAAACAGACTCTTAAAATGAGATTCTGGGATTGGGTTAGTTACACTTGATGAGCTCAGTGATAACCTCCTTATGGGGGTTGGTGGATGGGATGGAACATGAATAATTCATGGTATACAGTGGTATCACAATTCAAATTTTCACTGGTAGTACCGTGGAATTAAGTGCAGGTAAAGGACGAGGCATAGGGAAATCAAGGGGCTGTGACAATCAGCAATAAAACAACCTACGGACTGGGAGAAAATATTTGCAAATGATATGACCGACAAGGGATTAATTTCCAGAATATACAAACAGCTCATACAACAGAAAAACAACCCAATCAAAAAGTGGGCAGATTGGGGCTTCCCTGGTGGCGCAGTGGTTGAGAGTCCGCCTGCTGATGCAGGGGACACGGGTTCGTGTCCCGGTCCAGGAGGATCCCACATGCCGCGGAGCGGCTGGGCCCGTGAGCCATGGCCGCTGAGCCTGCGCGTCCGGAGCCTGTGCTCCGCAACGGGAGAGGCCACAGCAGTGAGAGGCCCACGTACCGCAAAAAAAAAAAAGTGGGTAGATGATCTAAATACTTCTCCAAAGAAGACATACAGATGGCCAAAAGGCACATGAAAAAATGCTCAATATAACTAATTATTAGAGAAATGCAAATCAAAATTACAATGAGGTATCACCTCACTCCGGTCAGAATGGCCACCATCAAAAACTCTACAAATAATAAATGCTGGAGAGGGTGTGGAGAAAGAGGAACCCTCCTACACTGTTGGTGCGAGTGTAAATTGGTGCAGCCACTATGGAGAACAGTATGGAGTTTCCTTAAAAAACAAAAATAGAGTTACCATATGATCCTGCAACCCCACTCCTGGGCATATATCTGGAGAAAACTATAATTAGAAAAGATACATGCACCCCTATGTTCATAGCAGCACTATTTATGATAGCCAAGACACAGAAGCAACCTAAATGTCCATCAACAGATGAATGGATAAAGAAGATGTGATACATATATACAATGGAATATTACTCAGCCATAAAAAAGAATGAAATAATGCCATTTGCAGCAACATGGAAGGACCTAGAGATTATCATACTAAGTGAAGCAAGCCAGACAAAGACAAATATCATATGATATGCTTATATGTGGAATCTAAAAAGAAGAGATAAAAATGAACTTATTTACAAAACAGAAATAGACCCACAGACATAGAAAACAAATTTATGGTTACCAAAGGGGAAAAGTGGGGAGGGATAAATTAGGAGGACGGGATTAACATATACTCACTACGGTATATAAAGTAGATAACAAACAAGGACCTACTGTATAGCACTGGGAACTATACTCAATATTCTGTAATAACCTATAAGGGAAAAGAGTCTGGAAGAGTATATCTATCTATATATCTATATCTATAGATATAGATATCACTGAATCACTGTGCTGTATACCTGAAACACAACATCGTAAATCAACTTTACTTCAATAAAAAAAAAATAACTTCCTTGTACCTTTCGTCCACCAACCACACACACACATAAAAGTGGTAGGCCTTTTAAAACTTATTCTTTGGCACAGGGTTAAAAAAAAAAAAAAGAAAAGGCCTCAATTGCATACATAAGATTAAAAATATGAACATGCAATTAACATACAAACAGAACAAGAAGGCCTCCCCAGGAGTTTTGAAGAGGGTCCCTTATCTGTAGATAGCTTTGTCCTTAGCTAATTTGTTACTGTGTCCCTAGGACTGAAATAGATGGCAGCGTTCTAAAGTTTTACTTGATTTGTATACACAGAAAATCTCTGGATCTGATGAACACAATTCTGACTTGAGCCAGTCTGTTGATCTCTGAAGTTTCCAGGTGCGAGACAGTTAGCTGACACAGAGCCTCTTGAATAAAAACGAAGCCTTCCTCAAAAGGACTTGTGACCATTTGCTAGTGTGACTATATATTGGGGAAGAGGGAATAACTAGACTTTTGAGGACTACTGGGGGCCCAAAATGCTACAGGTCAGAGTAAAGTCTTATGGAGGTCAAGTGATCCATGGAGTTTTGGCTTGGGTCCATCTCACAGTTGACATATTGGGTCCCCAAACCCAGGTCTAGATTGCATAGTGGGAACTGACATCCTCAGCAACAGGCAAAAATCACCAAATTAGTTCCCTGACCCATGGAATAATATTATGGTAGAAAATGCTATGTAGAAGCCACTAGAACTGCCTCTAACTACCAAAGTAGTGAACCAAAACTAATACCACATTCCTGAAGAGACTGCAGAGATTAGTTCCACCAATGAAGATTTAAAAGATGCAAGATTGGTGGTTTATAGGCCTTCCCTGGTGGTCCAGTGGGTCCACGCTCCCAGTGCAGGGGCCCCAGGTTCGATCCTGCATCTAGTTGGAGAACTAGATCCCACACGCATGCCACAACTAAGTTCACCTGCTGCAACTAAGACCCGGCGCAGCCAAAATAAATAAATAAATATTTTTTTTAAAAAGACTGGTGGTTTCTACTACATCTTCCTTCAACACACATATCTGGTTTGTGCAGGAGACAAATGGACTGTGGGAAGTGACAGTGGATTATCATAAACTTAAGTGATGGTACCAGTTGCAACTGCTGTTCCAGATGTGTGTTTTTTGCTGGAACAAATCAACACATTCCCTGCCACCTGGTATACAGCTACTGATATAGTGAACACTTTCTTTCTCTAGACCTGATAGTAAAGACTGTATGAAATAGTTGGTCTTCAGCAGGCAGGACCAGCAACACACTTTATTGGTCTGTGTCAGGGCTCTATTACCTCTCTAGCTGGTCTACAGAGATGGATCATCACTGAATTCTACAGGCTATCATCACGATGGCCCACTACATTATAGCAGGATACGGCATCTACCTTGGATACTTTGGTAAAATTCAAGCATGCCAGAGGATAGGAAATAGATTCCACCAAAAAATCATGGACCTGCCCGCCCCAGTGAAATCCTAGGGGTCCAATAAACTGGGGCATGTTGCAATATCCCTTTCTAGGTAAAGGGCAGATTGCCACATCTGGCTCCTTCTACCACTAGGAAAGAGATACAATGCCTAGTGGGCCTCTTCGCATTTTGAAGGCAATATATACTTTATTTGGGTGTATTACTTCAAGTCGTTTGCTGAGAAATCTGAATTTTTGTCTTTTTTAACAATGGCCCAGAACAAGAGAAGGCTCTGCAGCAGGTCCACGCTGCAGTACAGTTTGCTCTGCCACTTAGGCCTTATGATCCAGCAGATCCAATGATCTCAAAGTGTCTGTGGCAGATAGTGATGCTTGTACAGAGCTTTTGGCAGCCTCCTGTAGGTGAATGACAATACAAACGTTTAGGATTTTGAAAAAAGCTATGCTATCCTCTGCAGAAAACTATTCCCCTTTTGAAAAACAGCTTCTGTGGACTTCCCTGGTGGCACAGTGCTTAAGAAGCCACCTGCCAATGCAGAGGACACAGGTTCAATCCCTGGTCCGGGAAGATCCTGCATGCTGCAGAGCAACTAAGCCCATGTGCCATGACTACTGAACCTGCGCTCTAGAGTCCGCATGCCACAGCTACTGAGCCTGCGTGCCTAGAGCCCATGCTCTGCAACAAGAGAAGCCACAGCAATGAGAAGCCCGTGCACTGCAACAAAGAGTAGCTCCCGCTCACCACAGCTAGAGAAAGCCTGCACGCAGCAACGAAGACCCAATGCAGCCAAAAATAAATAAATAAATTTATAAAAAAACAAAACAAAAAAACAGCTTCTGGCTTTTGCTCTTGGGCCTTAGTAGAAACTGAACTCTTGACCACCGGGCATTACCAAGTCACCGTGCAACCTGAGTTACCCTTGATGAATTGGACATTGCCTGACTCATCAAGTCATAAGGCAACTTTGGGTTCTGCTGGCCCAGAGGTCTTAATTCCCAAGAGAGAAATGCTTCCTCCAGAGAACTCAGCAGAAGTTCTATTAAACTCGAAAGTGAGCCTGCCACACTAGGCTTCTGCCTACTTTGGGCTTCTCATGCTAACCAACCATTGGGCTGCTTTGTGACTATTGATCCTAATTTGAAAGGGGAAGTTGGGTTGTGATTACACAAAGAGGTAAGTAAGACTTTGTCTGGAGTGCAGTACATCTCCTGGGGCTGCTCTTAATACTACCATATAAAGTGATAAAAGTTAATGGAAAACTACAACAATTTAGCGCAGGCTGGATTAGTAATAGTCCAGACTCTTCAGGAATGAAGGTTTGGGTCATTCCATCAGGCAAGGAATCAGGACTCTCCAAGGTACTTGCAGAGGGCAAAGGAAATATGGAATGGGTAGTGGAAGAAGGAAGAAGGAATTTATAGATAACATTTATGGCCACATGACTAGTTGTAGAAATGAGGACTATAATAGTTATGAGTATTTCTTCCTTATTTTATTATAAATCTGTCAGGTATGTATCAACTAGTTCTGTTTTTTTCTCGTCTCATCCTCCTACAGTCTAAGATAAGATGTATTATAGATATCAAAGAGGGTTTTGACCCACTAGAAAAGGCTTAAACATCACCTGAAAATAAAGTGACATATAGGAATGTGTATCCTCTTTTGGGAGATGGTTAGCATGCTTTTAATTTTTTGATGGACAGGACTCTGTTAATCAGATGCATAATTTTGCAGATTTTTTACTTTGGAAGTTAAATATGGTGTAAAAGAGGAGTGACTGAATGGCATATTAACATGGGATGGAATGTTGTGGGTTTTTTAATTGTCCATTTAGCTAATCTGGAACTACATTTCCTAGAATCTCCTGTCTTGTTAAGTTGACTTTGGTAGATTTGTAGTGTATTAACTTGACTAAGCTAAAATTAAATTTCCCACAATCCCCTTCCCTGTTTGGCTCGAGATCAGAGTTGGCCAAAGGAAAATTTGCACAAGATTTGGGAGGTGAAACGGAAGCAGCAGGCATTACAATCTGAAGGTCATCATGGTCAGAGGTGAGGAGAGACAGAGAGATACCAGAAAGTTCCAGTTTTCCCTTGCTCTTTTTTTTTTTTTGCTGCACATCCTTGTTCTTGCTCTATGTCCAGCTCTTTTTCTTTATTGCTAGCTCTGCTGACCAATAGCAACCCAGACCTATTGCCAGACCACTTGGCTGTGAATTCACAGAGCGTAGCTATGAAGAGGCAACAGCCTTCCACGGTCTTCTATCCCAGTTCCCTGTGTGATCCCGTTCAAGCAGCTGATGTGCCTCACTTCCAGACTTCCCTGAAAGCACTAACTAGTTCACCCAAACTAGTGATTAAGAAAGCCAATTAGTGATTTTTCCCCTGGTTTTTTAACACCCTCATTTGGACCATTACTTCCCCAGTCTCTCCTCCAATTATGTTAAGCAGTGGCTCTCAAACTTCAACAGGCATCTGGATTACCTAGAGGGTTTACTGAAACCAACTTTCTGAATCTTACCCCCAGAACTTCTAGGTCTGTGGTGGGGCCTAGATATTTGCATTTCTAACAAATCCCCAGGTAATGCTGATGCTTGATGCCGTTGGTCCAGGGAGCATACACTGGGAACCACTGGAGTAAAGCCTAATTCCTCTAATAATTCCTCATTCTGTAATATCCATTGTAGTTCTGCTTCCTTGATTTAACTCTGGCTAATATAGGGCCATAGACCATATAGGGGAAGAAAAATTAAAAGCTATAAACATGCAACTAGGAACTTGCCAGTGGGGGTGGGAGAAGAGGACTTCTGCCTTTCACTTCCTGCCAAGACAGAGGAATGGTGGCCAAATCTACTCCCTTTCCTAAAGCAGCCAACAATGGACAATATATGAAGCAACAGTTTAAGACACTAGACACCAGGCAATGAAAGACAGTGAAACCTGAAAATGAGAAAGACAAGATGAGCCCTATGATTACGATCACCCAACTTACTGCCTTGAGAGAGTTTTCCAGCCACGATGCAGGGAGGGGAACACAAGTGGAGCCCAGCAAACTACCTGAGTTGAGGAAACAGAGCTGAGATTCTGAGAAGAGCAAGAGGATGGAGACCACAGGACAGAGTTCCAGAGAGGAGAGAGCTGCACAGAAAGAGAACTCCAGAGATGTGCAGAGGGTCCCCCTTGAGTATTTGCAGAAACTACAGGGAAAGAACCACCCAAAAGGATTAGTGGGAACAGTGCCCAGAGCTCACACAGGGTTGGGAATACTGCCTGTGCCCACCAAGCAGACTGGAATACCTCATGATTCATGAGGTATTGCGTAGAGTACTCAGAAAGGTATTGCCTCAGTAATGGGGAATAATTAGACTTAAAAGGAGTGGGCCTCCCTGGTGGCGCAGTGGTTGAGAGTCCGCCTGCCGGTGCAGGGGATACGGGTTCGTGCCCCGGTCTGGGAGGATCCCACATGCCGCGTAGCGGCTGGGCCCGTGAGCCGTGGCCGCTGAGCTTGCACGTCCGGCAACGGGAGGGGCCACGACAGTGAGAGGCCCACATATCGCAAAAAAAAAAAAAAAAAAAAAGAGTACTGATATGCTCCCACCTAACACACTTTAAAAAACAAGACCCAAAAGGATCAAACTCTTTCCAAATAACTTAACTGCTTCCCAGAAAAAAAGTTCAATAATACTTATAAAAATATAAAAAATCGGGCTTCCCTTGTGGCACAGTGGTTGAGAGTCCGCCTGCCGATGCAGGGGACACGGGTTCGTGCCCCGGTCCGGGAAGATCCCACATACCGCGGAGTGGCTGGGCCCGTGAACCATGGCCGCTGAGCCTGCGTGTCCGGAGCCTGTGCTCCGCAACGGGAGAGGCCACAACAGTGAGAGGCCCGCATACCGTACATGCATACACACACACACACACTATATATATAAATCCAGCACCCAAAGTAAAATTCATAATGTCTGGCAGCTGATTAATAACAAGAAAGCACACAAAGAAGCAGGAATAATAGGACCCATAATATAGAGAATAATCAATAAGTCAGAACTGACCCAGATATTAGAATTAGCTAGACAAGAACATTTTTAAAAATCAAATTAAACTTCTAGAGATGAAAACTACAATGACTGAGATGAAAAGCATACTGGAGGGGATTGATGGCAGATTTGAAAGATTAATGAACTTGAAGATATAGCAATAGAAACTATCCAAAATGCAAAAATATTTTAATGAACAGAGTTTCAGTGAGCTATAGGACAATTTCAAGTGACCTAATATCTGTGTAGCAGGTGTCTCCAAAGGAGATGAGGAGGGAGGGATGGAAAATTTTTTTGAAGAAATAATGGTCCCCATATCTTTAATTTGATTAAAACTATAAACCCAGATTCAAGAAGCTTAATGAACTCTGAGCACAAGAAAAAAGAAGAAAACTACAGGGTATATCATAATCAAATTGCTCAAAGAGAAAATCTTAAAAACAACCAGAAAAAATGACACATTATGTACAGGGGAACAAAGATAAAAATGATGTAGATTTCTTAGTAGAAAGAATTGTTGACAGAAGACAGTAGGGCAACACCTTTAAAGCACTGAAAGAAAAAAAAAAGTCAATCTAGAATTCTATACCCATTAAAATACATTTCAAAACTAAAGGCTTAAGAAATTTTTATACATAAAAAACTGAAAGAATTCATCACCATCAGACCCACATTATAGGAAATGTTAAAGGGAAAAGCTAAAATGAAATGATATCATGTGGAAATATGGATCTACACAAAGGAAATAAAAAGCACTGAAAAGGGTAATTACATGGGTAAACATATAAGATATTTTAATTTGTATTTTAATACTTTTAAAAGGTAATTGATTGTTAAACAAAGATAATAAAAATGTAGTGTGGGATTTATAACATGTAAAAGGAAAATCTATGCTAATGATAGCAGAAAGAACAGAAGGAATGGAGGCATACTATTGTAAGATTCTTATTCAATACTTACAGTGGTATAATATCACTTGAAAGTAGACTGTGATCATTTTAATGATGCATGCTGTAAACACTAAAGCAGCCACTAAAATAACCAAAGAGTTATAGCTAATAAGCCAAAAAAAGAAATAAAATGGAATCATAAATAAGAATCAGTTCATTCAAAAGAAGGCTGAAAATTTTTAAAGTGTACAAAAGTACAGATGGAACAATAGAAAATATGTAGCCAAATGACAGATGTAAACCTAACATTTTCATTAATCACATTAAATGTGTTACTACTACACATCTATTAGAATGACTAATATTAATATCTGAAAGACAGTTGGAACTCTCTTACACTGCTTGTGGGAATGTATAGTTGTACAACTATTTAAGAAACTGCCAGTCTGTTTTCAAAAATAGTTAAACATACACCTACCATGTGATCCAGCCATTCTACTCTTACATGTTTACACAAGGAAAACAAAAGTGTCTGTCCATATGAAATCTTGTATATGAATGTTCACAGCAGCTTTATTGGCAATAGCCAAAAAGTGGGAACAACTTAAATATTCATCGATGGGTAAATAGATAAACAAATTGTGATATACCCAAACAATGGAATACTTTTCAGCAATAAAAATGAATTATTGATACACAAAACAACCTGAACAAATCTCAAAATAGCAGTGATGAGTAAAAGTAGCTAGACAAAAAAGAGTACATACTGTATGATCCATATAAAAAATAAAATTCTGAAGATACCACAATAAAGAAAATTACAGGCCAATATCACTGATGAACATAGATTCAAAAGTTCTCCACAAAATATTAGTAAATCAAATTCAACAATACATTAAAAGGATCAAAGACCATGATCAAGTGGGATTTATCCCAGGATGCAAGGATGGTTCAAAATCTGCAAATCAGGGGGGAGGGATAAATTAGGAGTTTGAGATTAACATATACACACTATTATACATAAAATAGATAACCAACAAGTCCTACTGTATAGCACAGGGAACTATACTCAACATTTTGTAATAACCTATAAGAGAAAAGAATCTGAAAAAGAATAGACATACATATATATGTACAGCTGAATCACTTTGCTGAACACCTGAAACTAATGCAACATTGTAAATCAACTATACTTCAATTAAAAAAACCCAAAATCTGCAAATCAGTCCATGTGATACACCACATTAAGAAACTGAAGAATAAAAATCATATGATCATCTCAATAGGGCAGAAAAAGCTTTTGACAAAATTCAACATCTATTTATGATAAAAACCCTCAACAAAGTGGGTACAGAAGGAATACATCTCAACATAATAAATGCCATATATGACAAACCCACATCCAACATCATACTTAATGGTCATTACCTCTAAAATCAGTAACAAGACAAAGATGCCCACTCTCGCCATTTTTATTCAACATGGTATTGGAAGTCATAGCGACAGCAATCACACAAGAAATAAAAGGAATCCAAGTTAGAAAGGAAGAAGTAAAACTGTCACTGTTTGCAGGTGACAAGACATAGAATATCCTCAAGATGCTATCAAAAAACTATTAGAACAAAAATGAATTCGGTAAAGTTGCAGGATACAAAATTATACAGAAAGCTGTTGTATTTCTATACACTAATAATGTACTATCAGAAAGAGAAATTAAGGGACTTCCCCCATGGTCCAGTGGTTAAGAATTCTCCTTCCAATGCAGGGGTTGCGGATTCAATCCCTAGTGGGGGAACTAGCTGCCCCGCAGCATGTGGGATATTAAGTCCACTCACTGCAATGAGAAGCCCACACGCCACAACTAGAGAAGCCCATGCACCACAACTAGAGAGCAGCCCTCATGCCACAACTAGAGAGAAGACTGCACGCCACAATGAAGACCCAGTGCAGCCAAAAAAAAAAAAAAAAAAAAAAAAAAAAAAAAGACCCAGTGCAGCCAAAAAAAAAAAAAAAAAAAAAGAAAGAGAAATTAAGAAAACAGCCCCATTTATAGTTGCATCATAAAGAATGAAGTACCTAGGAATAAATCTAACTCTGAAAACTATAAGATGTTGATGAAAGAAAGTGAAGAGGATACAAACAGAGGGAAAAATATACTGTGCTCGTGGATTGGAAGATTTAATACTGTTAAAATGTTCATACCACCCAAGGCAATCTACAGATTCAGTGCAATCCCTATCAAATTACCAGAGACATTTTTCACAGAACTAGAATAATTCTAAAATTTGTATGGAAACACAAAAGATCCCTAATATCCAAATTAATCTTGAGAAAGAATAACAAAGCTAGAGGTATCATCTCTCTGATTTCAAACTATGCTACAAAGCTACAGTAATCAAAACAGTACAGTACTGGCACAAAAGCAGATCAATGGAACAGAGAGCCCAGAAATAAACCCACGATTATATGGTCAATTAATCTATGACAAAGGAGGTAAGAATATAGAGTGGGGAAAAAGCCTTTTTAATCAATGGTGTTGGGAAAACTGGACAGCTATATGCAAAAGAATCAAACTGGACTACTTTCTTAAGCCATATACAAAAATAAATTCAAAATGGATTAAATACTTAAATGTAAGATCTGAAACCATAAAAATCCTAGAAGGAAACACAGGTAGTATGCTTTTTGATGTAGGACTTAACATTTTTTTGGATCTGTCTCCTCAGGCAAGGGAAACAAAAACAAAAATAAACAAATGACTCTACATCAAACTAGGGTTTTGCATAGCGAAGGAAACTATCAACAAAATGAAAAGGTCACCTACTGAATGGGAGAAGATATTTGCAAATAATATATCTAATAAGGGGTTAATATCCAAATCACACAAAGAACTCAGACAACATCAAAAAACAAACAACCTGACTAAAAAATGGGCATGGGGCTTCCCTGGTGGCGCAGTGGTTGAGAGTCCGCCTGCCGATGCAGGGGACACGGGTTCGTGCCCTGGTCCGGGAAGATTCCACATACCGCGGAGTGGCTGGGCCCGTGAACAATGGCCACTGAGCCTGCGCGCCCAGAGCCTGTGCTCCGCAATGGGAGAGGCCACAACAGTGAGAGGCCCGCGTGCCGCAAAAAAA
>NW_006783618.1:901561-912801 GCF_000442215.2 Lipotes vexillifer
GTCCGGAGCCTGTGCTCCGCAACGGGAGAGGCCACAACAGTGAGAGGCCCGCGTACCACAAAAAAAAAAAAAAAAAAAAAAAAAAAAATGGGCCTGGACTTCCCTGGTGGTCCAGTGGTAAAGAATCCGCCTTACAATGCAAGGGGTGTGGTTCGATCCCTGGTCAAGGAACTAAGATCCCACATGCCACAGGGTAGCTAAGCCCACAGGCCACAACTACTGATCTTGTGCACCTCAACTAGAGAGCCTGCATGCCGCAAACTAAAGCCCTCACACTTTGGAGCCTGCACACCACAACTAGAGAGAAAACCCGCACACCACAACTAGAGAGAACCCCGTGCGCCACCATGAAGAGCCCATGCGCTGCAACAAAACATCCCTCACACCTCAATGAAGATCCCACGTGCCGCAACTAAGACCCCACGCAGCCAAAAATTAAAAAAAAAAATTTTTAATGGGCAGAGGACCTGAATAGACACTTCTCCAAAGAAGACAGAGATGGCCAGAACAAACACATGAAAAGATGCTCAACATCACTAATCACCAGGGAAATGCAAATCAAAACCACAGTAAGACACCATGTCACACCTGCCAGAATGGCTATCATCAAAAAGACAACAAATAACAATTGTTGGCAAGGATGTGGAGAAAAGGGAACTTTTGTGCACTGTTGGTGGGATTTTAAATTGGTGCAGCCTCTGTGGAAAACAGTATGGAGTTTCCCCCCAAAATTTAAAACTATAACTACCACATGATCCAGCAATTTCACTTCTGGGTAATTTTACCCAAAGAAAACAAAAACACTAATTCAAAACAATATATGCACACCAATGTTCATTGCAACATTATTTACAATAACCAAGATACGGAAGCAACTTAAGTGTCCGTCAATAGATGAATGGATAAACATATGGTGAATGGGATATTACTCAACCAGAAAAACATCTTGCCATTTGTGACAACATGGATGGATCTAGAGGGTATTATGCTAACTGAAATAAGTCAGACAGAGAAAGACAAATACTGTACGATCTCACTTGTATGTGGAATCTAAAAACCAAAACAAACAAAACAAAACGGAAACAGACTCATAGGTACAGAGAACAAACTGGTGGCTGCCAGAGGGGAAGGTGGTGAGGGTGAAATAGGTGAAGGGAAGTAAGTGATACAAATCTTTAGTTATAAAATAAATAAGCCATGGTATGGAATATACAGCATTAGGAATATGGTCAATAATATTGTAATTACATTGTATGGGGACAGATGGTTACTAGACTTACAACGGTGATCATTTCCTAATGTATGCAAATGTCAGATAATCATGTACACATGAGACTAACAATATTGTACATCAACTATATTTTAATTTTTAAAAAATAATAAAATAAACAATAAAATTCTGGAAAATGCACTCTTACAGGGACAAGAAGCAGGTCAGTGGTTGCCTATTGGGGAAGAGGTGGGAAGGAGGGGAAAGTTATAAAGTTACATGAGGAAACTTCTGGGAGTGATAGATGTGTTCATTATCTTGATTGTGATGATGGTTTCACAGGTGTATACATGTTAATATTAAATTAAGCACTCTAAATATGTGCAATTTATTGTAGGTCAGTTATACCTAAGTAAAGCTCTTAAGAAAAAATAGAGCATGCAGAGAGAACCAGAAGGCCTTAAGGGAAGCTTTGAAGGAGTCATATATAGTCATAGGGCACACACAGCTGAAGACCAAGACCTGGGTCTGATGGTAAAGATTATAGAGCCACAGCACCAGTTGAAATGCACAACCTATCAGGTCTCTCACATTGTAGAAAACTGGTAGGGAGGGAGGAGCCCCTGAGATATGGGATGGGGCATTTGGGCATACATAAACCAGGCTAGAAACCACTCTTCTAAGTGTGGGCTGTACATAGTGACTTCTTTCCAAAGAGGACAGTATGGAAAGGGGAGAGGAAAAGAGTCGCTTGATGGCAGAGAAACCTGACAAACATGACTCAGCCAGGTGACCCTGGTCAAAATTAACAGTGAAAAGCCATGATGACAGTATGTGTCCTTGATATGATGTGATGAGAGCAGCACTTTACCTCTGTGGTCTTCCTCCTCCAAATCCAAAACTCCAATATAATCATGAGAAGAACATCAGACACCCCAAATTGAGGGACATTCTAAAAATGTCTGGCCAATACTCCTCAAAACTATCAAGGGCCTCAAAAACAAGAAAAGTCTGAGAAACTGTCACAGCCAAGAGGAGCCTAAGGAGGTGTTACAACTAAATGCAACGTGGGCTCGTGGAACAAAGAAGGGCATAAGTGAAAAACCGAGGAAATCTTTTTGTAACTAAAGGGTGGACTTTAGTTACTAACAATGATCAGTGTTGGTTCATCAATTGCAACCAATGTGCCATACAAATATATTGGGTTGGCCAAAAAGTTCAATTGGGTTTTTCTGCAATGGAAAAACCCGAATGAACTTGTTGGCCAACACAATAAGCTATTAATTATAGGGGAAACTGGGTGTGGGGTACATGAAAACTCTCTGTACTACCTTTGCAACTGTTCTGTAAATCTAAAACTATTCTAGGGAATTCCCTGGCGGTCCAGTGGTTAGGACTCTATGCTTCCACTGCAGAGGGCCTGGGTTCGATCCCTGGTCTGGGAACTAAGATCCTGCATGCCGTGCAGCATAGGTAAAGAACTAACTAAAGAACTAACTACATCTATTCTAAAGTAAAAAGTTTGTTTTATGGCCCGGCAGGATGGCTCCTGCAAAGAAGGGTGACAAGAAGAAGGGCTGGTCCGCCATCAACAAGGTGGTAACCAGAGAATACACTATCAACATTCACAAGCACGTCCACGGAGTGGGTTTCAAGAAGGATGCCCCTCCGGCACTCAAAGGAATCTGGAAGGAGATGGGAACTCCACATGTACGCATTGACGTCAGGCTCAAAGCTGTCTGGACCAAAGGAATAAGGAATGTCCCACACCTTACCCGTGTGCAGTTGTCGAGAAAATGTAATGAAGATTCAAACAAGCTCTGTACATTGGTACCTATGTACCTGTCACCACTTTCAAAAATCTACAGTTAATGTGGATGAGAACTAACTGCTGATTGTCCAATAAAGTTATAGAACGGTAAAAACATTAGTTTCATTTATTGAAACTAATGTCTCTCTTGGAATTAGGTTGGGCTGGGGACGTTTGCAGATTCTAATGTTGTAGGGTGAATAAAGTTTCTCAGTGTCTGAAGTAAACCTCTGAGGCTCCAAATTCCCCTCAATACATCACCTCCAACTTTCCCAACCCTGCTCAATCCCACCTACCAAGGAGTAAACTTTTCTCTACGTGAAGTCTGTAAGATGGCTGTATCCGCAATAGCTGATTGTCTCACAAGCTGTCTCTTCAGGCACCACCTCTCTTCGCCTCCAGGCCCAAGATGAGACCCTAAGGTAACCCACTCAGAGAGGAACAGCCCTATATACATCAAAGAGTTACAAGATCTTGCTAATCTATATTAGCAAGAATCTAGGGGGATACACATGGGAGTGAATTACCAACACGTAGGACTAGAAGGGATGGAATAGAAGGCTTGATCGAGTCAAACTCCACCACATGGGTGCGGTCACCTAATATTTTGGCTGAAACAAACTCGAGTAGCACTTATCGTTTGTTAAATTGCCTAATTAAAGCCTGGACTTATTGGTGACCTACAGCAGGGGTTCTTAAGAACTTCCCTGGAAGTTCTTAGAATTGCAGATCTCAAACCCCAACCCAGACCTCCTGAATCAGAAACTAAGGGGGCAAGGGCCCAGCAATTTGTGTTTTACAAGCCCTTCAGTTGATTGTGAGAACCACCTGCCTACAATTAATGAGGTCGAAATGCCAGGTCTTCCCCGGGCATAAGGTCATCAATAAAGGAATCCTAAGGATCCAGGAAATGAATGAATTAGAATGGATCTGTTAGATGCAACCTGATCAGCCTTCCCCACCTGTACCACCTGTGAAGGCTAAAAGACGCGCCTTTCACTAAGGTATTAAGAAATGAATTGGTGAGATGAGATGAGCATCCTTGAACTCCATCACAGCTGCTGGAGAAGACAGTGGGGGTGTTGGAATTGGGTTCCCTAAATTCAGTGGAAATAATGGAGACTGAGTGGCAAAGGACAGGTGTTTAACCTTCAGAGACAGGTAAGTACAGTTACCACAGTGAGCCACAGAGCCTAAAAAGTCATCCAGTGTTTTGAACCATGTGGATCTGTGGCCACAGCTAGATCACAGGGTCTCTACTAAGTTACTGCAACCTTTTAAAGTGCTGCCTACATAGACCTATGGCCTCAGGGAGTTCCTCATGACCTGGTAATGGAGGACTGTGCCTGTGCCGTAAACGTCCATTCCAATAGGCCTGGAATCGGCCTGAGGTGTTTAGTGTCCTTTGCATGGCACTGATCCTTGGTCAAACCATGGAACAATGACTGCAGACAAAAATATTTTGCCTGCCATTTCAGTAAACAGTGAACATTGCCCACCCACAAGCCATCAGCCACTGTAGCTGGCCTGACCATGTGCCCTGAAGGGAATTCAGGGTGGAGAAAGACAGGATACTGGCCTGCTGGGCTGCACCCCACAGGCCTGCAAGCCTTGTAGTTGCCCAGCCTCAAGACCAAAGAAAGAACCTGGAGACAATGACAGAGACATCATTGGTTTATGGGATGGGGGCTCTTACACGTCTGAAGCAAAAGGTCCTGGAGCAACACTCCACTGCAAACGGCAGGCAGAGAGCGGGAAAGAGGCTACCATTTATAAGGGGAATTGACGTAAGATTGGCTTGTCAGTTACCAGAGAAACCAGCACCTGGGGCAGGCGGCAAGCATGTAGATAGTTACTGATTAAGCCCTATGATTAAGAGAATTGGATAGTCACCTGAGTGAAGCAGGGCCTGGTTGGGCAGGGGATGTACAGAGAGCAAGAGAACAGCCATCCTGAATGGCCTGACCGTACACTCCACCCCTACACACCCTGGCTGACCCTTACGATCTTGGTTCCCCCTCTCCTGCGATATTCCTGGGGTCAGGTATGTAGGGGGCACTGCAACCAGATACCACAAAGGCAGTACAGACACCAGCAGCTAAAGAGTACAAAGAGGAAGCCAGGCACTTATTGGGTTAGTTTTTCATGGAAGTCCAAAAGCAGATGACAATGGCATCTTGCTGTAGACCCAGCAACCGGACTCATTTCTCAGTGAAGCCACTGTCACCCAGTCCATGAACAGATTCCCTCTGCTCAGACGAGGGACAAAATGTAAGATGTTTAACAGGCACAATACAGGGACGATCATGACCATTAAGCAAAATCCAAGCAGTAACAGCACCCTGAGATAACACCATCCCTGCCTGTGGTTTTCGTCCTGGCCTGCAGTACCACACCGCCTGTCCGCCCTCAGTCCCCACGGCCAGTGCCAATTGGAGAGGCACTATAACAACAGACCCCAGGCTTACTGTAATGGTGCCTTTCTCCTGTAGGGGGCCCGGGTTAATTACCTTTGTAGCTTTAGGTGGGGCCAGGAAGAAGACAGGTGTAAGTGTCTTTCTAACCGTAGTCCCCACAGCGCAGCAAGTCCAAACTACTGGGGACTTACCTGCCAGTTCCAGGGCCATTTTATAATGTGTTCTCCTGGGGGGTAGATCCTGTAGCAAGGACAAAAGGGAGTGATTGTCTTGATGCATGTTTGACAACAGCCCTTCGGTGGTCAGCAGTTGAACCTGGGCTGTGCTGACTAGTTGCCTCCAGGTTAACATAGAGTAAGCACTGGGATGTCCAGTTGTAGTCTGTAGGGCTTGAGTTAGCCTCTGGTCCACATGTTGAGGGTTTCCATCTCAGTGATTGACTAAGTAGTCCATTTGTCCTTTCAATTAACCCCGGCAGCAGTGGGGTTGTAGGGCAGGTGGAAAAGCCAGCGTTCGGCATTTATATCAGCCCATTCCTGAACGTCATGGCCAGTGAAGTGGACTCCTTGGTGATGATTGATGTCCATGGGGGTCCTGTATGTCGCACACAGCCATTTGAGACCGGAATAGTGGTTTTCTGCGTTGCTCGACAACTCGGGTAGGAAGACATCTCCCATGGTAGTCAGCTGCCACAGGGCACCGTGTACTAGTGGATGGGATCGTCCCCGCAACTTTCCGTTCCCCGTCCCTATTTCCTGACATCTCAGTGCTCAAGGGAGTTTCCTTGGCCTCCAGGCTGACTTGCCAATTGTTGGGCTCCACACTGCAGGCTTGCAAGCCTTGTAGTCGCCCAGCTTGGAGACCGAAGAAAGAACCCGGAGACAGTGACAGAGACATCAATGGTTTATTGGATAGGGGATCTTACACGTTTGAAGCAAAAGTCCTGGAGTGACACCCTACTGTGTACGGCAGGCAGGCAGGCAGGCAGGCAGGCAGGCAGGCAGGCCATAGCTGTAATCCTCAACACTTGGGTGAGAAGGAGGCTACCATTTATAAGGGGAATTGACGTAAGATTGGCTCGTCAGTTACCAGGGAAACCAGAGGCTGGGGCAGGGGGCAAGCATGTAGATACTTACTGATTAAGCCCTATAATTAATAGGATTGGATAGTCATGTGAGTGAAGCAGGGACTGGTCGAGCAGGAGATGTACAGAGAGCAAGAGAAGAGCCATACATGAATGGCCTGACCCTACATGACCTTAGATAGTTAAGATGCATAAGTAAGGAATAATTTCCATGAGCCCAGACTCTTGCATCTTCCCATATAGAGAAAAGCACTAAAATCATTGAGATGGCTGTTTTCTGTGATTAACAGTAATATTTTGGGGTTTTTGTTTTTGTTTTTGCGGCACGCGGGCCTCTCACTGTTGTGGCCTCTCCCATTGCGGAGCACAGGCTCCAGACGCGCAGGCTCAGCGGCCATGGCTCACGGGCCCAGCCGCTCCGCGGCATGTGGGATCTTCCCGAAACGGGGCACGAACCCGTGTCCCCTGCATCGGCAGGCGGACTCTCAACCACTGCGCCACCAGGGAAGCCCAACAGTAATATTTTTATGTTCAACTACATGCTGTTGTTGTCTTTTCAGCAAAAACACCTATATCTCCCTCATCTCTTCGGAGCAGTTCCTCCAAGCTATCTGAAAGGCTATAGCCCTCAATAAGGTCCCCGAATAAAACATATCTTGCAACTTTTGGGTTGTGCATTTTTCTTCCTTGATATGATTAATTGTGTTGCTTTATGACCATGGTTCTGATGACTTTCAGGGAGGTTTACACTGACTGCCAGCCTTGTTTATTGATTACAGTGAGATTCATGATTTGCACCTGGTCTCATTGAGCACCCTGGAAGAGCCTGCCTTGATGAGATGGTGGAATTATCTGCTGAGAGACAGCATCCTCCAGGAGTAGGATGCCATCCCGCAAGATACAGTATATGCCTTAAACTTGTGGTCAATATATGGGGCCATTACCCTGTAGGCAAGGTGCGTGGGTCTAAGAACCAAGGGTGGAGGTGAGAACGGCCCCTTCCACTATTCTTTTTTTTGGCCTCACCGTGTGGCATGCGGGATCTTAGTTCCCCTACCAGGGATTGAACCCATGCCCCCTGCATTGGGAGCATGGAGTCTTAACCACTGGACCGCCAGGGAATTCCCCCTTTTTTTTCCCCTTTCACTATTATTCCTAATAACCCACTAGAAAAATGTTTGCTTCCTGTCTCCCCACAACCTTGAGACTGGTGAGCCTGGTACCCAGAGAAGAAAAGCCATTACCAGGGAACACAGTCATGATTCTGATGAATCAGAGACTGAAACCACCCCATCTCATCTGGGGCTCCACATACCACTGAACCAACAGGCAAGAAAGGGGTCACAGTATTGAGTGGAGTGATTGATCCTAGCTACTGGAGTGAAATGGAGTGGCTGCTACTGAATCGGGGCAGGGAGGACAGTGTCTGGAATGAGAGGCACCACTGAAGGACCGCTTCATCCAATAGTCCTAGTCAATGGAAAACTGTGGCAACCCCCAAAATAAGGTAGCCAGGGACTCAGAATCTGCAAGAATGAAGATTTCGGTCATCACATCAGGTAAAGAACCCTGTCCAGAAAGGTACCAGCAGAGGTTAAGGAAAACAGAGAATGGAAGGTGTAAGAAGGCAGCTAAGATTACCTTGGCCTTGGGGTCGGCTATAGAGATGGGGATGTAGCAGGACATTTGATGAACCTCAATTGTTTCTTTTTCTTACCTTATCTGAAGAACACCAGTGATTTCAGCTAGAGCATGACTAGCTGGCATCATCCCATGATGATACAGTAGCTGGTGGGACTTTATGAGTCCCTTGTGTTGGAGAGACAAACCTTTCCCATGAAAAAAGGTCTAGAGTGGATGCTAAGGGCCCAAAGTGTGGACTGTGACATTCACCTTTTTTTTTTTTTTTTTTTTTTTTTCACCTTTTGCTTGCTCATCCAGAACCCCCTACCCACCCCCTGACATTGTCTCTGGCCCAGGAGGCTGATCTGTGTGGTCCACATCCTGTGTCTTGAGTGTCCTGGTGGAGCCCCACAGGAGATCAGAGAGAGAGAGAGAGAGAGAGAGGAGCTGAGGTCAGGTTATTTATTTCCTCTCTGTGAGCTGGCTGTGTTCCGCAACCAATGACCACGTCTTCTCTCCCCGTGGCCTTGAGGCACAACTCTCTCCCTGTGGATGCCAGGAGCTATTCCCCCCAACCTCCCTTCCAGTCTCGATGGCAATATTTGGCTGCTGCTAAACTTGGGTTACTGCCCTATCCTTGTGGTTCCCCAACACCCATGTCTTTTTTTGTAAATAAACCCTCCTCAAATTATCCTATTTTGAATGTGCCATCTGTTTCCTGTTGGGAGACTGACTGGTGCAGTGGGTTTTATGCCAAAATTTCTCTGCTAACAGTTTCATGGTTGAACTTCAACTTGTGGTGTCCTGGCATCTTTTCCCGTTAAATAGGAGCTTCTCTGAGCCCCCTAGGGGTGTCTGCACCATGGCAGGCAAGAGGGTGAAATAAGACAATGTAATCACCTAGAACAGTGATTGGTACAGGCTCAATAAATGCTAGAAGAATCCCTCTCCCCTCCCACTGCCCCTTCACCCTCCCCATCACACCAGACTCCACACTGCAAACAAGGATAGTGGGGCTTGAAAAACTTTTGTGTTCCTGCCATGCATGTTAGTGATTTGAGTAGAGAAGGGTTAAACTAGAGAAATTTTGCCCCAAATGACTATTTTATTGAAGTCCTGCTCAATTCTTAAATTTTAATACACCTCCAAAAGGCAAGAAATAAACATATCTCATTTAAGATGTTTGGAAATAAACAAAACTGGACTCCAGGCAGAGCAAACCTAGTTGTGGTCAGCAGCGGTGGATTTCCTGCCAAGTCAATGACATGTTACCCCAGGGCCCCTCAACAGCTCTGCACCTAGCTTTGTATTCATAATTTGATTCTTTTTCTTAAAGAAGGACTCCAAATTGTTTAAGCTTCAGGCCCCACAAAATCTGGGGACCCAGCCTGCTAGGAAGTTATTACATTTGGGCTCCTCTCTGGGACAGGTGGAATGCTCTTTAGGGCACCTTACAGGTCAGCTCACACCACTGGAAGTCACATGCGTTCTGGGTGAATACAGACAAACCAGGGGCCTCAGGCAGATGTGAACTGTGCTGGGGACAGTGGTGCAGCTGCAGCTGTTGCCACCAAGAGCTCTCAGTCTCAGCTTCGCCCACAATCAAGACACGTGAATGTGTGAGACCGTAGACACAAACCCTTCCCCAGCTTCTACGAGGCAGGTCGTGCAACCACAAGCACACACTTTCCAGAGCGTGGGCATTATTTGACTTTCAAGTGAGAACGAGTACCTCACCAAGGCCATTACCAGCACTAACCACTGCTGCTTCACTTTACAGCGTGGGAATTGTCCTCTGCTATACAGAAGGTGAGTTCATTTGTATCGAAAGCCTAACCTTTTGTGAATTCTTTGACCCTCCGATTCCATGTTGAGGAATTTATTCTGAGGAAATAATACTACTGTTTATAATGATATCAGTACAAAGGCGCTCCCTCTAGCATTGTTTGTTATAAAAAAAAAGAATGAATTTAAATGTTTATGTTTATTAAGTGTCTGGTGATAAAGCATTGGTTGATACCTCCATGTAATAGAATGTGGTGAGGCTGTTAACATTACTTGGAAGTAGAATACATAATGACATGGAAAGATAAACACATTGTGGTGGACAGACCCTAGGGTGGGCCTCATGATTCCTACCCCCTGATGTTAGCACCCTGTGTAATCCGTTCCCCTTGACTAGGTCCTGTGACTTGCTTGTAGCCAATAGAATGTGACAAAGGTGAAGGGATTTTGCAGATGTAATTAAGGTCCCAAATCAGTTGATTTTGAAGCAGTCCAAAGGGAAGTTATCGTGGATGGATGGGCCTGACCAAACCAGTTGAAACCTTCCAAAGAGGGTCTAGGCCATCTCAGGGTTGGGGACTCTCTCTCTAGTGCTGGTTTTGAAGCTTCCATGTTGTGAAAGGGCCATGTGGCAAGGACTACCGGGACTCTCGAGGAGCTGAGTGCCACCTGGCTGACAACCAGCAAAAAATGGGGACCCTACAACCATAAGCCAACAACCTGAGGGAGCTTAGAAGGGAATGTTTCTCCAGTTGAGCTTCTGATGGGACCACAGCCCCAGCCAACACCTGAAACAGAGAACCCGGGTAAGCTGTGTCCAAACTTACGATTTACAGAAACTATGAGATAATGTGTGTTGTTTTAAGCCACGAACTTTGTGGTGCTTTATTACACAGCAGTAGAAAACTAACACCCGTCACGTGTTGTTACATGAAATAAAAAGCAGATTATAAAATAATGAGATCTTGATATCTGCTTAGAAAAAAGCCTGAAAGAACAAATAACAAAACATTGCCTCAAGATAGAAGTATTATTATAGCATCTTTTCATTTTGTCTATTTAAATGTTTCTAAATTTCCTACAATGAACATGTAAGGAGTTTTTGGGGGTTTTTTTGGTTTTTTTTTTTTGCGGTACGCGGGCCTCTCACTGTTGTGGCCTCTCCCGTTGCAGAGCACAGGCTCCGGACGCGCAGGCTCAGCGGCCATGGCTCACGGGCAGAGCCGCTCCGCGGCATGTGGGATCCTCCCGGACCGGGGCACGAACCCGTGTCCCCTGCATCGGCAGGCGGACTCTCAACCACTGCACCAC
>NW_006783618.1:912887-933783 GCF_000442215.2 Lipotes vexillifer
CGCGGCATGTGGGATCCTCCCGGACCGGGGCACGAACCCGTGTCCCCTGCATCGGCAGGCGGACTCTCAACCACTGAGCCACTAGGGAAGCCCCCAGTTCGTACTTTTTTATCCCTTTCACTGATTCTTCCCACTGCCCCTCATCAGCTCCCACAGGTTAAGGGCTCAGTCCCACAAGACTGCCCCCACCACACACACACACACACACACACACACACACACACACACACATACACACACACTTCAGAGGTAAGTGCTTCCAACCAACTGGCTATAGATATGAGGTTCCAATGACCACCCCCCTTGGGTTTAATTAATTTGCTAAAGAACCTCCCAGTGTGTTCACCAACTGGAAGCTCTCCAAGCCCCCTACTACTGGGATTTTATGGAGGAATATACTCATGTAGGAATGATCCACTATTAACTTCATTTCCAGCCTCTGTCTCCTTTCTGGAGGATGCTGGTGGGGCTGAAAATTCCAAGCTTCTAATCATTGATTGGTCTTTCTGATGACCAACCCCCATCCAGGAGCCTCCAGGAACCCATTCAGAGGCATTTCAATAGAACAAAAGATGCTTCTAGTCCTTTTATCACTTAGGAAATTACAAAGGTTTTAGGAGCCATGTGCCAAGGACTGGGGGCAGAGATCAATATATAAGTTTTCCATGATCTCACAGTGAGGTTTTTGTTTTTGTTTTTAGATTCCACATATAAATGCAAAGATCCTTTTAAATATATACCCAATCTCATGAGAAAGGAGGATTCACCAAGGGACAGAAACTAAATTATCCTGCAGGGTAGTACTCAATACTACCCAAGGGCTGTGAAGTGGAAAGGTAGAGGTGAGTCCTCACCTAGATCCAGAATCCTCAGAGAGTTACAGCCTCAGTGAAAAAGTGATCTAGGGAAGCATCTTTTCCCTAGCCCAGGACGATTGCAAAGAAGTATGTCTCAGCTTGGGCTCTGTGTAGAAAATGAAATTCTCCCTTTTAGAATTTCTAAACACAGCTCTGTGCTTCCTGTTTGGGACTTGAATTTACACTCTACTATCATGGTTATTTAAATGGGATCCAGCAGCAAGGGAATAACATAAAAAAACTTTTCATAGTGTGTGATACTGTTGGGGTCCTTGAAAGAAGCAATCACAAAATAACTTTGGAATATCATGCTCTCAACCCAGATCACACGGGATTCCAAAGGATAAAGCCCTACTGAACATAAGCTTGCAATCCATAGTTACAAAAAAAACAAAACAAAACAAAGAAAAGTAGAAAGGGAGGAAAGGAAGAAAGAAAGAAAGAAAGAAAGGAGGGAGGAAGGAAGGAAGGAGGAAATAAGCCATCATTATGAGCAAGAGTTAGCAAACTTAACCTCAAAATTAGACTCCCAAGAACTTCAGATGTTATATGAAGACTCTAAAGATATTGTAGAATAGATATGATTAAAATGCCTGGATGCATGTAAGGCACTGAAAGCATAAGAAAAGAATAAAATACTATGAATAGACATGTGTGAAAAAGAACCAAATAGAACTTCTAAAAATGAAAAAATGGTAACTGAAATGTAAAGTTCAAAACAAAAAGGCTAAACAGCAGATTCAACACAAATGAAGAAGGAAATAGTGAACTGCAACACTGATCTAAGAAAATTACCCAGAGAAAGAAGAAGTAGAAATTACACAAAACAGGTTAAGTGACACAAAGAATAAGATGAGAATATCCACCATTTATCTAACAGGAATTTCAGAAGAGAGAATGGCTGAGGCGCTATTGAGAGATAACAGTTGAGAATTTTTCAAAATTAATGAAAGATATGCCTCTTCAGGTTCAATAAGCACAGTAACACTTCTAAATTATGTTACTTTGTGTTTTATCTATCTTTGTAAGTTGTCTTAAATCTTTTTTGGAACAAGATCAAATAGAAACAAAAAGTTAAATGAATTAATTTTAAAATAAACTAAATGAAGGTATGAATGTAAAGTTTCACAGACATCTATGTCAGGCTGGGCTGGGACACATATCAGTTAGTACCATTTCACTTGTAAATGACATAAAAATCCATTGAAAACTGTCTTAAGAAACAAGGAGCGATCATTGCTAACATTACTGAAAATATAATGAGTAGGGTTGCTTTTAGGTGGGGCATGATGCAGGTTTCAACCATGCATTCAAGATCTGCTTTTCCCGAAGCTCATCTCTGCTTTTCTGCATGCTAGCTTCATTCTCACGCTCTGTCCCTCACTTAAAAGGGGGACATAGCCTCCGCGTGAGGATAGAGTCTCTCTTTTTTGTTCACTGTTTAGTCCCCGACCCTTAGAATAGTATTTAGCACATAATAGGCACTGAAAAAATATTTGTAGGAGTAAAAAGGAGGAGATAGGCAGAAGCAGTATTAGCACAATTTCTGAGCAGGAAAAAGAAAAAGGAACCTATACCAGATATGTTTTAGAGAAACTGCAGAACAGTAAAGGCAAAGAGATTATCTTAAAAGTCACCTGACAGGGGCTTCCCTGGTGGCGCAGCGGTTGAGAGTCCGCCTGCCGATGCAGGGGACACAGGTTCGTGCCCCGGTCCGGGAGGATCCCACATGCCGCGGAGCGGCTGGGCCCGTGAGCCGTGGCCGCTGAGCCTGCCCGTCCGGAGCCTGTGCTCCGCAACGGGAGAGGCCGCAACGGTGAGAGGCCCACGTACCGCAAAAAAAAAAAAAAAAAGTCACCTGACAGATTACCAACAAAGGAAAACAATTCGTAGCTGACTTCTCAACAGCAGCCACAGAAGAAAAAAGTCAGAGGCATTCTACATTCAAAGTGCTGACAAAAACTAACTCACCCTAGAGTTCAAACTCCCCTAAAATACCACTCAGGAGGGCTCCAGTTACCTATTGCTGCATAACAAACCTCTCCAAAATGTAGTGGCTTAAAGCAACCACCACTGTATATTTGCTCACAGTTCTGTAATTTGGCAGGGCTGAGTGGGGACGGCTCATTTACGTTCTGTGTGGTGTCGGCTGGGATGGCTCATCTGGGACTGGAGGAAACAAGGTAGCTTCACTCACACGCATGATCCTCAGTGGAAAGGATGGGGATGGCAGGTGGCTGGTGGGCCTCTCTTGCCCTTGGTCATCTTTCATCCTCCAGGCCCCCTCTTCCTCTGTCCAGTGGGGCAACTGAACTTAGTTTCATGGTGGCTGGACCCAACTGGGTGAAAGTGGAATCAGTCAGGCTTCTTCAGACCTAAGGCTGGACCTGGCACAGGGTCACTTCCACATTCTACAGATCAAAGCAAGTCACGAGGCCAGCCCAAATTCAGGGGAAGGGAAAATAAACTCCATCTCTATGGGAGGAGTGACATGTGCATCACAGGGACGGACAGAACTGTTGGTGGCCACCTTTGCTGACAATCCAACACAACCAGTGAAAGTGAAATAAGGACCATTTCAGATGAAAACTGAAAAGAGTTCACCATAACATCACTGGTGTTAGAGCTGCCAACACATCTATTTTAAGAGAAAGGAAATTGAACTCAGAAGGTGTGAGATGTGTGTGTGTGTGTGTGTGTGTGTGTATGTATCTGAATCACTTTGGTGTGCACTTGAAACTAACACAACATTATAAATTAACTACACTTCAATTTTTAAAAAAAGCAATGAAGAGCAAACACACTGTAAATCTGTGGGTAAATGGATATAAGCACCAACTGAGGAAAATACAAGCACCAACTGAGGTGATGAATTGGAGGTGTAGAAACTGAGGCAGACCCGCAATGCTGGATGGAATTACGGGAGGTGGCGGTAATCAGAGTTAAAGTATTCCAAAGGCCCTGCCTCCGTCAGGGGATAATCACATTTCTGATTAATTTTAGAGTTGGTGTACATGTGAAAAGAAGGGGAGATAAGCCCTTAAGAATAGGAATGAAATCTATAATTTACAAGAAAAGAAATGAATGAAGGAAGGAATGAATACAAGTAGAAAAAATCATAAAAGAGGCTCGGACTTCCCTGGCGGTCCAGTGCTTAAGACTCCGTGCTTCCACTGCAGGGGGCATGGGTTCAATCCCTGGTCGGGGAACTGAGATCCCACATGTCACGCAGCATGGCTAAATAAATAAATAAATAAAAGAGGCTCACTAAATTTGATAAATATAGGAAACAAGGGAAATATAGGAAACAAAAGAAAAAGTAAAAAGAAAAAACCATGAGGAAATTAAGGAGCACAGAATAAGATGGTAAAAATAGGTTCAAATAATGATAACACTTAAACTTGTAAGTTAAAAGATACAGGTTCTCAGATTAGATCTATGTACTAACATGCTGGAATCTCAGAAACATACTAGCACCAAAAAAAAAAAAAAAAAGCATCAAATTGCCAAATGATACAGTACAAGTACTCCCCATATACAGTACATAAGATTTTAAAACATTCAGAGCAGTACAGGGGCTCCTGAAACAATTAAACATAGAATTACCATATGCACCATATGATCCAGCAATTACGCTTTTATGTACATCCCCAAAAGAACTGAAAGCACATACTTGAACGGATACTTACACACCCACATTCACTGCAGCCTCATTCACAAAAGCCAAAAGGTGGAAAGAACCCAAATGTCCATCAACGGATGAATGAATAAGGGAAACATGGCATACATATGCAATGGAATATTATTCAGCCTTTAAAAGGAAAGAAATTCTGACGACAACATTGAGGAAATATGTTGTTAAATCAATTCATCTACAGCATAGAGGAACCTTGAAGATACTATGCTAAGTGAGATAAATCAGACACAAAAGGACAAATATTCTATGACTCTATTTACACAAAGAACCATAAATTCAGAGAGATAGAAAGTACAATGGTGGTTTCCAGGAGTTGTGGGGTAGGATGGACTAGGGAAGTTATTGACTAATGAGCACAGAGTTTCAGTTTTCGAAGATTAAACGTTTCTAGAGATTGGCAGTGGTGATGGTTACGCAACAAGGTGAATGTACTCAGTGCCCCTGAACAGTACAATAAAAAATGGTGAAAACGTTAAATGGGAAATTTTATGTTATGTGTGTTTTACCACAATAAAAAAGAGCATGCAAAGCAATACTACACGTAGTTTGTAGATATATACAGCAAAAGTATGAAGGAGCGCATGAGAGTGGGAAACTGCAAATTCAGGAGAGCAGCTACGCCTCTGAGGGTCAGGAATACAAGCGGGGACCTGTTATGTTTCAGTACTAAAAACAAAATCTGAAGAAAATAGGACAAAGTCAGGTCGTAGGCATATGCATGCTTCTTACCATTACACTCTAAGCTTTTCAACACGCTTTGAGTTTCCCGTAATCTGAAGGACAACGTACCAGGAACGCCTGCTAAGGAGGAGTCGCGACGCAGCCCCATCCCCTCTTAGGAGACTCAACCCTAAGAATAGGCTCCTCCCTCCTCATGTCCAGAGCAGCCTCCATTGATTTGCCAAGTGTGGAGCAGAGCCTGGAACTTTTTTTTTTGCTGTGCCAATCTCTGCTGTGTTGCAAAGTGACTTATAGACTTATATACATTCTTTCTTAAATATTCTTTTCCATTATGGTTTATCCCAGGAGATTGGATATAGTTCCCTGTGCTGTACAGTAGGACCTTGTTGTTTACCCATGCTAAATGTGATAGTTTGCATCTACCAACCCCAGATTCCCAGTTCTTCCCTCTCCCTCCCTCCCTCCCTCTTGGTAACCACAAGTCCCATCTCTATGTCTGTGAGTCTGTTTCTGTTTTGTAGATAGTTTCCTTTGTTCCATATTTTAGATTCCACATCTAAGTGATATCATCTGGTATTTGTCTTTCTCTGACTTACTTCACCTAGTATGATAATCTCTACTTGCATGCATGTTGCTACAAATGGCATTATTTTGTTCTTTTTTATGGCTGAGTAGTATTCCATTGTATATATATGTACCACATCTTCTTTATCCATTCATCTGTTGATGAACATTTAGCTTGTTTCCTTGTTTTGGCTATTGTGAATAGTGCTGCTATGAATATAGGAGTGCATGTATCTTTTTGAACTATAGTTTTGTCTGGGTATATGCCCAGGAGTGGGATTGCTGGATCATATAGCAACTCTATTTTTAGTTTTCAGAGGAACCTCCATACTGTCTTCTATAGTGGTTGCACCCACTTACATTGCCACCAACAGTGCAGGAGGGTTCCCCTTTCTCCACACCCTCTCCAGCATTTGTTATTTGTAGACTTTTTGATGATGGCCATTCTGACCGGTGTGAGGTGGTACGTCACTGTAGTTTTCATTTGCATTTCTCTAATAATTAGTGATGTTGAGCATCTTTTCATGTGCCTACTGGCCATCTGTATGTCTTCTTTGGTAGAGCCTGGAAGCTTCGACGTCAGAAGATCCTTCCAGGCCCATCCTCTCCAGGCTGACCAAACCACGTCCTTCTTGCAGAAAACCCCAAGAGTAGAGGGGCAGAGAGACGGTCTGAGGAATGGAGCTATTAACAAGCCATGCACCTGGACTGTGGGTGTTGCAGGCAGCCTTCGGTAAGGAATCTGGAAGCTTTCCAGTCCCGGGTCTCCACTGCCCCGTGCTGAGCTGCAGGCCGCTGTGGGTGGCTGGCTCTCAGCAGCCTCTCTTGCCCTGCTTCACTCCACCCAGACTGTGGCGAGGCCCCCAGGACGGTCCTCTTCTGTTGCCTGGAGGCTGGTCTTTGCTTGTCGGACCACCAGTTATTCTTGGAATAAGGCTCAGCTGGGCGTCTGCTACCCTCCCTCCAGCTGCAGATTTGTGTCATACAAGACACAAATCTCAGAGCAGGAGGGTCTGGAAGGACAGCCTCATGGTGAGTGGCTGACAAGGAGATCCTCCCAGGGAGGCCTGACGGTACCTTAACCGAGCCCTCGGGGACGCTGTCATCCAAGTGGCGTGAGGTGGAGGGAACCGTCCTGCTCCAGCCCCTCAGCTGCTGGAATGGACTCAACTAGGGCGTCTCTACCCACTAACAAAGCAGCCACTGCCCTTAGCTGACTCTCTGTGTACCTTGAAACACTCCACGTCTAATTCTTACAACAAGCCTCCAGGAGAGATAATAGCCCCAACTTCACACGTGAGAACACTGAGGCTCAAAGAGATCACCTGACTTGCCTGTACTCACGGAGACCGTGTACAACCGAGACTGCCCCCAGAGGCAGGCATGGACCCGCGGGCCTGGGAGCTGAGCGGGGCTGCAGGTCACAGGCTCGGTGCTTGGGCCCGAGCCCCGAGGCCCCACACGTATGAGCAGTACTGACTGAGAAAAGTGCGTGGGCCGTGACAGACAGTGGCAGGCGACTCAGTGCAGCATGTTAGAGGAGAGCTTGCTCCTTGCCTGCCCTTTCATTTGTTTTTTTAACTTCTCACCACAATAGAAACTGCTGATCTGCAGGTGTGCAGCTATTCTAAGAGAATGAATGGCTCATGTTAGATTCCACGGACGGCACGGGGCGTGCCTCCCCCTGCCCTGCCCATCGCAGGTGGTATCATGCTCTGCCTCTTCAGGCTGCTGCGGCTGTCTGGCCTCCCCTCCTGTCCAAATGAGCCAAACCAAGCAGGCTGATGGACTCCGAAAATTTCAAATGATTTTATAATGAACTAGGGTGCAACACAGGAACGTCCATAAAATATGTATGACAGTTGAACAGATCATTGTAGAGCAAACACCTTGTAATGGATCATGAAATAGAACGTCACCAGCACCCCAGGAGCTGCAAATGTCACCTTCCATCTACAGTCACTCACCATCCTGGCTTCACTGCCCGTGAGGATGTCAGGAGCTGTTGGCACAAGTGCTGATGAGGACTCTGGGGCTCTGGAGTTGGTTTCCAAAGCTGTGGGCCAGGCACCTGATCCAGATAGATGGATCGATCTGCCTCTCACACCCAGAGCCGGACTGAGGTTAGGCCAGGATCACTGCAACATTGCTGGGACATTTGGACACTGTGCTGGGAATGAAGGAAAATGTACTGACCAGAAGGCCTCAGAAGGACCTGCCAGAGACTCCATTCAGCCAAAAGGGACAGAAATCTGAACACCAGTGGCTTAAACAACTAAGGGGTTTGTTTTTCTCATATAAGGGGAGCCCAGGGCTGTGTGACTCACGGTACCATCAAGGGGCCAGTCTCTCTATCCTTCTGCTCTGCCATCTTAAGCCTGTGTTTTTCAGCCTTGGGTTCATTGCTTTGTGGTTGCAAGGTGGCTTCTGCAGATCCAAGCACTTCATCTGTGCTCAAGGCAAGAAGGAGGGGGAAGGGCAAAGGGCCAAGAGCAAAGCCGGCTGAGTCCTCCCCCTCCTAAGGAGTTTTCCCAGGAGCCTCTTCCAGTGGCTTTCACTTATAGGTGTCAGAACTGGGTCCCCAGCTAACCCTGACTGCAGGGGAGCCTGGGAAATCAACCTTTTAAAAAAGCTGGTCATGGGCTTCCCTGGTGGCGCAGTGGTTGAGAGTCCGCCTGCCGATGCAGGGGACACGGGAGAATTAAGGAACTAGGGAAAATATCTGAAAAATTATATAGAATATATCACAGAATAACAATGTGAAAAATATGAAATAGATAATTTTTAAATGAAGGATAATATGATAAAGTCTAACATGTATGCAATTGGAGTGCTAGAAGATGAGAATAGAGAAGATGAGAGAGAAGTACTGCTTGAAAATAATAGGTGAAAAATTTTCCAGAATTGATAGAAGACATGAATCCTCAGATTCAGTAATCACAAACAGTATAATTAAAAGACAATTCAGGGGCTTCCCTGGTGGTGCAGTGGTTGAGAGTCCACCTGCCGATGCAGGGGACATGGGTTCGTGCCCAGTGCCCCGGTGGGAAGATCCCACATGCCGCGGAGCGGCTGGGCCCGTGAGCCATGGCCGCTGAGACTGCGCGTCCAGAGCCTGTGCTCCGCGACGGGAGAGGCCACAACAGTGAGAGGCCCGTGTACTGCAAAATAAATAAATAAAAATTAAAAATAAAAAAGCTGGTCACATTGCTACCCTGAGAATAGACATTGAGAAGGAAACCAGTAGTTCTTCCTCAAAGAAATACTTTGGGTCAAGGCAAGGAGACCCCTCCTCCTCCCACTCAGCCCCATCCCCGCCAGCTACCTTCTAAGGATGGGGGCTCCAGCAGGTCTTTTACTGAGTGAGGGTGTAAGTGCGGGCCAGAGCTGACTTACTGAGGACTAAGAGAAGGCTGGGCTGCCTCTCGGGGTCCCCCTCTCATTCCTTCCCCCACACAGCTGATTTCACAGCTTCACCATGAAACCAAAGCTGAATAAATATTTTAAAGTATTATTGAATATTTTTCCCACCAGTGACACATCTGCTCGTAAATGTGCTAAGAAAGACTAGGCAGACAAGCTAAGTGGTGAGACTTGGGCGAGAACATCTAAGAAAGTCGGGGCACAGACACCCTGAGGCAGGGGGAGCTGTGTCCTTGTGGGCTGAGGCCCAATCCAGATCCAGAAAAAGAACGAACAGAGCATTATATTTATCGACCATCCATAGTTAGCCTGTAGATTTTTTTCCAAGCATGACAATATTATTTTTCCTTTTTGATATGTAAGAGATCTTTACGTATTAAGGATCTCAATATGTACAGAGTATCTCACTGTAAAGGGCACCACGTGACTAGGAGTCAGCACCCAGGCTGAGGGCTCATTCAAGGGTGGGGCGCTGGACACTGTGGGGAGAAGGGGGCTCTGCAGTGGGGTCAGGTCTCCTCCTCCCCACTCCCCACTCATACACAGGCATCACTCCTAGATGTACATTCAGAATTTGGGACATTGAGACACTTACAAATTGGGATATTTCACGTAAAAATATGGATCTCTGCCTACATTGAAAAGTTGAAAGATCTAGCAAACAAGGACCCCACATTCCCTTACATCAGCCAGCTTCTGCAGTGGAGACCCCAGTTACACAAGAATGTGCTTCCTGGTCACCCCAGATCCCACCAAGCATCTTCCCCCTTGCATGGTTAGTTTCCTTATTCTCAACTACATCCCACAATTGCGTCCTGGAATTTGAGTTTTCAACCCCTAACAGCCAGCAAAGCCTTCAATTGATATACAGATTACCTGGAATGGCAGGGGGAGCTGCCCAGGAGCCCACGGCCTCTAATGGCTTCAATCAGGGGCTCCTGGGACCCAGTTCTGATTGAAATCCTCTCTCATGGAGATTTACAAACATTGCTAACACCATTAATTACAGGGTGTGGGTGGGAGAAAGGGTGTGTGACTTGAGTTGAGGTCACCTGGGAGCCTGCGAATTTTGCTGATCCTGGACTGTGGCCCTGGAACTCCTAGCCGGGCAGGGAGATGCCCAGTCTCCTGGGTGTGGTGGGAACCCATGTTCTCACGGGGAGAGGAAGCCACCACAGTGGGTGAGGTGAGAACAAGAGGTTGGGCATCCTGGGTGAGCAGAGGTGGCTACAGGTAGCTGCCGCAGGCTGGTGCCTGGCCCAGATGCATCCTCTATACCCTTTCTGCAAAAACTGCTGTCATGTGCAGAAATGTGCAAAGGCTGAGAGTGGGTGCTCAGAAGTCCCCCCACCACGTGTGTGCAGGCAGCCCTCGAGTCTCAGCCCCAGCCCCAGCCATGTACATCTTTCAGGCAACTGAGGATTTTAAAAAAGAAGTGTTTTTGATCTCCAGGTGGCTGTGGTTTGAGCAGGGTGGCGGGAGGGGACCTGAGGCTCTCTTGTCTTGCTCCAGGCCTGGCCAGGGAGCTGGGCCTGCCTGGGAGGAAGGGACAGTGCTGTGGTGCGCAGGCTGGTGGCCAAGCTGCAAAGGATTTGCAAGTGCCACAGGGTCTGCCCTCCCGCTGTTGGCCCCTCCTCTCCTGCTGCCGGGACACAGCTCCCCACATCTCCCCTCATGGCAGCCCCCATCCCCAACCTCAGTGGTGTTCTGCCCATTCCCTTTGCCCTCTGGGGTGTCTCCTGCCCCGGGGATGGCCCAAAACAGGGCCTGGACCAGTAGGAGAGGCAGGTGCATGACGGGGCACCCTGGCCGATATGACACAGCCCCCGGAGCACAGATTGGCACCCCCTTCCTGGGAACACAGGCCCCCATGCCCTCAGGGTCACCATCTGAGAGGTAGGGCTACATCACTGGCACTCTTGGCAAGAGGACGAGAGGGGGCCTGGCACTGAGAGGCTCTAGGCCTGCTGTGACCAAGCAGGAGGCTGAGCCACGCTGGCTCAGCTGCACTGGGGCCCACAGCGCTGGACCGCCCAGAGCTATCAGATCACTAACTGAGAGGTGGGACCCTCCTGCCCAGGGGAGTCCTGAAACTCCCCATCAAAGCAAACACACAAGAGATTGAGAGGCTGGCCGGGCACGCCCTCACCTGGGTCCCCTGTAAAGGATATAATATCAATGCAGGACGTAGCTCTTTCCCCTGGAGCTCACAGAGATGTTCCTGTTCTTAGTCCAAAAGTCCAACTCCAAGGCCAAGGTCTCAGTGTTGTCCCCGGGGTGGAGCCAAGCACCACCTCCCCCCAGGCACCCTTCCCAAGCCCCGTCCTGGGAGGTCTCAGGAACGGGGATGCAGGGCAGCACGGGGAGGGGTGCCCACCGTAGGAAGGTGGTCCTGCAGCATGCCCTTCAGCACCTGGGGCATCTCAGAGAGGAACAGACCCTCCATCAGCCAGTAGGAGTCGCTGGGAGAAGGACCGCTCAGGCATCACACCACCCCACGCAGGACGCCCCGTGGGCCCCGGGCTCCCCCCGCGCACACCCCACTCCCTGCCCCGAAGCCCCCGGCCGCTCCCCAGTAGTAGAACTCAACAAAGCGCCCACCAGGCACAATGAAGGGGTGTCTTGAGTAGATCAGAGAGAAATGCTCAGGGTGGCTGAGAACCTCTGGCCTCACCTGGAGTCAGGGGAGAGGGCACAGGGAGCGTGGGGCCCACGTGGAGTGGAGGCTGGAGGAGGCTGGGAAGCTGGAGGCCCTGGCAGCCGCGGGCTTTGGAGCCAGGCAGCCCGGGCTTGGGTTCTGGCTCTGGGGCTGCTCAGCCGTGTGGCCTTGGTCAAGGCCTGGGCCGCGGGGAGTCTGGTCTGCTGGTCCCCACATGCTGGCCTCTGGCATCCCAGCGAGAGCATGACGGTGTGCAGGAGCCTGGACCGCTCAGCCCAGTGCCTAGCTGGGGGGGACCATTTCCTCCGTCTCCCAGTGCCCCCCGAATCTCGGCTGCCACTGTGAAGCCAGGCCCAGAGGATCAGGGCCCCCCAGTTCTGGCCCAGGTGTGGATGAAACCCCAGTACCTTTCCCCAGTGAGGCAGATGTGGACAGACATGGCCAAGGGAGAGCACAGTAGGACCAGAGTGGGGCTTGCTGTGTCCACATCAGGTGTTTTCCCTGTTCATTCTCTCCCAGTTCTACACCTGTGAGGTGACTTTAGTGGGAGAGAGTCAGCCTGTCAGGGATTTGGCGGGGAGGAGCGGAAGGGGCTCGGGTTTGCTCCCACTGGGTGAGGGGCTGGTGAGGAAGTGGCCCAAGCTGGCACATGACCCTGGAGCACTGCCCTGTGCCAGTGGGTGCCAGGGCCCTGGGGTCAGGCTGGAGGACAGGTGTTGTGCAGCTGGGAGCAAACTGCTACCCTCTCTGAGCCTCAGACAAAGGAGAGAAAGTGCGTGATAGAGTGTGCTGAGCACAGGGCTGGGCCAGGATCAGCAGTAGCAATTATTATTCCCGAGCAGAGGCCTCACCAGAGGAGCTCAGGGACCAGGGAGTCCCGCAGGGGAGTGAACAGTCACCATGTGGTGTAAAGGGCGGGACGGGGCAGCCTCGGGGTGGAGGACAGGCTCGGTTTGCCTGGGGGAGGCTGGGGAGGGCAGAAGGTGAGGAGTTAGAAGTAGATGTTTCCGTCCTCCCCCTCAGTTCTTTCTAGAGAGTCCTGTAGGGCCCGAGTAGGGGTTCTGGTTACTCCTAAGCCCAGTGCCACCTGGGAGAATGACTCCCAAGCTGTGAGGTAGTAAAATTTGCAGGAACCAAGCTAGGCCGCGCTGAAGTCTGGCCTGTGAGACAAGGAGGAAGGTGTGGCTGGTTCAAGTATGGTCTTCAGCGTAAAAGATCTGCAAGTTTACCCCATTCACCACACTCCTCTAGGAGCCAGCGGCTTCTCTGACCCGGGCAACGTGGACAAGACTCTGAAATACCTGGAGGCGAGGGGGCAGCAGGGCGGGCTGCTACACTGGGGGCAGGGCCACCTGTCACTCCCTGACTCTGACCTGTGACCTCTGGCAAGTGGCAGCCACACCCCACTCCGCCCAGGGCCTTAGCCTGAGGGTCTCACTTCTGCCACCAGGGGGCAGCTGTGAGCCAAGGAGAGAAGGCCCCCAAAGGGGACATCTGGCTCGGGAGGGCCCAGCCTCTTGGCTCCCTGTCCAGCCCCCACCTACACTCATGGTAACGTCTGGAACCTTCTAGGACAACCAGATCTTCACCTACCAGAAGACAGGCCAGCAGTGGGACTTCTCCAATGCCTGGGCCCCCTGTAGGACCTGCTCATCAGAGGTGAGGAGGCAGGGATGGGGCCTCTCCCAGGGTCTCAGCCCACAGGGGTAGATGGTCCGCCTGCCTGGTTCTGGGGAGGCGTGAACAAATGAGGCAGAGGCCCTTCTCTGGCTCCTCTGCTCTCTCCGCCTCTCGCTCAGCAAACACTTACCTACCCCCACCTGTCAGGGGAATCGGCCCTCCTCTCTCCACACCCAGGCCTGGATGGGAGCAGGTTGGCTCCCGGCTCCAGGAGGGAGGTCTTAGCGCCCGGGCCTCTTTCTCTCCTTGAGGAGAATAAGGCTCAGGCCTCTGCTACCCCTGGGATGGGAGCTCTGGAGATTCAGGGTCCTACCTGGGGTGGGGTCCAGGTCTGGCCAAGTCTCCTTCAGCCAGAGCCCAGGAAGTGGCTTTCCAGCTGGCCCAGAATTGGATCCGAACCAACTGTGACATCTACTCCAAAAAGTCAGCCATGTATGAGAAGGTGAGCTGCCCCTGAGCCCAGTCCCTCGGGGTCCTCCTCCCCATGGTGAGATGGAGGAATCGTCAGGCTGTGCAAAGCCCAGGCCCACACAGCTGGGGACAGTGGTGGCACCTGGTGGCCATTCTTGGGCACTGCAGGGGTCAGAGCTGCTGGCCAGAACAGCTTCTCTCTAAGGGGCTCCCATTTCTGGCTTCCCTAGAGGCCTGGCGTTGGGGGGCCGGGGTAGGGCCTGACCTTAGAGCCCGTCCTCTTGTCCCCAGTATGACATCAGCAACGGTGGACAACCAGGTGGTGGAGGGGAGTATGAAGTTCAGGTGAGTGGGCCACATGCTCCAGGGAACTTCGGGGCTCTGCTCTCCCTGCAACTGACCATGACCTCCCCTCTCCGGGCCTGTTTTTTCCATGGAGGTGGGTCCCAGGGAGGAGCCTGACTGGTGCTCCCTGGTACCCCTGGGGCTATTCAGGGCCAGAGCCTCTAGGTGGGGACCCATATACCCCATAAAAGGACTTGGGGGCCTTCCCCAGAGATCTTGCGCCACTGACCTTACCTGTCTCCAGGAGGGGTTTGGCTGGACCAGTGGTGTGGTCCTGATGCTCCTGGACTGCTATGGTGACCGGCTGAGCTCGGGGACCCACACAGCTTTCCTGGAGCCCCACTGCCTTGCAGCTGCCCTTCTGCTTAGCCTCCTGCCTCAGTGACGGGCCTTCACTCCCTCATCTGGCTCCAGCTCCTGCCAATTAAACCTCCACATGAGTCCCTGCCTTCTCCTGCCTCTTGATCCTTTCAGGGTCCTACCTGGGGTGGGGTCCAGGTCTGGCCAAGTCTCCTTCAGCCAGAGCCCAGGAAGTGGCTTTCCAGCTGGCCCAGAATTGGATCCGAACCAACTGTGACATCTACTCCAAAAAGTCAGCCATGTATGAGAAGGTGAGCTGCCCCTGAGCCCAGTCCCTCGGGGTCCTCCTCCCCATGGTGAGATGGAGGAATCGTCAGGCTGTGCAAAGCCCAGGCCCACACAGCTGGGGACAGTGGTGGCACCTGGTGGCCATTCTTGGGCACTGCAGGGGTCAGAGCTGCTGGCCAGAACAGCTTCTCTCTAAGGGGCTCCCATTTCTGGCTTCCCTAGAGGCCTGGCGTTGGGGGGCCGGGGTAGGGCCTGACCTTAGAGCCCGTCCTCTTGTCCCCAGTATGACATCAGCAACGGTGGACAACCAGGTGGTGGAGGGGAGTATGAAGTTCAGGTGAGTGGGCCACATGCTCCAGGGAACTTCGGGGCTCTGCTCTCCCTGCAACTGACCATGACCTCCCCTCTCCGGGCCTGTTTTTTCCATGGAGGTGGGTCCCAGGGAGGAGCCTGACTGGTGCTCCCTGGTACCCCTGGGGCTATTCAGGGCCAGAGCCTCTAGGTGGGGACCCATATACCCCATAAAAGGACTTGGGGGCCTTCCCCAGAGATCTTGCGCCACTGACCTTACCTGTCTCCAGGAGGGGTTTGGCTGGACCAGTGGTGTGGTCCTGATGCTCCTGGACTGCTATGGTGACCGGCTGAGCTCGGGGACCCACACAGCTTTCCTGGAGCCCCACTGCCTTGCAGCTGCCCTTCTGCTTAGCCTCCTGCCTCAGTGACGGGCCTTCACTCCCTCATCTGGCTCCAGCTCCTGCCAATTAAACCTCCACATGAGTCCCTGCCTTCTCCTGCCTCTTGATCCTTTATCCCTGGACAGCCCACCCCCCCACCCCCAGGCCGGTCCTTGGTCATGGTGGAGTGGAGGCAGGATAGGGACCTGGAGGTCACGGTTGGGCCCCGGGTCCCTGGAACATCTAATAAGGTGGAAATGCTGCATTGTGGGGAGACCTTTTTCCTAACCCACGTATCCCAACCCCATGTCCCCCACCACCAGGCCTCCCAAAGACATAGTCCAAATGCTTTATTGTTCTGCTGAGATGCTTACAAATACTGAAAAACATCCAGCCTGGACCCAGCAACCATGGCCCAGGGCTGGGAAGGGGGACAGGGAGGTGGGCTTAGTGTTAAGGCGGAAAGGGCTGAGCACAGACAGCTGGAGGCCTGGTCCTCTGCTCTCCATTTCATCCCCCTTCTGAGGCTGCAGGGAGGGCAACCAGACCTCAGGGCACCCCCCTCTGTTGCTTCCTCTCCTGCTCAGGACTTCCATCAGGGAGAATCTGAACAACCCTCTGTCAGAAACTCAGCCCTATAACAGAAGCCCAAGGACAGCCCTTCTAGCTTCTCCCATCCAATGGCTCCTCCTCTGGTCTCTAGTTCCCAGCTTCACCCCTTCTGGCTCAAAGCAAGGCACGAGTGGAAGGGGGAGGGCTGGACAGGGGAGCCAGCAGGCTGTGTATCAGGGCCTGGAGACGCAGGCAGGGGGCAGGGAGAAGGTGTTCAGTCCCTTCCCCCCAGCAGGAGATGCCCAAGGGCCTGGGCTGGAGAGATGTTGGCACATACCCTCAGACGGGCCCACCGCTGAAGCAGTGGGCTGAGCCACGGAGCCACGGCAATTAGTATGTAACCATGGCGATGAAGCCGTCACTGTGGTGACCATGGTGATGGGTCTGTAAAAAGGTGATAGAGCTGGGACCTCAAGGATGACACTTCCGGTCTCTGGCCCTTCAGCAAAGTAATAAAAAATATAAACGCAGGACAACAATGGGGTAGAGCGGGGTTTGAGAGGTACACCGCCTGAGCTGTTACCCCACTCTGAATGCGGCTCTGCTCAGCCCCCAAGGCCCCTGCAAAGGGGGCTGAGGCAAGAGGGGATCTTTGGCAGCTTCTGGTACCATAATTAGTCCTTTACAAAAGAGAACACAGGCTGGGGAGCACAGGTGCCAGGTCAGAGCGGAGCGGCCCCTCTGTGACAGCTCCTCAGCCTGGCTGGGCCTGGGGCAGGACCCTGAAGGGATATTGCAAGTTCTGGGCTCCCAGGAGGCAGCAAAGCCCCCTCCCCAACTTTTATCTCCTGGCTGGTTCTTTGGGGGGGCTGGAGCTCAGAAACTCACAGGACGAGCTCCTTACAGAACATTACAAGTCACTTCTTGTACAAAACCCCAGTCATGCTCCGCCCTCCAGGGCCTCTGGGAGCACTTGTGTGAGGCCTGAGGCCCAGGGCGTGACTGTCTCCAGGGGCGAGTGGAGCAGCAGGCAGTTGGGCCTGGGTCCTGGGCCAGCCTGAGGGTCCATGAGGCCCATTCGGTCAGTTCATGAACTGGGTGTAGCCCTCCGCCCCGGTGACGATGACATCCATCCAGATGCGCATGGCCTCTGCGGACGGGGCCACCATGTAGTACAGCCGGTCATGGGTCTTCACACAGAAGGTGAGGGCCGGGTTTGGGCTCTGCCGAGGGAGAGAGGAAGGTCTAAGCCAGGGCCCACCCGCAAAGGCCAGGAGCATCTTGCATCTGCCTCGCCGTCTGCCCTTCCTCTCTCTGGCTCCAGGACGCCCTGGAGCTCGAGGCTGAGTCCTAAATAGGCCCAGAGCCCAATCCCCACCACCAGGTGAGACGGTCCCCTCCTTGGACCCTGGCAGGGACAGACGCTGCCAGGCGGGGGCCCTGCTCCTTGGTACCCGCAGGCACAAAAGGGAAAGACTCAGCCTCAAAGGGCTGTTTCGGTGAGGATCAGAGTCTCTTCTCAGCAAAAGAGGAACAGATGGAAAAAGCTACAAGTGGGATGCTGGGCCCCAGGACCTCAGAAGGGCAGAAGATCAGGGATGGAGTGGGCATCTGAGGCTTGGCGGGAGGGAGGCTGACCTGCGTGAAGGCAGATGGTCCCAGCCTCAAACGTCTCCTGTTTACCAATCCTCTTGACCAGATCTAGTCTCTGAGGGCCCCCTACTCCCCTTGTAGCCATCCCTTCTGCACTGCCCACCCCCACGGAGGGACACATCCTACCGTCATCTCAGGATTGGGAGGCAAGCAAGCGTACTCACGCCCACAGGGGCTTCCTGCTCTCTGCCACCCACCTGGCTCCCCCCCTCAGGCCTGGGGGAAGGGGGGGTACTTAGGGGAGAGTCAAGGGTCAGGGGCGAGAACGGTACAGGAGGCATTAATATGCAGTAGTTCTGGTTACAGGTATATGGGGAGGGGTACCTCAGACACCATAGTGAAGCTGAAAAACCTCTTCTGGGAAAGGGAGAGGGAGAGAGGAAGAGAAAGTTTAGAAAGAGAACAAGAGATGGGTCTGAGCCTCTGAAGAGGGCAGGCTGGAGGCCTTTGCTCACAGAGCCCTGCTGGGCCCACCCCTTCCCCAGGGCTGTCCCTCTGCCCCTCACCTTGGCTGCACTGCGCAGGTGGTCATAGTACACTTCCTCGATGGCCTGGAAATAGATGACCCCTTTCAGCTTCGTCTCATGCTTGTCTGCAAAGGAATAAGGGCCAGGCTTGTGGATGTGGAGCGTCCTCATGTGGGAAATGGAGTGATTCCCAGGGCTCCAAAACAGAGCCCAGCAGGGAGCCCGGAAGACATGGTCAGTGTTCAGCCTCACTCAGAATTATGGAGAATGCAAATTAGAACTCCACCGAGATACCACTTCTAACCTATCGGAACAGCAAAAATACACCCAAAATACACAGCACACTTTTGGTTAAGTCTGTGGAGAAACAGGCGGTGTGATAAATCTGACAGGTGGGAATTGGTAAACCCTTAGGAATGGTTTGGCTGCATCTACCAAAGTTAGAAATGTGTTTGCCCCTCAAGCCAATTTTTACACTTAATGAAAATTTATCTTACACATGTACAAAATAACAAATTTACAAGCTTCACCATAGCAGTACCTATAGTCATGAAAGATTAGAAACAAGCCAAGTATCCATCAAGTGGAGATGGCTAAGTAAATTAAGAGTGTGCCACATGATGGAATACATCCAGCTGTTTAACAGAATGACAGAGAATTATCTGATATAGATACAGATTCAGAAATAAATCTAAGGACTTCCCTGGTAGAGCAGTGGTCCGGGAAGATCCCACATGCCACGAAGCAACTAAGCCCGTGCACCACAACTACTGAGCCTGCACTCTAGGGCCCGTGTGCCACAACTACTGAGCCCACGTGCTGCAACTACTGAAACGCACGCAGCTCGAGCCCGTGCCTTGCAACGAGAGAAGCCACCACAATGAGAAGCCCGCACACCGCAACGAAGAGTAGCCCCCGCTCGATGCAACTGGAGCCGCGTGCAGCAACGAAGACCCAATGCAGCCAAAAATAATTAATTAAAAAAAAATCTATAAAATATGCCCAGATATCAATATCTAGATATAGATATATTTGAGATAGAAAGATCTCTAAGATACATTAGCAGGAAAACAAGGAATGTATTGGGTGCTACCTTTTGTGTAAGAAAAGGGCTAAGAATACATGTTTGCATTTGTTTATATTCCCTTAAAGATACTCTAGGATACACAAGAGATTTAAAGGTGGTTACCTGTAGTGAGAGGGGGCGTAATGCTCAATTTAAACCTTTCTATGTGCCTTGAATTTTGAACTATATGAATGCATTTATCTATTTAACTCCAACAGTAAAAAATGGAAGGAAGCGTATAGCATCTGGAGGCAGGGGTGGCAGGAAGGAGGTGGGCAAACTCGCAGAGCAGATGACCGCTCGGGTGGCAGGGATAGGGCGCTGGCAGGGGAAAGCACAGGGCCCGGGCCATCCCGTCTTGGGGCAGACACCGAGCAGGCACCTCAACTGACGTCCTGGGCACTGAGCCCAAGTTACAAAGCAAAGGCCACAAGATCACTAAACTCAGACTGCGATGGCTGGCACCTTCCCCCACCCCCAGTGTCGTTTCAGGCCGAGGCATCGCCCTGATGCCGAGGGGGGAGCTTCCGGAAGCAAATCAAATCCTGCTGCCTCGGCTCACAAGCGTCTCTGCCGGTTCCTTCACTGGAAGCTGCTGCCTCCTTGGCTTGGCAAAGGTCCCTGACAGGCCGGTGCCAACGCGCCCCTCTGGCCTTGCCTCACATCCCTCCCCTGCACCAACCGCAAGTTCTCTCCGGCCAGATTGAGCTTCTCACGGTCCCCTAACAGTACGCTCTGCCGACACTGGAATGGTCTCCAGCCCATTCCCTTGGCAAACTCCTATGTCATCTTCAAGACCCATTGCAATTGTCACCACTGGCGTGCACGGTTGTGCTCTCCCGTGCCCCTACATCACGGATGGTCCTCTGTACAGATCTCACGGTGCTGGATCTGAACCCTCCTTTATCTGTTCGTAGGTCAAGCTCTCCAACACTGCTATGTCCTAGCACACGGCAGGTGCTCAATCAATGTTGAGTAAATGAGTCCGAGGCACTGGGATCCAAAGAAGTCAGAGACCCTTCTCTTAGGAGCCCACAATTCGGGGGAAAGGAAAGCAGACACACAGCCGCTTATCAGCTGTGTGACCTGGGCACGGTTAGGACTCCAAGAGAACGCCTACAGGTCACTGGCAGTCACGAGTGTTAAGTGAGAGAACACACTCCGACTGTTCAGCACAGTGTCTGGCACAATACACGTGGCATCTGTCATGACATCATTATGCCCTAGGGCTGGTACCACATGGCAGAGGGACCCTGTATAACACAGGAGTTAACAGCAGAGGGCAGGAACCGCTCCCAGTGAGGCGGGACCAGGAAAGGCTTCACCAGAGGTGGCTTCTGATCTGGACCCTGTCGAATGGAGGGGTTTCATGGAGTAGGTGGGAGGAGGGTCCAGACAAGGGCAGGGAGGATGTCAGCTTCGAGGAGCAGGCCAGGCACACCCAGGGCCCTGATCCAGCCACAGGCCCGCCTCCACCCGGCACTTCCTCCTCGGAACAGGGACCCAGCCCCATCCTGGCCCCTGGGCCTGGCCTTCCCTCCAGCCCCTGTTCTCTCCCATCTCTTCCTTTACTGGAAAG
>NW_006783618.1:934766-949802 GCF_000442215.2 Lipotes vexillifer
GAGTGCCACATTCCTGCCTCTGCTTCCTTACCTCCCACCTACCCTTGATGGATCGCGTGCAATCTGGCTCCCACCCCGGTACGTGGTGGAAACCATTCTCTCGTCAAGATCCAACCCCTGAATCAAGTGGCCTTTGGGTCCACATTACTCCTGGCCTTTCTGCAGCATCCATCATCGCTGGTGACACCCCCTGCTTGCACATGTCTGCTCCCTTGGCTGGCTTCCTTCTCCATTTCCGCCCTGCCCTCCCCCGCCTCCCCTGTCTGATTGGGTCTCCTTTTGTTTCACAGACATTAAGGAAGGTCACATGCGCCAAGCGCCAGCCCAGCACCTGGCATGTGGCTTCCTGCCTCCTGCCCCTTTCGCTTTGCTGGTGCCTCCTTCCTCACAAGGGTGGACCTGCCCCAGAGTGCAGCTCTGTTTCTCCCTCTTCTCTGCTCTAAAGTCTAATTGCCCAAGATCAGCCTTAGCTCTGCCTCTTAGCAGCTGAGAGACCTTGGGCAAGTTACTTAACCTCTCTGTGCCTGATTTTCCTCATCTGTAAAATGAGTGTAAAAACAGTGCTACCCTCACAAGATCACTGTGAAGATTAAATGAGATGAGGCACGTAGAGTGCTTAGCATGGCATCTGGCTCATACAAGTGTTCAGCAAGTATGATCTGCTATCATTAGTATTAGCGTTATTATTATCATTCCAACAGCTTCGACTTTCACTCTGCCTCTAACCCTGACCTTTCTCGTAACCCTAGATGCCCCAGGGGCACTTCAACCTCAACGTGCCTGAGATGGAGTTGTCCTCCTGGGCCTGTTCCTCTCAATCCTGACAAAGTCCCTTCCCAGCCTAGGTGGAAACATGGGGACACGCGTGTCTCTGCCTCCCCGTACCCAGGGCCCAGGTGACCAGGGAGGGCTTCTTGGCAGGGATGGCACTTGGTTGGGGACCAGGTCAGGGGGGAAGCAGGGTGCTCCAGGCCTGAGCGACTCCAGCGCCAAACCCTCCGGCCCTCTCCTTCCAGGCTCCCAGCAGGACCGCTCCTCCCGGCTTTGTGGTTGGGTGGGGCCGGGTGACTGGCTGAACAGACCCACTAGTGACTTGGGGACATACCCCAGCTGGGGCATTTGACGCCAGTGCGAACCCAATCAGGCTTTTCTTTACCCTCTGCCACTGCAGCCAGCAACGTTCTAGAAAGGCATGCTCTGAAGCAAAGAGAACGCTGACACAGAGCAGAGCCCCCGCCAACCCACGACATACAAGGACACGTACCAGGAGTAAGTAGGAAAACGCGGGTTTTGAGCCACTGGGATCTTAGGACAGGTTGCTTCCACAGCGCAGCCTAGCCTATCCTGACTAGGATATGATACAGCATCCCACGCTCCACGTGGGAACTGTCCAGAGGGAATTCCAGGGATGGGAAACTAAGCTGGAGGCTGGATGCAGAGGGCTGAGGGAGCAGGATGGGCCAGGGGGCTGTCCTCAGGGCTGCCCTGAGCGTCCCGGGCACTGCTCAGCTGCTTGTGCTGGTGCCTTTACAGGAACTTGCCAGAGGGGAATCCACAGGACTCCATGCGCCCACAGCATCTGGGGTCCACTACAGCACTCCCATCATTCTTTGTTCACTATCTGCCTCCCTGACAAAAGGCTGCAAGGGAGAGAGAGCTGTGGCCGCCTTGCTTATCACCAGAGCCTAGAATAGTGCCTATAACTTATTAGATGCTCAGTAACGCTGCTGAAAAAATGAATGAGTGAACAAATCAAAGGAGGCTAACCAGGCGTACTCTGTACATTTTCAGAGAGGGGAGGACAAGACCCAGCCCAAGCCGCTGGACCCCACTTGGAAGCTTCCAGAAGACCCGCTGTCCTGAGGGACAAAGCCCAGGGGTCCTGGCTCCGGGGCAGTCTTGGGGGAACTCACCCACATAATAGGAAAGGGTGCGCTTGAGTCGATCGAAGACAAACCAGCGCTTCCTCCACGATTTAATCTTGCCCCCCATCTTGACCAAGTAGCCACGGCAGACCTGGTGGAATGCAGGGGTGAGGAAAGACCCAAATGTGCTGCCCCTAAACCTTTATTCCCTGAGCAGCAATGTCAGTGCCATCGCCTGGGCCTGTATTTGTGGGGGGGCTGTCCCCAATATCTCTTCAGGCCAGCACACCTGGTCCTGGGACAGAGACCGCTGGTGTTAGGGAAGGAACTAAGGCCACTATTCCGAGGACCCAGGAGGTGCCTCTGAACATGGGGTCCCCACCACGACACCCACCCCGTGCCCCGGGGCCACGCATGCCTGTACCTTGCTGCTGAGCACCACGTGCAGGCAGGTATCCACACCGTGGCCTGAGGACTCAATGTGGGTCTTCAGGTCAAAGTCCTCCTTCCGGATCGGCAGGTAGCGGGTCAGGGGTCGTGCCTGGGAGCAGAGGATAGGATCAGTAGGGGCCCCTCTCTTCCCCTGTCATTCCCTTGCCCGGGCCCCTTGGCTTCAGTCCCGAACCCCCGAAAGCCTGCCATCACTCCCTCCCCACCCTCCTGGCTGTCACTCTGGTTTCATGGGGCTTTGGCCAAAGTAGGGACCTGGCACGCCTGTGCTGACTCCACCCAGGTCTGGGCAAACTGGTGAACGGCTCTACGCCTCAGTTTCCCAGACACGGTTGTCCCTGTCCTGTCCCTGTCCCTCCTCTCCCACCTGGGCTGAATGGAACAAAGCAAAGGACCAGATGTGAACATGCTCTTGGAAGAGAAGCCCAATAAGAAGTCTGGTCTTGGGGGCTTCCCTGGTGGCACAGTGGTTGAGAGTCCGCCTGTCTATGCAGAGGACACGGGTTCGTGCCCCGGTCCGGGAAGATCCCACATGCCGCGGAGCGGCTGGGCCCATGAGCCACGGCCGCTGAGCCTGCGTGTCCGGAGCCTTTGCTCCGCAACAGGAGAAGCCACAACGGTGAGAGGCCCATGTACCACAAAAAAAAAAAAAAAAGAAGAAGCCTGGTCTCTAACTTCCTGTGGGGCCTTGTTTGGGTCACAGTCCCTCTCTGGGCCTCCGTCTCCTTATATGTAAACAAGGGCTTTGAACTAGAGAATCTCTAAGGTCTGTTCCACCTCAAAATTTCTGATACTTAACTAGAATTCTCAGTCAACTGGAATTTTTTTCTCCTCTTTATTTCGAGGAAGAATGTTAGAATGACATGAAAAGGAAACATTACAAATTATTTAAAGAAGAAACAGGGACTTCCCTGGTGGCGCAGTGGTTAGGAATCTGCCTGCCAATGCGGGGGACATGGGTTCGAGCCCTGGCCCAGGAGGATCCCACATGCTGCGGAGCAGCTAAGCCCCTGCGCCACAACTGCTGAGCAACCCCCGCTCGCCACAACTAGAGAAAGCCCGCACACAGCAACGAAGACCCAATGCAGCCAAAAATAAACAAATAAAAATAAATTTATTTTTAAAAAAAGAAGAAACAAAACGCTCAACTTCCCGGAGGTGCCCCAAAGATGAGCTGACTCCATCCACCTCCTCAAAGCTGGTGGCCCCTGCAGCCATTCCTGAGCCCCAGCGCAGGGGCTAGAGAAGAGAGTCCCAAAGAGACCACTGACAGACACAGGAAAGGGGAACTAGGCATTTAGCAAAAGATTCCAAGCACAGAGATAAAACTCACACACAGGGTTTCTTAATTATTTCTAAATTCCCGAGCCAACCTACCCCTTAGAATTCATGTTGCAGCATCATTAGGAAATCATGGAGCTATGATCGCCAATCACTGCTGGGTAGGACCTCCACGCTGGGGAGGCCTATGGAAACCCCCAGAGGAAGGGACAACCTGTCTGAATCTCACAGGTTCTCCCAGGGGCCCAGGGTCTGGGACCAGACACACGAGTCGATTTCCCTGCCCAACCTAATTTCTCCCTCTCCCTTCAACTGCTCTGCTCAAGTCTCCTGTATAAGGAAAAAGCCCAGGGTTGGCTTTTGTGTAAGGATGGATTCTTGTCCCAAGGAGAAACTACTATATTCTCTTTTGGAGATGTAAACCGAAAGTCAGAGTGAGGCCAGCTGCTGGTGGTGGGGCCTAGAGCCAAAAGGTCTGGTGGAGTGAGGCTAGGACAGCCACAAAGCACCAGAAGCAGGAGGGCATCAGGGACCGGGAGGGAGGTGCAGTGCAGACTCACGAGGCAGAGGTGAGGCCCCTGCGAGAGGCCAAGGGTAGCCACCCTGATTCTGACTCAGCTCCGATCACTGGAAGGCCTGTCCAGACCCTCTTCTCTCACACTCACACACACACAGACACACACAGTGGGTCCCTGTAGCAGGGTTAGGACCCTGGGATATCCCGACCCCTCGTCAGCCCTACCCTTAAGCCCACCACCCACTCACCTGCGAGAACTGTTTCTCCCGCATCTTGACCTCCTTCTCCACGAGCTGATGCCTCCGGGCGCTCTCGCCCTGCAGCCTCCGTTCCACCTGCTCCCGCCGCCTCCGCTCCTCCTCCAGGGCCTGCCGCCTCAGCTCCATCTCCCGCTCCTGCCCCCAAAGCCAGGGCTCAGTGCCCACCACTGCCCTCTTCCCCCCCAAGTCCCTGCCACCCCTCCTCAGGCCGGGGCAGAGCCACAGGAGGCACCCACCTCAGAGGGCAGTTTGGCATGAGGGGCCGTCATCCTCCAAGCCCACCCTCTCTAAGGACCTGGCTGACAAGGGTAAATGCCTTAAAGTGAGACCAACCTGGCTTCAAATCCTGGCTCTACCACCACTATGAGCTCTGGACCCTGACAAACTCCCTAAGCCTCAGTTGCCTCATCTGTAAAATGGGGCCAAGAGTGCCTACTCCTGGGATTGTAGCGAAAATTAAATGAGATCATGTGAATAAATGCCCATCACTAACTCTGGCAGGAAGGAAGCACTCAATAAAAAAAACGGGGCTTTTATAATTTTATCTGAATTCCTAGGACATGGATTGTCTAAACAACCTAATCGATAAGTGAAGGCCCTCTGAAACTCCAAATGAGAAACATTTATGTTTGAACTTTAGATTTTATGGGAAAAAAATGAACTTATGAAAGCCATTATCAAAAGATTTTCAGTCATTAAAGCAAATCATTAAATACACAGCATGTGGGTGATGTTTTATATGTCTTCATCAATGATAACAACCTTCATATTATTAACTCCCCTCTGTCATTTCTTCCCAGCTCAAAACTTAGCAGAACCTCCTTTTTCTCCATTTGTTGAGAGATGTTTGTAAATCTGCCCTCCTCTGAAGTAAATAAGACTAAGAGGCCTTCTTTTCTGGTTGATCTTCTGCTCCCCGGGTCCCACTTTTAACTCCAGACATGCAGAATGCCCGGATGATAGAGACGGATTCTCTATTTCACCTCCTCCCCAGGCACAGTTTCCTCCACCTGGCTGTGGCCACAATGAACCCCTGGCCCCTCTGCTGTGTCCCAGACCCATCGGTAGGCAACGTGAGGTCCCCGCAGCCAACACCTCTGCTCTGGCTTGGACATCTGCCTTCTCTCTGTCCCCATCCTTCAACACCAGTTCCTAGCCATCCCCAAGAGGAGTGACCTGGCACTCAGGTAGACAGGAATCAAAATTTCTGTGGTGGCCAAACATCCAAAGAGGTGAACACACAAAGACTGGAAGCTCCCATACGGGAAATTCACCGTTGGACACTGGGTGATGCCTCCCCTTTTCCTAAGAGCTGTGAAACTGGTCATCTCGCCAAGCCTCCGCATCCCCCACTTGAGGAACACAGCCTTTGAAAACACTCTTCCTCAAGGGACTGCTGCGAGGACAACGTGGGTGAAGGGGCCTGGGGAGGAGCGGAGGCCCTTGGCGGGCGGAGGGCAGCCCCGGGGCCTCGCGCCTCCCCCGGCCCCCCGTGGCCCAGATCTGCCTCACCCTCGACTCCATGAGCCGGCTCTTCTCCGCATGGGCGTCTTTCAGCATCTTCTCCATTTCTTCCGTCTTCCCCACATCCAGGCCGCTGGCACTGGGGAGGCAAGGGGAGGAGGCACGCGGTGGAGGCGGCGGCCCTGGTGTGGGCAGGACGGCAGCGGGCCGTCGGGCGGCGGCCGGGGTGCGGGTACCTGGACATGGTGTCGGGGGAGCAGGCCGAGTTGCCCCCCGTAGAGATGCTGGTCTCCATGCTGTCTGAGCTCTCCAGGCTCAGCGTGTCGTAGGCGTGCTCGCCCTCCTCCCCTCGCTCCCTGGACGCCGGCAGGTGGTGCAGGATGGAGTGACGCAGGAGCTGCGGGCAGCCCGAGGGCCCGGCCGGGAAGGGTGCGGCCCCGTGCAGGGCGTCCCACTGGCACTGCGCCTCGGCTGCCGCCTTCTGCTTCAGCTCAGCCAGCCGCCGCCGCTGCTCCTCAATCACCTGCTGCCCTGCAGGAGCGACAGGCGGGAGTCACGGTGGGCACCCCACCTCCCCAGGGAGGACGCCGGCCGCATCACAGACGGAGGGAGGAGGCGAGCGGGGAGAAGGTAACACGGGGCAGCCCCCTTGCCCCCCACCAGCTTCCCTGAAGCCCCCGCAGCTCCAGGTCCGGCTGCCCTGGCAACGCTCCGTCACCTGCACAACTGGCCACAGCCGTGCAGCCTGACTTCAGCGCTCCTACCGTGTCCTGAGCCCACACGCGGCACCGAACCTGCCCAGGTGGGGCCCCGGCAGCACGACGGCCAGGTGGCTCCAGCTCACAACCAAGGCCTGAATAGGTGGGCAGGGCACATGCACCCACCCTGCTGCTGCGGAAGGGTGAAGGAAGAGGTGCTGGGAGCCCCACGAGCACCCACATCAATGCAGACCCCGCGGCGATGCAGAAGCAGGAGTGCCAGTGGCAGGAAAGGAGGAAGGGGAGACGAGGCGGAGCACAGCTGAGGCAGGAGAGAGCTCATCTGGCGGGGTGAGGCCAGCCCAACACCCCAACCCAACTCAGCCTGGGAGTCTGCCTGCGGGCAGTGGGGGCCTGGGCAGAATACATCATGCGGATGCCCGGGCAGGGGCTGCCTGGCCAAAGCAATGCCCTCAATGACCAACGCTCTACCTGCTGGGTCGTCAGTTGGGAGGGGCTCGGCAGGAAGCGACTCGACTGGTAGGGGGGCCCCGGGTAGAGACACAGAGGGGATGAGAGGGGAGAAAGGCAAGGACTTGGACTTTCAAAACAAACAAAACGCACACGAGCAACCAGGACTCCTGGGTCCCTAGAGACAATATCTTAGGGAAGCATTCGTGGAGGTCATCAAGTCCAACCCCCTGCCTCCAGACAGGATAAGGTCTATCTCTACTCAGGTCAACAAGCATTTCCCTTATTTGCTGCGGTCTCTAGGAAAGATCTCACAGCCACCACCACCCCACCCCACCCCACCCCCGCAGACCCTTAGTCCCCTGCCCTTAGTCTTTTGATAAATAACCAGGAATCTCTTCTTTAGGTACCTAATCCAAATCATTTTTGCTCTTGCCTAGATCCCAATTAAAGGAAAAACATCCTGGGAAAGGCGTGGGCATGGATGAGGTAGGGTGGGGAATGCGTGGCAGATGTCCAGGGCCCCCAGGAGAGCAGGTGGGCTGGCATTGCAGCCACTCACCCTTCTGCTGGAGGGCCAGCTGGCGCTTGGTCTCAATGTCCTGCAGCGTGGCTGCCAGGTTGCGAGGAAGGCTGCTTGTGCCATTCTGGGCGAGTAGAGTGCTCTGCAGAGGGAAACAGAGCATTGGGGCCCGAGGCTCAGAAGGCACCTCCCCCCACCCTCAAGGCTCTCATGGGAGGCTGTGACCTCTCTCCAGTGTGGCTGTCTCCATCCCCCACCATCACCACCCTGCCACGCACACAGCCCTCCCACTGTCTTCAGACCTTTGGGGAGGGGCTACGGCCCAAGGTAGCCACGCTGAGCTGGGAGGAGGAGGAGGAAGAGCCAGAGGAAGAGGGGAGGGGGCCACTGCGGGTCCCGGGCAAGGGGCTAGTGGCCTCACCATCCATCTTGGAGCAGTAAACCTGGAGGGAAGAGACACTGTCTGGTACCCCCGGCTCCCCCACCATCCCCATGGCATCTAGGCTGGCTGTGATCCAAGGTACCGCCCCAGCACCCGAGGCCTCTGTCTCTAGCTGACAACAGCACTGAGCCTCCTGGGCCAGCCCAATGGACAGATGTTATTGGCAGCTGCCAAGCCTCCTTTCCAGGCTGCTCCTCCTTGGGCCAATCCCTGGTCCAACCCTGCATCTTAGAAAGGACCTTGTAAGTCAACCCATGGGAGGAGTTAACACCAACGGGCAGAGCTGTACAGGAGACTGACTGGAGGCCGGCGCTCCCTCTGGTCCCAGCTCTGCTGCTAAGGGGCTGTGACCTTGGGCCGCACCTCCCCACTCTGGGCCTTGGCTTCCTTATCTGCAAAAGGAGGGGGTAGGGCTAGACTAAATAATCGCCAAGCTCCCTCACAGCACTAATGTTTGGTGAATATGGTCTTTGGAGTCAAGAGCCCTGGCCCTCAGCGTAGCCTCTGCTGCTTCCTAGTTGTGCGACCTCGGAGAGATTACTTATCTTCTCTGGGGCCCCAGTGTTTGATCTGCAAAACGAGAGTTATCGTCATCTACCTCAAAGGCCTGTGGTAGTGATTAAATGAATCAAAACATGTAAAAATCTCAAACCAGCTGGGCACAAAATAGAAATGTCACACAAACTACTCCCAAAGGAAACACAGAATTTTAGCTGAGATCACAGTCTTAGAGATGCAATGTCTTCCCTCAAAGAATGAATCTTGAATGGGGCATTGCGGGGTAGGGGGGTTCAGGCCCTCCAGCCGGTCAGTGGAGCAACACTTGGGGCAGAAGGCTGCCCAAATACTCTTCCCACACCCCGAGGGCAGCAGCTTGCCGCAGGCTCAAGCAGGGCCATGCCCCCAATGGCAACTAGGAGTCTTGGGCATCACTTCAGAGCCTTTGTCCCATTCTGTCCTCCAAGTGTCACCCCTGGGGAGACCAGGAGAACAAAATACTGGCAACTCTCCTAGGACACACAAGTTCCAGAGACAACTGGCTCAAGAGTGCGTCAGGCCAAGACCGAGTGAGAAGCTCCGGGGGTGAGGGCCACCGAGGACAGCGTGAGGCACCGCCGCTCCCGAGCCTCCTTGCATTGGACAGCCAAGCATGTCGAGCCTCGGACTCAGGAGGTTGGCCCTCCACACCCGGAGTGCCAGGATGGCTGCCCAAGAGGAGACTCTCACTCCCCTCTCAGGGTCCAGAGGCCCCTGTTGCCCCGGGCTGGATTAACCCCCCACCACCTAAGGCAGCACTGTGGGGTTGATGGATCGGCAAGGAGGGGTTACCTGCAGCTGACGGGAAGCTTTGGCGGGCAGAGGCGGGGGGGAGGAACGAGGGGAGGCTGCAGCGGGGCCAGTCCCCAGCCCGGCCATCAGCTCCTGGTACCACTGCTCTAAGTCTACAGCAGGGAGCAGCAGCTTCTCCATCTGGAGGGGGCATGGGGAGGAGGACAGGGGACAGGAGGGGAAGGATGGAGAGGAAAGGTCAAGGAGTGAGGGGAAAGGAAAGGGGAGGAAAAAGGAAGAAAAGGGCAAAGAAAGGGGAAGGTTGGAGGAAGGGTAAAGGAAGACCATTATCAGGGAAACAGACAGGAAGGGAGAACAGGAACGAAGGAAGGGAGAAAGGAGAGCGTAAAGAGAAGAGAAAACAGTGAGAAAACAGTTGCCGCGAACGTGCTAAGGGGGCAAAGAGAAACAGGGCACAACTCCCAGACCACAGACACGTGCTGCGCCAACCACGATGCCGGCCAGCCGGAGCACCGCCCCCCCACCCCCCACCCCCAGCAGGCAGCGCTCCCCCCCCGGGGGCCGGCTGAGGGCTGAGATGCCACTGCGCACGGGCAAAGCACACACAGACAGAGCCACGCCGCTAGTGGGCTGCGGGTGGCAAGAACACACAGACCACCAACCTGCGCTGAAGGCGGGATAGAAGCGAAGGAGGAGGAAGAGGGCAGTGCGGGAAGAAGGCAGGTGGTGGGAACCAGGTCCTGGGAGGCAGGGGCCCAGGGAGGCAGGCCTGGCGTGGGTGCTGCGGGCACAGGCGAGGTGCCCCACATGGCCTTTAGCTGCTCAAGCGTCACGTACTTGGGGGAAGGCCAGACACAGGAGGGAATACAAGAGGTTAATGGGACGGGAACCCAAGAGATGCCCCTGCCCACGGGCAAGGGAAGGGTAAGAGGAGGACACACAGAGCAGAGTAGGCTTGTAGAGCCCGGGAAAGCCAGGGTCCTCTCCGCAGGATGCCCTCACGCTAGAGCAGAAGCCTCCCCTCCTTGAGCCCTCAGGAGCTGAAGGAAGATCCCGAAGACCCAGGCAAGAGAGGGAACCACTCCCAAGCCCCCTGACGCCAGCTGCCCTTCTCCCTCACTGCTGAAGACGGACCCTGCTGCCCCCCCAACCCAGGCCTGAGGGGCAATCGAGGGCATCCATGAGGAGGCCCTTGGGCATAGGTGGGCTCACTCGGTGGCTGGTACCTCACTGTCAGGCAGGGGCTGGGCGAGCGCGCTGGGGGAGGTGGCAGAAGCATAGGGGTCCAAGCAGGAGCACAGCTGGAGAACCTCTGCCAGGCTCACATACTCCTAGGGTGCCCAGTGGGAGGGGGAAGGGTGGGCAGAGAACAGGTTAACAGGATTCAACCAGGTACCTGACATCCACACTCCATGTCAAAGGGCCATCACTCCATTCAATACAAAATCCAGAGCAGGCGTGCGTGGGGAGCTCAGCTGCCCACTGTGGCCTCAGCTGGCTGCCGGGCAGTGGGGTGGGGGGCAGAAGAGGGCCGACAGAACTGACTGTCTGAAGGCTCTTCTTAACCTTCACTCTTGAGGCCGCCTTGGCATCCGGGCCCTGCCACTGGCAGACCCTGAAAGCCCATTCCTGGGTTTGCCCTGGGCTAGGGGCAGGTGAAGGAGCCCGAGGAAGGTCTTCCAAGAGTCCACCAGGGACCAGGACCCACCTCCCAGAGAGCCTTTCTGTCTCCGACACCTTGGGCCTCCCCAATGAGGCACACACATGTATCACCGAGCGCCAGTCACAGCATTCCCATGGGTCCCCTCACACCCCATCTGCTGGAGCAGGAGCTGGAAGGAACAGGAACTGGAGGCACCACCAGAGCCTGAGCAAGACAGGCCCTGAGAAAGAGGCCTTAGCAGGGACTAGCTAAAAGCCCAGAGACAAAAACCAGCCCACTGCCCGAAGGTTAGGACTTGGAAAGATGCTCACACACCAGATTGTGGGTTGGGAAGACAGGGACTGTTGTATTCTCTGAGCAAATCCTTAGAATTCTGAGCTTATCTAGGTGTTGGGGACATGGTAGACATCCAGAATGCATGCAGAATCAAAGTACAGGATCCTAAGCCTGCCCTATCCAGGGGAGCCCAACCTGACCTAGCTCCAGAGGGGGACCGTCCTCCAGGGGTCACAGAAAAGGAAAATGAGCTAGCAGGTCCAGTGTGTTGTGAGAACGGATGGATGGCATGCAGAATATATGCAAATTTATATGCAAATTGATGCTCTGATTTTGCATGGACTGCCCAGGCACCTATGGAACAACAAACTCTGGCCAGACAAAGGATTACTGCCACACGCCCTTCAGCTGGGCCATTGGGAGGAGCTGAGCGCAGAAGCTCAGCAAGCAGGCAGACAGGCAGTGAGTACAGCAGAGCAGGCAGTTAGCTGTGATTACCTCTTGTGCTTTGGGGCAGAGCTGAGTGGAAGCAGGTGGGGTTAAGGGACCAGAGGAGGCCCCAGCCTGAGAAGACCCTGGGAAGGGACCCAGAGCCGCCATCCCCAGCCCCACCTCTGAGGACTCGGAGATGAGCAGTTCAGCCTACAGAGAGGGTACATGTGAGGGGCCTCACCCCTCACACTCAGCCCAGCCACCCCAGGCCCAGATTGTTTGCACAGTGAGGCAGGAAACTCGGCATGTCCTGGTTGGGCCTCACACACCAGGCATGCAAAGACTCAGGAAAGAACGAGCCCCAAGGCCCACTTCTGAGCCTGTAGCCTAGTTCCAGGCAGAAGCCCAGGGAGCTCCAAGATCAGGACCCCTAGATCCCTATGCTGCCCCTTGAGCTGAGCCCACCCAGCCCTGGCCCTTAGCAAACCTCTGAGCTGCCATCCTCCCCGCCCATGCCTCCTGAATCCCCCAGATGTATTCAGTCACCCGAAATGATAAGATCAGTGGGCTCCTGGGGCCCAGAAAGGCAGCTGAAAAGAAGCAGCCAGTAGCCATAGAGGATCCAATCCCAGACCTCAGAGCCATTCCTACTCAAATTTCTCGAGTTCAGGAAAATGCCCCCATATTCAACCTCAGCCGTTGGGGTGAAGGCCCCATGTGTTGCTCCAGAGCCTCCCAGGAGACCCCTTGGGCCTGAGGCTGGGGCCCAAACCAACCATGTTACCTCTTTGAGGGTCGACGTGGTCTTCGGGAAAGCCCTGCCCCCTGTGAGGGAGTGGTATCTTCTTTCCAACATAGCCAGTTTCTCCTTCTCCTGCAAGGCCAAAGCAGCAGAATCAGAAAGGAGTGGGAGTGGGTCAAGGGGCCCCAAGTAAACGGGGATCCCACCTGGCTAGCCAGTCTCCACCCCAGCCCTTCTGCACTCACCTCCCACTCCCCCAGCCCCTCGCCAGCCCTCATCCCCCGCCCAACCTGACTGGGGCTACCTTCTGCAGCAGCTGCAGGGAGGCATTCTTATCCCGGGCTAGGCGTTCTGACTCTTGCACAGCCTGGGACCGGATCTGCCCAGCCTGACTGTCCAGGACCGCCAGGCGCTCCTGGAGGAGATGGGGGTAGTGGGTCAGACACTGGGGAGACAGGGCTGAGCCCAAGGTGAGGCTTGGCCATCTCTGCTGCCCAGAGACCCTGGGCTTGGGTGAAGGGAATCAACTAGCCCTTCTGTTTGGCCTCGTCTCACCCAAGGAAAACGCAGGCTGCTGTGGTCTGCTCCCTCACCCCTCCCTCGACCAGTGACCCCATGCCACCAGGCACACCAGCCAGAACTCAAGCTCCCAAATCTCTCTCCCCGCCCACCCCAGTCAACGTGTCCGGAATCCCAGAGATGCTGAAACGTTCTCCACCTGCCCCCGTGCCTCCATCTCACTGCCACCACCCCAACCCAGGCCCTCTGTTTCCTGGCCTGGGCTTCTTCTCACGCCTCCTGCTTCCACTCTCTCAACTTTCTGATCCACGCCTACACTGCCACAGATAGCTTCCTAAAATGGCCTTTGAGGTTTGTTTTCGTTTGCTTGCTTGTTTGAATTTTCTAATCTTTTTAGAATGCATATTACTTGAATTTTTTTTTTTTTAATCCACGAGTAAGGGTAATCAGTCCTCTTCTCAAAACCTTTCAGCATCTCCTCATTACTCACGGGATAAAGCACAAACCCCTCAGCCAGCACTCAAGGGCTCCTGGAACTGGGCCTCCACTTTCCACCCTCCCTCCTACCCTGAGCCCTCAGCTCGGCCCTATTGTAATGTCAGCGGTGCAGGTGTACACTCCCAGGCCTTTCTTATACGGTTCTCTTTGCCAGGAATGCTGTCCTGGCTTCTCCACCCATCAAGAGCTTATTTATCCTCCAAGACCAGACCCAATGCTATCTTCTCTCCAACATCTTCCTTGATCACCACTCAATTCCTTTGCTCCCTGCTCTGTGCTCAAATTATTCCATATCACCATTTGCCTTGTATTGCTGTTACTTGTGAATATATGTCTCCATCACCACCACCCCGCCCAAGCTGTCCGATCCAAGGCCCGGGCCAGTGTCTTTTTTGTCTCCATATCCCCAGTAGGGCTTAGCGCAATGCCTGGCTCAACAATCATGTGCTAAAAGGAAATGAAAAGATAATAAGTGAGAGAGAAGGAGAGGGGCTCAGGAAAATGGGCTGGGTTTATCCAAGGAGGGCTTCCTGAAAGAGGAGGCCTTAAACTATCACCATTAAGAGCAAGACATAGGAGAGAAGGGAGGGAAGAAGGGAACTGTACTAAATCTGGGGTCAGCCCAAGCAGACTGAAGCAGACCAGGTGGTAATCCTCACAACAAGATCTGCAATTTACTGAGAACCTGTCAGGACCCAAGAACTTCGCTAAATGCTTTGCACGTGTTACCTCATTTAACTCTCTTACGAGGCAGATGCCTTTATGCCCATTTCACTGATAGGCAGATGCACTTGTAAGGCAGAGCAGCTCAGGGAGAGAAGCATGGGATCTGGACTCAGGGGGAAGTCCAGTGGCTCCCCACTTACCACCGAACTCAGGCTAGCCATCTAGCCCCACTTTTTGACACCCCTCCCCAATCTCACTGCCCTCACCTCCCACCCACTCACTCCAGCCTGGCAAAGTGCACATGCATGCATATGTGTGCTCGAACACTCAACTCTCAGCCACAGGTGTGTGGGCCGCCTGGCTCCTCCCCCTTCTCCTCACCCACACCTTCCTAACCCTTGCTTAACACAAGCCTTCTCCCAACTTTACATCCCCGCCCCAATACCCTGTCCCGGTCTGGCTGAGATCAGGAGGAGACATCAGAGCATCTGGAGCTCCAGAACCAGCCAGGATGCGATACCAAATCCCCTTGTTTTACGGCTCAGCTGAGCCAGGGCTGGGCCAAGGCTGGAACCCAGGTGATGCCTTTCTAGTACCCCTGGCAGGCTCTAATATCCAGATCTCTGGTCTTTGTATGTGTCCCAGCACTCCCATCAGAGAGCTCTACAAGGGCAGGAGCAAGTCTCCTCTTCAGCCCCCTGCTCCATCTCCGTTTCTCCCTTCCCTGCCCAGCCAGGGCCCAGCTCTGAATGTGAGCCCAATCCACTTTCCACTGGAGGACTGGGGGGAGTCAGAGCTTAATAACAATAGTTATTGTTCACTGAGTGCTTACTATGATCATGTCCTATGCTGTCTTCACATACATCATCTCCTTTAACGCTCACAACAGCCTGTTATTGTTCTTGTTTTACAGATGAGGAAACCGAGGCTCAGCAAGGTGAAGTCAAGCCGGCACTGCGGGCCTCGCGGCAGGGATGGG
>NW_006783618.1:950244-951940 GCF_000442215.2 Lipotes vexillifer
GGGCGGGGCGCGCACCTTCCTCTTGGCGATGCTCCGGAGCAGCTCGGCCTTGCTCCGGAGCAGCCCTTGGCCAGCCAGCTCGCGCTCCTCCTCCACGCGGCTCTCCCGCTCCAGCTGCTGGAACTCCAAGTCTTCAAAGAGCTTTGTCTCAGTCTCCAGGGCTTCTGCCTCCTTGAACGACAGTGACAAAGGGGATCGGGTGGTGCTCACGATACCACTCTGCGCCTGGAAGGCCAGTTCACAGAGGTGAGACTTCTGGGGGCTGGACCCGGGGAAACGGGAGGAAGGGACCTGCCCCCACCCCGCCCCCTTTCCTCCGCTCGGCTCTGCCCCTTTGCCGGGCAGCGCTGCCTGCAGTAGCAGAAAGGAGAACCTCCATCCCCCCCGCCGCCCCGCAATCCTTCCCTGTCCCCTCCAAGCCACAACACGGACCCTGGCGTCCGGCAGGTACTGCAGGGCCCAGGCGGTCCCGGCCCACCGCTCCTCTCTTCCGGGCGGGCGGCCCTCGGGGGCGGGGAGGGGGCGGGGGCTGGTGAAACTGACCCTTCTCAGCTGCTCCTGTAACTGTTCCCGCACTGACTCGGGGCAGTTATCGAGCTGCGTCTGGAGCTCGGCGTAGAGCGCCTGGCGGGCCTCCAGGTGCCTCCGTCCCGCGGCCAGCTCCGCCCTCTCCTGGTCGCCGGAGGGGGAGGGGGCGGGCACAGGGGAGAAACAGAACACACACTCCTCAACTCCGGCCCGGGCAGCGGCGGCGCGGGGCGGGGCGCAGGGAAGGGGGGTGGGGTGCGGGGAGAAGAGAAAGAAGGCGGGGAATGAAAGGAGTTGAACCAGGAGAGGAGAGAGCAAACAGGAGAAGGGGAAATAAGGAGGAAGAAGTGCAGAGTGGGAAAAGCAAAGAGCTCGGGTGTGAGACAGGACTGGAGGTGCAGGCGATGGTGTCACAGGCAGGGGTGTGGGTCCCAGGCAGAAATGTTGGTCTCTTGGAGTCCCTTGAACTAGAAAGGTTTGCGCAAGTCCCAGGAAGAGGGCCTCTGTTTTCTCTCCAAACCAGTCAAAGACAAAGCTGGTTCCACATCACAAACACGGAGCCTCTAGCTGCAGTTCCTCCCCCTCTTCCGCTTCCCAGAGACCAAAATTTAACCCTGGGAAAAGGGTAGAGTTGGTGGGGATTAAATGCAGGGGTTGGGTGTGAATTGGGAGCCGAGGATGTTAAAGCTACAGCACTGCAGTGGAGGGGACCCCAACCCAACCCCCTTGGCCTCCCCACCTCCTGCCCAGGGTGGGGGTGGGGTGCTGGCACTGCAGGCTGAACTTCAGTAGGATGAGGGTTGCAATTAGTTCGGCCCGTTGCCATGGTAATAGGAGCCCCAGGAGTGGCTACAGAGAGGAGGTGGATGGCTCTGTCTGGGGCGAGATGACACCTCTGAGGGTGGGAAGGGGGGATGCTGGGAGGAGCTGGTGAGTCACCCCTCCGAAGGACAGGCAGAGGAGAAACTGTGATTACTGATTCCAAAGCCAGAATGGGGCCATGGGCTGGGCGCTGGGGAGGGAAGCTGAGGGAACCTTCCCCACTGCCACCACCACCGTGGCCACCACCGTCACCACCTCCACCTCAAATAACTGGGCCCAGAGAGAAGGCAAAGTCCATGCCTCCAGGCAATGCCAGGTCAATGAGAAATGAGGTTAGACAGGTTCC
>NW_006783618.1:951983-956307 GCF_000442215.2 Lipotes vexillifer
CTGAGCTTCACCCTGGAGTCCCTGTGCTGAACCCTGCCTCTGTCCCCCCTCCACCCCACACCCCCATCCTCATCCAGGAGAGGAGGACCTTATCAGGCCAGTTTCTGAGGTCCAAGCACTTCCCCATGCTTGGACTCAGCCTTTGCAATACCCTATGTTCTGAATGGATCAGGGGTGGGAGTGGGGAGAGACCTACCCCTTCCCGCCCTCTGGTTGGAGTATCTGAAATTGGGAAGCCCCAGAGGAAAGCTAGGAAGGGTAGCCACTGTGTGGCAGAGAGCCCCTGTCCGTGCCTTCCCCAGGCCATGCCACCACCACTGGACCTCCTCATCCCTCCACTCAGGAGGGAAGACAGGTGACGGCTGGAGGACAGCCCGCCTCTCCTCTGTGCAGGAGACTGCCAACAGTCTGTGGAGGCCGCACCCTGGCTTTTCCAAATGAGAGGAGCTCTTTGGACTGAGAGGCTTCTCAGCCAAGCATTTCCCCCAATTTTGTACCCCTCCTGCCAATGCCCCACTGAGTAAAGTTGAGCAGTGCCCCCTGCCCATTCCTTTCTGATCAAAACCCTGGGGTCCCACACCAAGAACGGAAGGAGGCAACATTAGAGGGGAGGGGCCAAGGGCACAGGGGTGCCCATGGAGTTAGTGCAAAAGCAGGCACGGCTCAGCCCTGCCTGGGTGGCACTGGCAGTTAGGGACATGCAGAGAGCCCAGGACAGTGATTAGAGGGGGCGTTAGTGCAGGCCTGGTTGGTAAGCATGGAGTTAATTTGGCACAGAATTTGGGAGTGTGGTTTTGGGGGCCAGAGCCAAAGCTCCAAAAAAAAGGGTGGGAGGGTCAAAGAATTTTTAAGAGCTTCAAAACTGAGGGGCAGGAGGAAGACACTCTCAAAAAATCCAGAAGGAGAATTAATTCTTGGAAAAATACTGTCAAGTCCAGAAATAGGTGGCCCCTCTCCACTTCGGAGCTTTTGGCACGTTGTTGGACATCTTGGGCGTGGCTGACACGGCCCCTGTGGGATGGAGCGGCCCCAGCAGGCTGGCACGAAATCTGAAAGGGCCAGGGGCAGGAGCTGGGACCATCTGGGATGGGAGGCTGCAGATCCTGAAGGCTCAAGGGAAACAGAGACCTGAGGGCCATCTCCCAAAGACCACATCCTGAGCACCAGAGCCACGCTTGGAGGCGGATGTCCTCCAGATGCAGACACCCAGACCTGAATCACTCCCCAGCACCAGTGCCTTGGGCCATGCTCACCGCCCAAGAAGGGGCTTCGGCACTTCCTAGAAGGGGCACGAAGGGCCCAGAGTGGCAGGCACCCAGGCACCCAGATGTAGAACAGAGACCCAGGCAGAGGAGACCCCAGACACCAGCCCAGACCCTGGCAGCGCCCTCCAAGCTGGTACTTTCCATGGAGAAAAAGGCCCCCTGCCCCTGGAGGGGCCCAGAGACCAGTCGGGCTGCAGGATGAACAATGTGGTAAGAGGTTAGGGGCCCCAGAGAAGGCATCTCTCCTCTCCCAGGCCACAGGCGCCCAGCACTGAGCCAAGCCTGGAGTGGTTACCTTGGCCCTCTCCTTTTGGATGCCCGTCTCCAAGGTCACCAGCTTCTCCTGCAGCTGGTCCAGCGCCTTCTGCTCCTTCTGCAGCAGTGCGCGCTCTGCTTCCCTCTCCCCCTGCAGCAGTGCCCGCTCCATTTCAGCCTGGAGGCAACAGCAGGCTCCATGTCAAGGCCACTCAAGGCAGCTGGACTCGGGCCACTCTGGGGCCATCACTGTGCCCGGGGAGGAGCCCAGCCAGGGCCCTCGCTCTCACCTCTCGGGCCGACTCCTGCAGCTGCTGCTCCAGCTCCTTCACCCGGACTTTGAGCTGCCCCACTCGCCCCAGCACCTGAGCCCGCTCCTCTTCCAGGGCCAGCACCTCTCCCTGGAGCTTGGCACTAGGTGCATCTTCGTGCTGGAGGGGAGGGGAGCCATCAGCTAGGGAAGCCTAGAGCCTTCCAGGATGAGACTAAGGAAATGGATCCCCATTTCTCAGGGTGCTCGGAAGGGTCAGCTGGACTGAGATAGGAGGAAACTCCCCTCCCTGCACGGGGAGCAATACAGCTTGGCTAAAAGTAATAGACTCACCACCAAGTGCCAGGCCTGGGTGGGGCTCCAAGGAAAGCCAGGTCATAAAGCATATTTATAGCTTGGGAAACTCATCAAGACCTCCCCCTCTTCCTTGCCTCCTCTTTTTTTTTTTTTTTTGGCCCCGCTACTGGATACGTGGGACCTTAGTTCCCGGAGCAGGGATCGTGGAACCCACACCCCCTGCACGGAGTCTTAACCAGTGGACTGCCAGGGGAGTCCCGCCTCCTCATTTCTACACCCTGATGTCGTCCCAAACTTCATATACTTCCCCCTCGCTGGGCCTTGGCATCCACCACACACGCATGCCTCCTTGGCCTGTGGCAGTCCACCCCACGTCCCACCTCCTGCTGGGTCCCACCTCCTGCTGGGTCCCACCTCCTGCTGGGTGCTCTCCGTGCTACTGCACTCCTCCTTGAGATTCTCCTCATCCGAGCGCTCCACAGTCTCCCACAGGCGTTGGGTGGCACCTCCAGGCTCCTCGTTGCTCCGCCCAGAGGCCCCAGTGCCCCCCGCAAGGCCTCGTGAGGGCCTCCGGCCGGCCAGAGCCAAGGCTGCGGCGGCCTCCCCGATGCTGGGCAGCTCCCCGGCCTCAGGTCCCCCGTCGGCCCGGCTGTACTCGGCACATAAGTTCAGGATGGTCTCCAGGCGCTGGCGTTCCTGGGGAGGGTGGACAGAGCAGGGCGTAAGGGAAGGAGGCTGGGTCCCAGGAAGGCTAGAGCCAGGCATGGTGTCCCGTCAGGAGAGAGGACTAGGACACTAGAGGCTCGGGGTCAGAATCAAGTCAGGAGAGCCCAGAGCCCAAGGTCTGGGGAGGCAGAGGGAAGGAGGGTGGGTGCCCCGGAGGCGGGCAGGAGGAACCGGGCTGTCGCGCCACCTGCCCACGCGGCCAGTCCTCTCCCTTCTCATTCTGTCCCAGGGTGGGCTTCCTTGTGAACACACAGGGACACACCCAGACGCACCCAGAAACACATGCTGGTAGGCAGAGTAAAGAACACAATGAGACACAGATAAACACGCAGGTGTTCATGCTGACACGGATACATGTAGATCCAAAGACACTGGGGCCAACAGAGACACCGCCACATATCAGTACTGACACACAAGGACACAACATGTACCCCGGGCCTGCATTAACAGGCAGCTACACACAAACACACCAGTCCTGACATGCACAAACGCACACTGGCACACACACGGATAAACACAGTCTAGCACACAGACAGGTGGGCACCGACCGACACAGGCAGGGCCGGAACACAGACCCAGGGGCCCACAGGGACCTGACACAGGTTTACACAAAGATGTGCTTAGCGTGTATACACCCTGCCCGAGAGGCGTGGGCCACAGCCCTCCTCATGCCCATCTCAGCTCCAGTCACCCTCTGGCAGCCCCTGGCTCCTTCCCAGCAGGCCGGGCAGCTGCCAGCACTTGAACGCCTGGGCCCAGGTGTCAGTGCTCCGTGGCCCAGCTGCTGCATCCGCCCCCTCCCCACACAGCCCACGCAGATACCTCCCAGGGGCCTAAGAAGGTGAAGGAGGGGTAGTACTCCAGACCTGGGGCTTCCCCCAGACTCTCTCTGGGGTCCCTCAACCTCTGGTGTCTCTCACCAGTTTGGCCAGGACCCCCCAGACACTTACCCAGCTTCCCTCCTGCTGCTTACCCAGTTCCACAGCAAGAAAACCAGGAACAGAGTCTCAGCATCCAGGTGGCTGGGCCAGTGCCCCCGCCCCTGCCCCAGGACCAAGATATAGGGCCCAGCGGAGGTGGGAGGGGCAGGGCAGGCAGCCTCCAAGATTTAAAGTGGCAGGTGGGGCAGATAAGGGCTGGGGAGGCAAGAGGGGCGGGGCAGGGGAGGGGGTGGGAAGGCTGAATGGAGTTGAGGGAGGCTGGCCCCACCATTCTGCCTGTGCCAGGTTTACTGCCCCCTCTCCAGGATGAGACCCCGACTGGGGGCAAGCACTCTTGTCTAGGCCACGCAAAAACAGAAGATATAATAACTTAGAAGACTGGGGGTCCTACCTCATCCCTCCCGGACCCAACACAGACATAAGGTCCCACACCCTCACCTCACCCAAAGCTGTCCCAACCTCTTCTGAAAGGGCTCCAGGCAAACCTCCTCAGTTCTGATTCTCCTCCTCAAACCAATCCCAGTGTCCCTGGGCCCCCAGGAGCCCCGTTCTTCTACTCACAAGGGAAA
>NW_006783618.1:956402-962006 GCF_000442215.2 Lipotes vexillifer
GAGGGCAGAATCTATTTTCCTGTGCAGGTGCTACAGCGTGGACACACCAGCCAGCGCCTCTCAAGCTCCCTGCTCTATCTGGGGAATCCCAGCCCCCACCCAGCTCAAATGCCATCTCCAGGACAGCTGCCCAGAACCACACCCAGCCCCCAAAGGCACCCACATGTGTGCGCATGCACACACACACACGCGCACACACCAGCACACATAATTACTGTCACGCAGACTGACCTGGATCAGCCAGGGGCTGCCCATCCTGTTCTCTTCTTCTCCCCCTGCCACCCCCATTTCCAGACGATCCAGCACAGGCCAGGATGAGCAGCTCCCACCCATTTATAGAGGCCAAAGAGAAGCAAGAAAGAAGGACCAGAGGCTTTTCTAAAGAATAAGCCTTGGAGAGACAGGAGACGTGGGTTCCAATTCCAGCTCTGCCAGAACTTGCTGTGTGACCTTGCACAAACCCATTCCCCTCTCTGGGCTTCAGCCTTCTCATCATTAAGACCTGCTTCTCAACCTGAGACGTACAAAGCTTCATCATAAATGTGGTATGTTTTCCTAGAGCTTCATTGTATTCAGATACATAATGTGAAACTTCTTTTATACATGAAAACAAACATTGTGTTATGGAATAAATGCAAAGTGAGCGTGAATTTGAAATAAGGCCTTAGAGACTTCAAAGGAAGTTCTTGTTCAGGGCACCAGAGCCTTGAGATACTGGTCACTACGGTGTATCCCGGAAGTGGAGAAGCTTGCGAAGCCCAGGCCCTGTCCACGGGCCCCTCCCTCCCTGCCAGCTGGCCCGCCCACACCCTGGCAGAGCCCCTGTCATGGATGCCAGCAGCCTCCCTGGCATCCGCTCACCAGCCTCTCCATCTCCTGCTCCCGAAGCCGCTCTTGGCGCTGCCGCCGGTGGTACTCCAGGAGGTCATCCTCATTGTCACTGATCTCTGTGATGCTATTTTTCCGCTCCCGAGTGACAGGCACTCGCAAGTCCCCGCTGGAGAGCTTCCTCTGGGCACGGGGGCTCTGGTGGGGTGAAGCCCCAGTCAAAGAGCCCAGACTATAAGCCGGGCTCAGCCTGCCACTGAAGCTGCCCTTGCGGGGTGCCAGGGACTCCCCTAGTGTGGGTGAGGGGCTCCGTGTCCTACGGCCCCGCGCCCCCAGCGTCACAGAGAAGTCCTCTGGTGAAGCCCCGTGGGCTGCCCAGCGCCGGGGTCGGGGACTCTCTGCCACTTCCCTGGTTAGTTTGGGATCTGGGGTGGTCCGGGCGGGCATGGGGGAGAGAGCCCTTCGGGACAGAGATGGGCTCAAGGGAGGCAGTTCTCTCATACTGTCCAGGCCCCGCCGGCCTAGGCGGGGGCTCTCGGGAGGTTGCAGGGTGCGGGTAGCGGACCCATCGGAAAATGTTCGGCCCACCAGCTGGCGTGAGGGGCTGGTTGTCAACACCCGCTCAGTGCCCGGCAGCTCCCGGAAAGGGCTGGGAGGGCGGTCCTGGAGCGTGCCAATCTTGTTTCGAGGAGCAGGGACTGGTGGCTGGAACTTGGGGCTGCCAGGAATGCTGGTGGGTTGGCCACGGGCACCGGAAGCCGGGTAGTCACTCAGGCCAATCGCCACCAGGGGCAACTGCCCCCCCGCCCGGGGGCTCTCGGTGGCTCTGCAGGCCACTGCCAAGACAGTGGCTGCAGGGCTGTCTGTCCGCACACCTCGGAGGCCAGGGCTGGGCGGCCTCTCGTGACCCCCCTTCCTGCCCAGCCGGGGGCTCTCAGAGGGGCGAGCACCACTGGGTCGGGACTGTGAGGGCTGCAGGGCCAAATGGTAGCTAGAGGACCGGGCAGGCACCAGGGGGGGCATGGAAGGGGCTGGCTCCTGCCCACTGGGGGAGTGGCTGGCACAGCTTCCACTGCTGGCTGGTGAGGAGAGCGGAGAGAAGGCTGGAGAGGTGTTCTCATAGCTGGAGCCCACAGACATGGCGCCGGGGCTGGTCGGGGGGGACAGCAGGTAGCGGCCACCATTGGCCATCGGTGACAGTGGGGAGGTGGCGGCAGGCTTCTTGCCAGCAGCTCCAGGCTCCTCGAGCACCAGTGAGTCCATGATCTCCTGCAGGTCCTTCTCAATAGAGCTCACCAGGGAGCTGTGGCTGCCACAGGCTGAGGGTCCCTGGGTTGCAGGCTGTGGGGTGTGGTTCCCATTCACCAAGCTTTCTGATTCTGGTGAAGGAAAACGCAAAGAGGCCTCAGGACCTGGTCTTCATCTCCTAGGCCCTAGGGAGCTGCAAATGCACAAGAGCGAGCACTCGCATGTCCTGCCAGCAGAATAGGGCTGGAAAGGCTCTGGAGCAGCAGCCAGGAGATCTGGGCCCCGGTGCCAGCTCCGCCACTAACCTGCTGTGCGACTTCCCCAAGTCACTTGCCCTTGGTTTCGCCTCGTCTGTAAAGGAAGAGGGCTCTCCTGGCTCTAACATTTTATGACTTAGGACAGAGTTGGCAACAGGGCCAGGCACTTCTAGGCCTCGTTGTTGCCTACTCACCCTAAGACTAGGTTCCTCCCTGCCTTGGTTTCCTCAACCTCCTCAAGCTCTGCTTCAGGAAGGGCAGGTGGATGGACGTTCTGCAAAGGGCGTGGGGGCACGCTGGGGAGCGGGCCAGAAGTTCCGGGGAGGAGGAGGTCCCAGTCTAACAGGACATATGGGCCTCCCAACACAGCAGCCGAGACCCAGGAAAACACACACACAAATCCTCCAGGGCTGGGCGAGGGGTATGTGCAGCACCACTTTATCCAGTCAGAGGCAAGGGAGGGGCCTGGCCCTAAAGGCCAGTTCCTGGAAGCCAGGCTGGGCAGCAACTAAGTGCAGCTCAGTGCCTTCAATTAGCCCATTAAGCCATGCCAGCAAGAGCCTGCCTTTGCCCTGCCCCAGCCCTTGTCAACCGACCGGGAGTCTCTGAAACCTCTGCCCCAAACAGCTGAGGGAGTGGCATGACAAGGCCAGGGTGGGAGCAGGGTAAAGCTACCCAGGGAGTGGACTGCGAACCCAAGCTTCTGAGCCTCCAAGGGCCTAGAAAGGAGAAGAAAAAGGCTTTGCAAGACTGAGTCTGGGTCCAAAATTATGGGGACTGTGTGGGACCAAAGGCAGAGGGGTTGCCGTGGATACTGGTGATCCCAGGGACCACCCATCTTTCCTCAGATCCCCAAATGATCCACTGAAGCCACTGATGCCACCCCACTAGGTGCACCTGACACACATGTCCACCCGTCCCAGTAGCACGTTGACACCTGTCATCCCACAGCCATCTGAATACCCGTGCAAAGTCTGGGGTGGCAGGCCTATAGGCAGCCTCCTGATCTGCACCCAGCCCCCTAGGCAGCTGGGCTGAGGGGGGCTGTGCTGGCTCCCGGGGACAATCACCCAACTCTCCTCTGGGGATCAATAATTCACACACAAACTGCAGCTGCTCCACTGAGCCATCAGCTGGCATGGCATGGCCTGGGGGTGGGGCAGGGCCCAAAGACATGATCACAAGCAGGTGGGACCCCCCTCCCCACCCCAGAGCTTACAGCAGCGCAGCTGGATGCTTCCTTCTGCCCCCACAGGCCACCCTCAAGGGTGAGGCTCCCTGGTAGTGACATAAGAGGGTCAGGGTCCCAGACACCGAGGTGGCACCTTCCAGGGCAGTAGGACACAGGCCGGCACAGCCCCCCATCCCTCAGGCACATGATTCCCCAATTCCAGCCAAGCAGCACTTCCTGGATCTCTTCCAGTGGTCAGACTGCCTGGCACTCTCCACCAGTGGCCCATGGCAGGTGGCAGCAAGCCCAGATCATGGGTATTGTCCTGCCCTGACACTGCAAGTGCGGCTGGAGTGGGCAAGGAGGAGGACTGTCCACGGGGTGCCACCAAACTAGCCACGTGCCCCAAGTGGGTACCTACCCGGGCCAGGACTGTAGGGGGGTCCAGGGGCCCGGCCCCCTGCCGGAATCATGCTCTTCATCCACTTGGCTTCAGCCGGGTGGTTAAAACGGAGGAAGGTGGACTGACCCAGGCACAACATGCAGCCTGCAGAGAGACCAAACGCTCGGAAGGGCAGGCAGAGCTGAGGCAGCCCTCACCCCGCAGCACCAGCAGGCTCACCCCAGCCTCCCAAGAGTCACGCCCACCTGCACTCAGCGGCATCCACTTGGTCCACACCTGACTCCCCTCGTGCCGAAGGCCCCAGCCCGGCTCCACAGCACAGGGCCGAGGGGAAAGAGCTCTGGTTTGTAAGTCCTAGTCCTAAATTTTCTTCATACTACCTGTGAGATCGTCAGGTAAAGTCACTTCACCTCCTTGAGTCTAGTTCTCTCATCAGAAAAATGAGGACAAAACCATTGACCTTGCAGAGTTAGAAAGACAGTGTATGCCAGTGCTCTGTAAGTGGAGAAGGCTCTCCAGAGAACACAGACACCCATGTGCCTCCCATCAAGATCCATCTATCTGCCACTTGGGTGGAAGGGTCAGTTTGAGAGGCAGCAACTTCCAGGATCACAAAAAAGCTCTGAGATAGGGGACAGGGAAACACCATGGATCAGTCAGATGCCCCTGCGGGGACCAGAATTCGCTTCCTTAAGAGAGCGGCCACCCTTTCTGACAGCCGGGAGCGACTGCTACACTCCTTCTCTCTGTCAAAGCGCTCTCTGGCCTGACATCGTCCTGCTCCTTGGTCTCCCCTGGAATGCAGCCAAGCCTAGGCCAGTGGGCCCAGCCTCAACCAAGCACATTCCCAGGCAGTAGACACAAGCCCAGTCCTGCCCAGGAAGTGTGAGTGCATGGAGGGGGGAGGACACGTGGGAGCCAGAAAATGTAGCCAGGGGCACCGGGAGTGTGCACGGTGACAGGTGTGCCCACCGCGCCTAAGCCTGTCTGGCAGAACTCCTCCTCCCGGCCACACCAGGTGCTAGAGGGCTTCTGCACAAGATGCTCTGTTGGGAGAAGCCAGAGACCTAGTGGTCTCTACCACCCACTCTTCCAATTTGCCCATGCCCTTGGCCCCTGGCCCCAGGCTCCTCTCTATCCAATCTGGTGCCACTTGGCACCCCAAGCTTCATGCCTGTCTGAGCTAAGACTGGCAGAGGAGTCTACATTCTTGGACGCTGAGACAGTTCAGCTCAGGCAGGCCACAAGGGCATGGGGCATCCCAGGCCACATGGGTACCTTGGCTGCCCACTGAGGAGCTCAGGAGCCTGTTGGGGGGCCCTGGGCATTGCCACGGATGGGGGGCTAGCAGGCTGAGAAGCCCATAGCAGACAACATAGTAGACAAAACCACCCACTTCTTCGGCAAACCCACAGGCCCTCCCAGGCAGGCACCAACAATTCTAAAGGCTGATGGGTGGTTCGGAAAGGAGGGAGCCTTCCCTGCCAAGCCACCAATCAGAGGAGCTGATCACAGAGTAATCATAACCGGAATAAATAACAGCCAGCCACACTGTCCACCTAATTACAACCACAGCTGTTTCAGAAAGAACCCTGTCATTCCCCGCCCCCTCCTTTCAGCCATTTAACAAGCTAATTAATGATGAGTTTGCAGGGTCTAGACAGACCCACTCAACCCTAGGTTGATGGGGGGGGGGG
>NW_006783618.1:962067-963388 GCF_000442215.2 Lipotes vexillifer
AGGGAGTGGGGGGCGGGGCAGATCAGGAGCCTGACCACATAGTCCAGACTGGGAAGGAGGTGGGGAGTCTGGGTGGATTCCAGCCCATCAGTGCCAGGCCCACCCAAGGAGGCTGTGGGCACCTACGGACCCCGGCCCTGGCCCCTATAGCTGTGAGTTCCCTGCCCCTTCCTCTGCTCCTCACCCTCCTCTATACAAGGGGTGTGGCTATGCTGCCTCTGGGGCTATAAATAGGTGATGCCAGGCAGCAGAGCTGGATCTGTATTAATAGAGCGGGCAGGAGGGCAGCAGGACTGATTGCAGCTCAGCTCCTGCCCAAATTAACTTTCTATTTGCACTCAGGGGCCCCAGGCATGGCCCCAACTCTGGTCCCATGCCCCCAGGGGCCTGGCAAGCCTATTTCTGGGAAGAAACCTCCTCTCTGCCCACTCCTACCCCACACCTCCAAAGGTCAGCCCACTCACGAAACCCAAGAACCCATTCTCATCCAGGCAAAGTTGTGTTTGTGCCCCTCCTCCCCAGAGGGGCTCAGGGCCCAGCTGTGTGCAGGTGGGTGCACATCTGGAGGGAAAAAAACAAACGGGGCAAAAGAGAGGGTGGATCCTATCTCTGAGAGATGCAGGGGGGAAACACTACACACAAACACACTCTCATCACGGCTCACACACATACACACTCAGAAACACACAGACACACAGATATAGGCAGACAGCCTCACACTCAGAGCGACAGTCACTGCCCTGCTGGTCACACAAATAGAATGAACTGACCAAAAGGAGGCTGGGGCGAAGGGAAGATGGGAGGAGGGGCCTTGGCTCCTCCCATCCGAGACCCCTCTGAGCCGTAACACAGGCTCCGCTCATCCTACAGGACCCCTCAACCCCGTAGAGAGGCAGGTCCCACGGAGGGGACCGCCTAGTGCTGGGGAAAATGAAGTCTGCCCCGCTGAGGAGTGGCCCCGAGCCCAGGCGCCCCACTTAGATATGTTCAGGGCTCACACACACGATCGAGCCTCACGGCCTCAAGCTCCCAAGCGGGGCCAGGGACCCGATCCCCCTCCTCGCACGCTTCCCCACCCCGTCCACGCCCCTCCCAGCCCGAGCTGCTCCGCGCCCGGCTGCCGGGGCTGCGGCCGCCCGGGGCTGAGGACTCACCACCGAATCCGGACCTCCGGACCGCTCGCCCCTGCTAGCTCGAGCCTTCCAGGTCCCCGGCCCGCCCCGGGCCTTTGAAGAGGCGGGCCGACCTCCCGCGCCGCCGGCTCCGGGCTCGGAGCGGCGAGCGGCGAGGGAGCGAGCAGCCACCAATGCCCGGGGAGGGG
>NW_006783618.1:963599-965739 GCF_000442215.2 Lipotes vexillifer
GCGGGGCGGCGCGGGGCGGCGCGGGGCGGGAGCCAGCTCAGAAGTCCGGAGCCCGGGTCAGGAGTAGAAGTGGGGCAGGGAGGAAAGGTACCAGGGAGATGACAGAGAGAAGGAAAGGTGAGAGGTAGATACAGAGGCCAGAGGGTGAAGAGTCAGGAGCCAGAAGTGAGGGGAATTGGGGTCTCACTGAGACCCCTCTGTGGCTAAAAGTCACCATTGGCCTAGGAGGGGGCCGGCCCAGCCCCTGACTGGCTGGTCACTTTGGGCCAGTCACACCCTCTGGCCTCGGGTTCCTTATCAACAGAGTGAGGAGGCTGGCTTGATGACAGCAGAGGTTAAGCTCTGACAGTCCATGGCTCCATATATTAGAGAGAAGAGTGAAACTCCTGGGAATCCAGCTAAGTCACTGGGTCCAGCTCTGGCCCTCAGTCTGCCACCATGACAAGTGCAGGCCAAGGCAGTGCTGTGTGCAATGTGCACAGCACTGAACCCGGCCCCTGTCTCCACCCTAAACACCTCCTCCTTTGCCCCCCTTACCCCCACCCTCCCAGCAGTTCACCTCGCCCCATGACCCACACTGGACCAAGGCACTGCCTCTTCCAAGCCAGCCCACTTCCCTAGGGCTCCAGAAGCCAACCCACCTCCTTCCAACCACAACCACCAGTCGCGCTAGCCCCGTAAAGAGCTCTTTCACCCCAAGGAGGTACCCTTCCCATCTGGAAACACAGTGCTAGCCGCCTCTGGAGCCCCCAGGACCAGGCTGAGGTTCTGGGCCAGGCAAGTACCTACCACCCAGCCTGGGTCCCAGAAAGTTCCTCTCATTCCAGGGACTGGCCTCTGGACACCAGAACCTTAAGGGACACTGTGTTCTCTCAGACGTCTTCTGTATATGCTCAGAGCTCACATAGCCCCACACACTTTCTCCCAGGTACACACCAACACCTGCTCCGTCAAACAGACACCACTCAGCTGTGCATACTCTGAGTCACACAGACACCCCAGTTAAACACGTCCTGTCTCTCACACACATTTATTCTCAAACACACCATCCCTCAGGAACCAGCCCCTCTCTTGGTTATACCCTCACTCAGACGCAGATAGCCTTTCACTCAGTCCCCAGAGAGACTCTGAAGTCAAAAGTCAACCTCCTTAGAGAAACAGTCAAACAATTTTTCCACCCTCACTGAACTCCTACCCACCCAGCCATACTACACACACACACACACACACACACACACACACACACGCTCACATACTCACATACAGCTCACATACTCACATACAGCTTACTCCCCTTCTGAAGGAAAAAGGAAAACCATATAGGGTCAAATGCAAAATAGGGGGAGGGTTTAAAAAAAAAATCTCCTCAGGAAATGTGATTCATCAGTCTGGAAACTGTGACGGCCAGCTGGACAGACCCAGACGGACACAGAGGATACCGCCAGGGAGAAATGGGGCAGGAGGCAGACACAAAGAAGTGGGGAGCTAGGAGCATTTGCTTTTTCTCTCCTTCCTTTGAGCTTTATTAGTCAAGATCTTTATCAGTCTTATAACAAAGGAGAGTTGGACGCATCACTCCCATTTTACAGAAGGAATAACTGACAGCTGGGTGGAAGAGGAAGAGGCTCAGTGTCCTGGATCCCAGAGGGAGGCAGCTGGATAACTCAGGAATCCTGGCTCACCAGCCACATTCCAGGGAGCCTCCCCTGCTGGCCCTCACAGAAGCCCCTACCCACCAAGGAGGTGCCTGGGGAGTGAAGGAGACTCCAACGAAGGGCTGGCAGTGAATGCTGGGAGAGGATGAGGACCTTCTGTCTAGCCAGCCTGGTCCCTGAGCTTCATGGCTTTCCGGGCCCTTCCCTACTTGGTCCCCTCCCAGATCTTTCATGTGGTCTGGCGATGTGGTCTCGGGGGGCGGGACAGCCTCGACCCAGATATGATATTCCTCCTCATTTCCTTGGTCCTCTTCCTAGCTCCACCTCTTGTTCTGTAGAGAGAGGGCAGCGTGGGATGTCCCAGGATACCCGGGGATAGGACTGAAAGCAGGATCTTCCTGGCCCCCATGTCCATAGCTCTAGCTAAAGGTTGGCATCTGTTTTCTGCCTGCTTCCCCCCACCCCCTGGCCAGGCGTATTCCTGC
>NW_006783618.1:965820-982846 GCF_000442215.2 Lipotes vexillifer
CAGGCGTATTCCTGCGGGAAGAGCCTGTCACTGCCACCCTGCTCGTGATGACGTGTGTGCCTCTCATTGCCTATGGCTGGGCCCAGTGCCCAGAATGATGCATCCAAAGCCCAGCCCAGCCAGAGAGGGCTCCTTGTTATTTCTAAGGTAGCCCTCTGTTTTTCAAAGAGGGGGAATCCCCCCTACAAGGCTGGATCGGGGAAACAAGACAGGGAAAATGATCCTCTTGCATATATGCCCACAGATAGGCATGTGGCCAGTGAGTTCTCATATCCTCACCGGCCCACACACGGACACTTCGTTACCGTCAGCCCTGAGTTCACCCCTGCCCCCAACTTGAACACTCTGATCCATAAACACAAGGAAAGACACAAACACAAAGATACACAAGCCCAGAGACACAAACACATCCGGAGATACATAAACACAGTCCAGTTACACAGACACATAGAGATAGCACATGCACCCCCGAGCCACCCAGTTTCCAGGGAAACGCACTCCCAAGAATGTCCGGAGTGGGGCCAGGCAGGGCTGGGCTTGGTGCCTTGCTCCAGAGATGAGACAAGGAAACCCTCAGCTCCTGGAGCCCAGGGGAGGGGTAGTGCTGGGGAGAAGAACACCCGTTCCTTTGTGCCTCTGCCTACCCCTCCCCAGGCTGCCAAGCTTCTGAGACAGGCGAGCCTAGACAAGGCAGCTATGGGGGTGGAAGGGAACGAAAGGGAAGGGGGTTTAGGGTCAGGAGAGAGTGGGAGGGTACATAGTTGGCAGGGTGGGCTTTTGGCTGGGCAAGAGTTGGGGGTCACTTGGGCCACAGGAAATGCCTAAGAATGCCATCTTGGCCCAGGCCCTCCCTCTTCTCAGGGAGCTAAATGCTGCCCTGGGAAGACGAGGCAAGAGAGGCCTACAGAGCATCGGTTCCTCCACCCTGCTCACAAGGCACAGGGGAAGAAAATTCTTGCTCATGAACGTGAGGGATTTGGGGCTGGGCTCTTTCTCCAGCCTTTCCTGAACTCTGCCTCTGCCTCTCCTTGCTGTTCTACTCTCTCACTTCCACGTACCCAAATCTTGGGGAAGATGCTGTCTTTGAGATGGAAGAGTACGGTGAGGAGCCAGATGGCATCACAGCCAAAGCCTCAATTTATGGGGGTGCCTCGTCTTATCTGAAGTCAGAGAAGCCCTGGAGGAGATGAGGGCTTGCTTGCTGCTGCTCCTGGCAGACCTGTCTCCCTGGAGTCAGTTGTCCCCCCGACACTCCCAAAGGCAGGAAGGTTGGGTCTCCTGGGTCAGCCCTGAAGGGAGAGCCCCCAAGAGGTGTGAAGAGAAGGAGAGAGGGAAACAGTGGAGTGGGTGGGATTTCCACTGCAAAGGAGCTTCCAGCCAGTAAGAGGTAAGAGTCCCGAGAAAACACTGCCAGGACATGGGTCCTCCTACTTAGAGCCAGGCTTAGTCCAAAGCTCCATCCTCTACCCCCCACCCAAATCCACTTTTGTCATCCCCCTAATATGGTGCGTCACTGTATACATTGATGTCCAGGGCAAACACACCTGGCTTATCAGAGTGCTACCTGGCCAACCCCTTACCTGCCTGGTCACCATAGTAACCGGAGGTCCAGTTTTTAGAGCTCCCTTACACAACGGAATGGCCTGTTGCTTTGGGAAACAGGGTGGTAACCATATTCATGACCCAAAAGCTACTGTCAACAGTGTTTTAACAGGAGTGAGCGTGTCCTCAGATCTTGCCACCAGATTTTGCCCTGGTCCCATCGCCATTGTCCTCAACAGCTCCCCAGCTTCAACAGACTTTCAGAACAACTCCCTCTTGGCATCATGGAGCCATGTGCCACTTTCCCCTCGCTGCTGCTCCAGCTGCTCTCCCCTAAGGACAATGAGCGACCACTGCACCACTCCCCATGCCCTCTGAGAGCAGGAAGCAGGCCCTCTTCTCTCCCCACGGTGGCAGGGTGGGGGTGACCAGAGAAAAGCAGGTTGAAGACAAGTCTGGATGCTGGAGGGGTTTCGAAATGCACCCGATCCAGATGCACTTGAGCACCCCACCCCCAACTTGGCCACTCAGGCGGTTACCATGGCAACCAACACAGCAGGCTTCCCCTGCACCTGTCATGCACAAGCTTTTAAACAGCTCCCTAGGTTTGGGGCTCTCAGAACTTACCCTGCGTGAGTCGGGTGGGCTGCCGGACCAGGAGCCCATCAATACTGCAGGCATTGCCGCAGGGGTAGAGGGTGAGGGTGCCCCGCAGGTTCTCGATGTAGCAGTGCTCTGGAGCCAGGCCTAGACCCTGCAGTGAGATGTCCCTGGCTGCAGAGCCAATCACTGTCCTCCCTGAAGACAGGAGGCAAACTGAGTCAGAGGGGTAGTCCAGGCTGAGCTGGCAGAAAGGGGCAAGGAGGGCCACACTGGTAATCTACTGGCACCTCCCACTCCAGGGAGAATCACGGGCCACCCCTTTGGGGCCCCTGAGCCTGGTTGAGACAGTAAGAGGTAGAAGCTCTTCTCAGACCCAGAGATGAAGGCCCGAAGGGCACAGAGGATCCACAGATAAGAGTAGGGAAGGGGGACTTCTCTGCAGACCTTCCCTTTGTCCCCGCAGTGCTCCCCGCCTAAGACCTTTTTCTCCTTCCCCATTCTCCCCCATCTTTTCCTCAAACTCTCTCTGCCTCCTTCTCTCCCTCCCTTCTGCCACCTGCAACCCTTGCCCTCCCTCACTCCCCTCTCTTCAGTTCAACTCTCCCCGGGCTTCCGCAGGCACAGCCCCTACCCCTGGCAGAGCCCCTGGGACCGGTATTTGGAGAATGTGGGGAATGTAGTATCACCCAGGCAACAAGTGCAACCCCGAGAGTAGAGAGGAAGGGCAGAAGCTGCAAGGTGGAAGGGGCTGTGCCAGGGCCCAGTTAGGGGGTCTGCCCCCACTGCCATCTCTCCATCTCCACCAGCACCTTCTCCCATGCCAGGCATTGCCCGGGAGGGGGCCCCCTTTCTTCTTGGCCACAGTGGTTGCCAAGAGCCATGTGCTCTCCTGTTTCAGTGCTCTCCTCCTGATTTCTAAGCTGATCTTTAAACCCAGTCATGGAGCCAGATTAGTCTGGGCAGGCAGAGACAAGGGAAGCAAACTGGTGGGGTAGGTGTCACGGCCTCCCATTTGGGGGAGGTGAACACTGCCAGCAGGTATCAAGAGGGGCCCAAAAAAAAAAAAAAAAAAAAAAAAAAAAAGAGGGGCCCAGCACATGCCAGGATCCCAGGGCAGGAATATCTATGGGGATGGAGGGGTGGCAGGTCAGATGCCCCCCAGACTCACCTTCCTCCAGCGGCAGAAGAGTGATGGCCGTGCTGAGCCGCCCACTGCCCAGGCTCACCAGATGGGGTTTATCCGTTTGCACTTTCAGCCCTTTGCCTGTTTCGATCAGGTCCAAGGGTCCTTTCTGCAGGGAGTGGAGGTGGGGGATGAGCATCATGAGACTCCTGGCCGGCACCTTTCCACCCTAGTCCCCGTTGTCACACCAGCACTCTCTCCAGCACCTGCCCTCTCCAAGGGGCTCTGAGGGTGTAGTGCAAAATCTTGCACAGAGCAGTATTCCACTAAATTGTAATTAGATCTGAATCTAGGCCACTAACTCGTCCCACTGGATTTATCTCAAGTCTTGGTTTAACTGCCCCTTTTGTCTGTTAGGACAGAAACAGGAGAAAGTAAGGGGAGTGGGGAAGTGCTTGGTAAGAGGAGGGGGTACTGGTAGAGGGGACTGATCAAGACTTGTCCCTGTAGACCTGTCCGTGGCAATCCACTTGGCCATTGTTTGCCCCTGTTAAACTAAATGACAAGAGAGGGCAGGGCCTGGATCAAGGAGAGAGATACAGCTCAGGGTCAATCTGTAAAACACTTCCTGACTTTCAAAGGGTATTTTCTGGGTGAACCAATTAACCTGATTCAGCTAAAGACTTAGCTGTTAATAGGCTTGGGACCTGGGGAAGAGCAGAGGTGGTACCGCTGTCATCCTTGGGCTGGGACCACAGGTAGGTAGTGGAGTCAGCACATCCTCACCAACAGCCCGCTTGCCCCGCCCCCAACCACACTCACCTGCACCACAGCTGGGGTCTTGCACCCAGGGCCCACTTGGTTCCTACTGATAGTGTCCATTGTCCTGGGGCTCCAGAGCTCCTGCGGACACAGCAGAAAACAGGTGAGGTGGGGAGGCCAGGGTAGAAAAGGGCAAGGAGTAGGCTCTGTAGCAAGGTTCTCGGGGAAGGGGCAGGCCCGTGTCCGCGTGCATCTTCAGCTGTGGCGTGGATACCACACCACACCGGTCCTGGCCCTTGCCACACACAGGAAGCCCAAAAAGTCCTACAGGGCCCAACCTGTACTGCTGTACTTTCTTGCCTCTGACACCCAGGACTCAGGCCTTGGCAGCTGAGGACCCTCACACAGCTGGGGCCGTAAGCAGGGTGGGGGAAGTCTACCTTAGCGAGAGAAGCAAGTCCAAGGAAGCCCCTCCAGGGACACTGGTAGACAGGGGGCCCCAGGTGGATGGCAGGGCTGAGCAGGAGCTCCCACAGCCTTTCCCTCTCCTTCTCCTCCCCTTGTCTCTTTTCCCGGGGGTCTCAGAAGGATGTTTTCTTAAAGGAGACAAACGGGAAAAACCCAACTATTCCTGCCATCTCTTTGTCTCAATTCCCGCACCCTCTCTTCCCCAGAAAGCAATCTTACCCCCAAACAGTCAGCAAAAAAATAGAAACCCTCCATGGTGACTAGCACTGGGAATATAGGACTCTGGGGATCTTCACCTGATTTGGTGCTGTAGGAAGCTGAGGTCCTTAGAACCAGAGGTAAAATACTGATAGATTCCAGAGCCAGAACTTGAACTGTTCCTCACTCATCGCTTTCTCCCTGGCTCACAGTTTTGGTACCTGCAAACTCTGAGGAAGGACCTTTGTGTACTAATATGTACCTACATGCCCATCCTTGGCCAACTTGCTAAGGTTCATCTGCTGCTGAACAATGTTTCTGGGGAAGTTGAAAAGAGTGTAGCTGAAGGTAGGGAGGGAGACGTAGGAAGGCAGGGTGCCCCTCCTCTTTCTCTTCCAGCCATCTTCCAAGGGACTTGGAGAAGAAGTGGGGGGAGGAGCCAGCATTCCAAGTAGTGTCTGACCCTGGCAGTGGGGCCCAAAGGCCTTAGCCATAGTTACTAATTTTACCCTCCCAGCTTCCACCCTTCCGGACCTGGACTGCATCGTCTCCGTCACCATTTCCACCCAAGCTGGCGGAAAAGAGGCTGGAACAGGGCCTGGGGCCCGCCCCAAGTCTGCCTGGGAAGAGGGAAGGCAAAGGCCATTAACCTACACCAAAGCTCAAGCTGGCCTGGCATCTCCCCAGGAGATCTGGCCAAGGGGAAGAATTTCCAGGGACAGAGACTGCTGTACTCAGGGAAATCCCTCAGCATTCTCTGAGGGAGGAGAAGCAAGAGAGTGGGTTGGGGATGGAGAGTTCATATAAAAGAGGGGTTAAGAAAAACAAAACGATAAATAATGGTAAAGGAAAGGCATCATCACTTAGTGGAAAGAGCTACAAGAGCCTTAAACTTATTTTATTTTATTTTTTATTTTATTTTTTAGAGGCTTAAATTTTAATCCTGACTTTATTATTTATTAGCTGAGAGATCTTGGACAAGTTACTTAACTTCTCTGAGTGTCAGATCATTCTCTATAAAACTGGAATAATGATTTAAAGAAAAAAGAAAGATGGTTTGGATTACTGCTTGCCTGGGGCTAGGGGTGGAACGGGGAGTGACTATAAATGGGCAGATTTGAGGGGGGGGCGTGATAGAAATGTTCTAAAACTTACTTGTGATGACGGTTGCACAGATCTGTAAATATACTAAAAATCACTGAATGTACATTGAAATTAAGTGAATTTTATGGTATGAACATCATACCTCAATAAAACTATTAGGTTTTGTTTTTTTTTTTTAAAGATGATTGTCTGGAGATTCAGGTATTATATGAAATGACACTCTGTGATGTGCAAAGCACTATAAACATGCCAGTTATCAGTATGAGCTTCATGATCCTGAACAAGTCACTTCACCTATCTGGGCTTCAGTTTCTTCATCTGTCAAGTTGTCATTATCACTCTGTGAGGTAGCAGTGGGTGTGCTCTTTTATTTACACCAAGGATTTCAAGTGCAGATAAAGATTGTAAAGGAATGAGGTTGATGGGGAACAAGAGTGATTGGAGGGGAGGAGAGAAGGGAGTAAGGAGGTGAAAGAAGGAGAGATAAGGAGAGAGGTGTAGGGAGAGAGAGAGAAGATAAGAAAAGATGTAGAGATTGGGAGGCGCGGGGCTGTGGCCCCAGCTCCGAAACCTAATCCAGGTGAAGTGGAAAGGTACACCAGACCAGCGCGTCCCAGCACGCGGGCGGCGCTCTGACCCAGGGGCTGCTTAGCGGCCGGGAGAGCAGCCACGGGGTGGGGGGCGTGGGGGACGGGTCGGGGAGGGGGCGCCCGCTCCTCCCACCCCACCCCCGGCCGGGAGTGCCAAGCGGGCTGCTCCGGGGCGCCTCCCACCGGCCGACCTGCTCCCGTCCCACCGGGCTGCCCACTACCCGGGTCTGTAATTACCCACCCAGCTCGCCCAGCCCGGCCTCCGCGGCCGCTCTGGGAAACCCCGCCCCGCCCGCTGCCAAAAAAAGGCCCCTGCGGTGCGAGTCCAGCTCTCGGGGAGGAGGGACTGGGGGAAGCGCCGCGGTCAGCCTCGGCTCTCAGTAGCCCTCCTGCACCGCGAGCAGAGATGCCCAAGCTCCTCCTCGGGCTCAGGGTGGCAGAGGCCTGGGTGTCTGGAGGGCCCCTTGTGGGGCGACGCCGGGGCTCCGGCAGGTGACCCCGCTCCGGCCCCTCCGGCCTCTCGGCCCAGCGTGAACGCCCGGGCATCCAGTCCACGAGGGATCAGCAGCCCTACCCGGTCCCCAGCTCTCTGCGCCTCGTGGGGCGCCCAGAGTCACCGCTTCGGGGGTCTCGGCACCTTAGCCAGGGCGGTGGGGGCCCAGGGAGCGGCCGGAAAGGTCTGGAACCGACAGGCACTGGAGAAAGTCCAGACTCCAAATTAGGCACCAGAAGAAAGGTCCGAGGCCGGCCCCGGAGCGAAAGCGGTCCCGGCGGGGCCCCCGCAAGGGTGCTTCCGCTCTGGCCTCACCTGTGGCCCCGGCGGCCAGCCCAGGCCTCGCCCCGGGCGTCGCATGGCTGTGGCCCGAGGCCTCCGGGGCAGAGTTGAGATCCTCTCGACCCGCCGCCACCGCCTTCGCCCGCCCGGCGCACATCCGCCCTCGAGGAAGGGCCGCCGGCGCAGGAAGGAGCCGGGAAGGGAAGGAAACTGAGGCTGGGAGCCCAGCGGGCGGGGCTCAGGAGCCGGGCGAGGGCCGGGGAGGGCGTGGGGGAAAGCCAGGGACGGAGGGAACTTCGGGAGAAGGAAAACGAGGGGTCTGCGGAGGGACGGGGCGGGTGGGAAGACGAAGGGATTTGGAGGGAAATAAGAAAGAGGGAGACTGAGGGATGAGGGAGAAGGCGGGCTGGGGAGGGAAGACTGAGGGCAGAGGATGGGGAGGAGGGGAAGGAGGTGGGAAACCGGATAGAGTCCAGGGGACGCAGAGGTGGGGGGGAGACAGGGACGGAAAGGTAGAGGGACTGGGGGACGAAGGAGATGGGGGAGACTGGGGACAGAGGAGTCCTCAAGGAAAGGGGGTGACGGACCGGGGGAGCAGTCGAAGGTACCCAGGGCCGTGGAGGGGGAGACCGGGGTGGTGGTGGAGGCGGGGCCCTGGAGTAAAAGAGGGGGCCGGAGGGCAGGCCGGGGGACCCAGGAGTGGGGAGAGACCGTAGGCGGGCAGCCGGGGTTGGAGGAGGCGGCGGGACAAGGCGAGAGTGTAGTTCGGGGGTGTGATTTTACTTGTGTGCGGGGTGGAGGTGGGGTGCCGGAAAAGGGCAGCTCTCCGAGGCCGGGGGACTGAGTTGGGTTTCCGCACGGAGGGCTCCCTGCTGCCCCTCGCCGCCCTCCCCAGGACCGCCAGGTGGGACAAGGCCGCAGTGTTGGGCCGCTTGCCGGGCCGCCCCGCCCGCCGCTGAAGCCGGACAAGCAGCCTTTCTTTGGCCGGGCGGGGAGAAGGGGCCGCTTGTTTGCCCGGCGGGGGAAAGGGGCGGCCCCCAGACACCGCCGGCTCCCCGAGGGCGGCGGCGGGAGGGGGGCCGTGTGTGCAACATTTGTGTGTGTGGGGGGGGTGCGTGTGTAACAGTCGGCCTGTGTGAGGACTGAGTGCGTGATGGGTGTGTGTGAACGGCGGGGCCGCGTGTGTCGGGGTGCGTGGGCCCGGGGAAGGGCGTGAGCGCTAGGGGCCGCAGGTGTGAATGTGGGTTTCCTGGGAGGGCCGCGGGTGCTTGGCGGGTGTGTGGAGTCCTAGGTGTGCGCTGGGTCCCACACGTGTCACGGCGGAGAGAGACGCAGCTATCCGCGTGGCGTGTGCGGTGGGAAGGGTGCGTGGGTGATGCCGGGTGGGGCGCCGAGTGTGTCTGCGCGTGGGATGCCTGACGTGGTGGGGAGGTTGGCCTTGTGTGTGACCGGTTCGATGAGTCAGCCTCCGGGACGGCTGAGCTAACGGGCCCAGTATGCAGCCCCGCCCCGGCGCCCTGGGTCCCCCGTTGGACCGCTCGGTCTCCCGGCCCAGGCTCCCCTCTTGCCCGCCTCGGCGGAAGCGTCCGCGGGCGCCTCGGCCACCCAGCTGCCCCAGCCCTCCGCCGCCCCCAGGCGCCCGCGCTTCCGTATCCCGGAGGAGCCCGGAGGACCTGGCTCAGCCCCGGCACCAGGGAACTCCGCAAGGGATTCGAATCTGGACCGTGCGGGCGTGGCAAGAGCGGAGCCTCACTGCCCCCAGCTTCCCAGCTCTGGCCTCCCAGACCCCTAAAGACGCGGGGCCTTGGAGAGGGCCGGGGAAGCCTCAGATGTGACACCCATCTCCTGAACACACGCAAGAGTCCCTCCCGGACACCACTGCTTCCAAGCCGGACTCCGCAGCCCTTTCCTGTCCGCCAAGGCGGCCCGGCCCGGGACTGGAGCTGAGATGCCCCGGGGTACACCTCCGCTCCTGGTGCAGGGCTCTCAGTCCTTCTGTCGGCGAGAGAAGGGAGGTGTGGGGAGCAGGCGGACGAGACCCCACGAGTGTCGCCCAGACGTCTGGGTGCCCGAAGGAGGGTCTTGGGACAAGGATCCGCGTTCCCCCCGGGGGGGAGAGCGCAAGGGCCCCCTCTGGCGGCGGCGCGGGCGGCGGCTCAGGAGAGCAGGAGCAAGCAGCTCTCGGGAAAGCAGCGGAGCCCTCTCCGCACAAAGCCTCTCGCGCCCCCACGCACTCACCTGTGGCCCCCCTCCTCCCCTACCGGTTTCTTCCGGGCTCTTCCAGCCAAGAGCTGATCTGAGGGCTCTCTCCAGGTCCCTGGGACTTCCTCTTATCCAGTCCCAGCCGCGCAGCGAGCAGGACCCGCAGGCGTAGTGGGGGAGAGCGTTCTTACCTCGGGGTGAGAGGGGAACACTGGTTCCTTCGCCTGGCTCGGCCGCCGCGGCCCCAGGCTCAGAAGGACACTCTTGCTTTTCCCTGGGAGCCCGCTGAGTAGGAGGAGAGCGAGCGGGTCCCGCCTCCCTACCCCACCCCACCCCCTCTAGTCCCCGCCCCCGTCCCCCGTCCCGTCCGCCTGGCCAGCCAGAGGAGACGCCCTTGTGGGACCGGAGCCCAAGATCCCCCCACCCACCCTTTCCCATAGCAGCACCTCCCCCCCCACCCCCGGCCTGCACAGCGCCCGCTTTGTTCATCTCTCTGCAGCTGGGCTCTCCACTACCACCACCACGTACACACCCCTATCCCCACTCACCCTCCCCTTCGGACTCTCCTAGACCACTCTCCACCCCTAGGCTTTAAGGCTCTTCTGAGAGGGTGTTTTTGACAGTTTTTCTCTAAACAACCCCCCCCCCAACACCTTTTTTTTCCCCCTCACTTTAGATGCCTGAATCCTCCATGAGCTCCCAATGAACTTCATGGTCGCAGCCGTACAACATATTCTCATCACCTCCAAATATCTGCTGAGGGTATCCAGGTCTACTCTCTGTTGCCCCTTCTCCTCATCCTACTCCAAGCCCCTCCACCATGACGACCTGTAAATGGGGTGGATAACTCTGCATATAGGATGTCACAGATTTTTCTAAGGATAGGTATAAGGAGGCATGGTAAAGTGCCATGCAAACTGTAAAGCACAGGAAAGCTGAATGGAATTATCGTCTTACCCCGTGTAGCTCCACCCCCACCACAACCTGCAGGATTACAATTGGGAGACAAGCTGTAGATTTACTGTTGAGCACACCATCCTACAGCAGTCTGGGTCTCTGTAGGAGCGAGCGAGGGGTTAATAAGGAAGAAGAGGGGGGCACCGAAAACCTAAGGGAAGCCTAGAAACTGAGCCTGGTTGAAAGTCATTTTCCCCACCCGAAATCCAAGCTGACAGAGGATCCTTACCTTGCAAAGCCAGCTCTCGCCCCAGGAGACTGACAGGGGAGGCCCTAGGGAGCTGAATGCAGCTAGACTGGACCTCTTTAACCAGCACTGGAGGGAACCCTGAGACTCTTCCTCCCTGAAGGAGAGGAAGGAGAAATCCCCCAAGGCTGACATAAATTCCAGTGAGGGAAGGATAGCAGAAAATAATTTGTCCTCTTTGGGATGGACAAATCTTGCTCTGATTCAGTGACTTCAGTGTGTACCCTCCCTGCCTAACCCAGGAACAGCAGAAGGTTGAACTGTAGGAATCTTTGGTCACTCATTGACAGGGCCAGCATTAGCAGGGAGAACCCCCACGGCTGGAGGCTGGAGCTGACCAGACTAGAAGCGGGAGGGGGTGGGACGCTCTCTGCAACTACCTGCTACAGCTAATAGAGGTCAAACTATCAGGCTTCAGCATGTGCTGTGGGCACCAGGAAGCCCCAGGATTTGGCCTGGGGTGGAGGAGCGGTGTTGGGGGTGGAAGCCTCTTATTCTTTCTTTCTTCATACTGTTTAAGGCTCATAAAAGTATTTTAACTCTGACCACCTTTTTATGAGGCAGATCACAACAGTAATTTTCAGGCTATTCTGTTTAAAAAAGAAAAGAAAGAAAACGAAACAAACCCCAAACTTGTTGTATCTTATGTGCCAAGACCCAGAGTTTGAGGGAAGAGGCTCAGAATGGGGTACTGCAAAGACTTTTCACATAACTCTGTTTCACAATTCCAGCTCTTCCTTACCGTCTTGGTCAGGAGGAATTTCAGGGAATCATCAAGGCTGCCACGGAGGCGGCTGATGCTGAGGCAGGGGGTTGAAACATCACCCAACTGCTCTCTGTCCTCCCAGCCCAGCAGTCAGCTGACCCCATGATAAAGGTTCTGTGCAATGTGTCCTCGCTCCTGCTGTGTCGGGGCCCTATGTTCCCACAGTTAGAGCACTCAGGGGACTTCAGACCTACCATCCCCACCCCGCTCCACATCTGGAGCCCATCAAAAAACTCAGTGCTCTCTCACAGTTACGCAAGAGGTTGAGCAGCTGGGAGCTCAGAAAGGGGGAGGAAGAGAGAAGAAAGCAGAAAACAGCTTTCCAAGCATGCTTCAGACTTTCCGAAGTGGAAGCAGGGGGAGAGGGCAAAGGCTGGGTGTGGAAGGAAGAGTGGATTTTTTAAGGCCCTCTGCACTTGGCTATGAATGTCAGGAGTGGACTTCCACACCCAGCCTGCCTTTGCCACAGCACATTTCCCAGCTTTGTCCGTCCTCTCAAATTGTACACCCTCCAGCCCCAGAAAGAGGTGATTATTGCTCATTACAGCAAGCAATCCCTGTAGATGCACACCCTATCCCAGGAAGCTAACCTTTCTGGCCTCTTTGGATCCTGAACTCAGGCATCATTAGTGTAGGTGTGGTGGCAGCAATGATGCCAAGTAACTCCTCACTGCATCCAACTTGGAGAAAAAGTTCAAACCTTTCTTCACTAGCTGCAAAAGAGCAGAAGCTCTCTTCTCAGCTTGTCTTTGAAACTGCACAATTCACACTTCCACTCACAGCTAAGATACGTCCAAGCTGAGTGGGAAATTTGGGTAGGACAGAAGACTGGTCTTATTTACCCTCCGTGGCTCAGGACCTTCCTATGAGCTGAAAAGAACAAGCATTCATTCGGGCAAAAGAATGGGAAACAAGACCTATTTCCATTTCTCTCACTGCTTTGAATTGGTAACACCTCTTTTTCAAAAAGCCCGTTAATCTGATCTCAGATTTACATCTATGGAAACTTCTCAGAATTGGACTAAGCCTTAAATAACCACATAACCCCTGCCCTATGAACAGCAAGGCAAAAAACTTTCCTTTTTGACCACTGAGGGTAGAGGTAGGGAAGTGGCCCAAGCTTCTGAAAACTACCTGGTTGCTTGACTCTTGTGTTTGAGAGGGGGCAACAGATCAGTTTGGAAAAGTAGTCTAAACTTCCTAAACGCCTGCCTCTGCCTCAGTCACTAACTCCCCAGGGTGAGATGTGAAACTGACTCTTGTAGAGATGCTGTCTGCTCTTGGGTCAGGAGCAATACACAGCAACCAACCTACTTGTGGATCTTCTAGGAGTTTCAAAGAAGCTCTACAGCTGCAAATATATTTACCAAATGGGGCAAAGAGAGGGAATGGAGAGGATGGTTGCAGTGAGAGATGTGCATAGTACAGGGGAGTCAATTCTGAGTTTCTGCTTCCTTTTGAGCGATTCCTCTAAAACCTACCAGACCAAAGCTCTATTCCTCACCCTTATTGAGACCCATGTTGAGTATCACTAGTTGCAGTTGACGCCGACCTACCTTAGCAAGAAAGCTTTTTAAGGAGGTACAGCCGTTGCTTCCAGTTCGACTTCAATCTTCCTGAGGACGCGGACTCCTCCTATTTTCCTCCTCTCCTCCTCCAATGAGCCCTGCAGATGTAAACTTTTTTTTTTGGCCCCGCCTCGCAGCATGCGGGATCTTAGTTCCCTGACCAGGGATCAAACGTGCACTCCCTGCAGTGTAAGCGCAGTCTTAACAACTGGACCGCCAGGGAAGTCCCATAAACTTTTAAGAAAAGCTATTCTCTATCAACCCTGGAAATCTCTGAGAGCCTACCCAGTGTGAACAATGTTAAATTAATTGGAGGGCAAAGTTTCCTGTAGAGATGCATGGGTTGATAGATTTGGGGTTTGATACTGTGAGTAGATGAATGACAGGCCTTTTTTTTAAAAGGAACTCACCTACCTCCCTACCTCCTCTGTGTGGAATTAATTAACCCAGAGCAGGAACCACAGACCTCCTACATTAAACAGAATGCCCAGTCAGATCTAATTATTTTGTTAGTTTCCCTCACAAGAGGCCAACAAAAACTCCCCTTGATGCTGTGGAAGGATCAGCTGCCAGTCAGAGGGTGTGGCGTGGTTTTGGTGTGCTTCATTTCACTGGATTAACGTTACAGCCTCAGAGATCCAAGCCACACTTCGGCAACATTAAAGATACTTGCAATTTCTCAAAATCTTGGCTTTCACCATTAAAATAAAAACTTATTCATTCCAAAAACTTACTATTCATCAGAGATTTGCCTTCCTAACAATTTGGTGACATTCAATAGTTTTTCAAGTTAAATAAAAAGTAAGTAAGGAAGAAGCCTTTTCTGAGGGAGTTATCAACTTCCAAGGAAGGCCTTCATCACTCATGCCTGCATCACTTACTTCTTACCACTGTTTGTCTAATGGGGAAGAGAATGCTCCAAGGTATCACCAACTATGGTTATTCTTTAAAGATGAAGCCTCATTTTTCTGACTCTACAACTGGCTCTGACAAAATTAAGATCAAAAGCCCATAAGTGGCATCAAATTCAAAAGCTACACTGTCAGGAGTGCATGTGTATGTGTATATGCTCAAATGTAGAAAAATACACAAGAAGACACAATACCTGTAATAGGGAGAAAAGGCAATGAATACTCTCAGAGATTATTTCCTCTTAAAGAAACACATCATTAATTTTTAATCTTAGATCCTGTTACAGCATTCTGAAGACACCAGAGAAGACACCAAAGTATGAGAGCCAAGTCTAAAAAACATTCATTTTATAATACTTTTTATTTGATTAAAGAATTTGCCTTCTTTGTGTACAATGGAATGTTATATTCCCTATGTATTTTACAGGGTTACAAAACTTCTCTCATTTTAAATATTACCCCAAAAGTAATTTTAGAAAAAAAAGTTTTTGTGAAACTAAACTTCACTTTAAAAAAATCATATGGACAAGCAACTCTCAAACAAAACTGAATTAATAAGATTTCTTGTCTACTTAACTACATGACAGATTTTTTGTTCCAGTCCCCTTCCTCAAAAAAACCTTATGTGGAAACCAAGCTAGAGATAAGGATTCTTCCCTGATGCAGTTAAGGGAAAGGGAAAGGCCAGAAATTTCTTTGGCAAACAATTCCATCCACGGCCATTTGTGTGTGACTGCTCTGCTTCAATTACAGTACACTCTTTGCAGGGAAGGTCAGATGTTGTTCAGAGTGGGAGTCGTACTCTCCAACCAGCTGAAAGTGCAGGAAGTCATCTACTGTCATCTCTCTCTTCCCCGTGTCTGTGGCTGCAGCCTGGCAGCAACTCCACCAACCCCTGTGCAATACTGGGTTAAAAGCCAACGCTGGGCTGGCTGATGTAGTCTTCTCCACTGAAGAAGTAATGGATGAGAAGGGGCTGAGAAACAACCATTACATGATGACACTAAACAGAAAAGGCTTAGGGGAGAAAAAGGAAGGATTTCAGATGCAGGAACAGAAAGGCTGCTGAAAAAATGCTGGGCAGGCTAGAATGGAGTATATCAATGCCTACACAGCAATATAATCAGCTGAATCTTGAAATGCTAAAAACTTGGTGGTGAAAATGGAGGCTCCTTGATAGTTCAGGACCAATGGGATTGGCACAAAGACTCACTGAACCTACAGCCTCCAAAATCATAACCTCATGTCTGATAGAAAGGAAAAAACTGATGACACAGAGAACATTCAGAAAGAGGGAGGTGGTGAATCTCAGGAATGTGAATGGATTACAAAGACCATTAGCTATCATATTTTAGCTGAAGTACCCAAAATATGGAGAATGGAAGGCTGGGTAGCACCAGCAGCAGACATGATTACCTGTGGGTGTGAAATCCCTAACTGGACATGACCATTCTCCTCCCAGACACCTTGAAGTGGGGGCTATACCATTTGAAAGCTGCTTCTCAGCTGTCTTTAATATTGACACAAGTGGGATTCACACTAGTGTTCTAAAACCAGAGCAACAAGACTGCAAGGAAAACAGCCAGGCAAAGGAATGGAGGGATGAATAGATATAGGAAAAGGATAAGACATCCTTATCTTTTAACTTCTAGACCCCCTACCCCTCAAGCAGTTCACCTGCATAGTCCAGAAATCAAGAATGGATTAGATCAACCTGTTCCTGGAGTGCCAAATACAGTGCCTATATGCAGATGTTCTCAGTGCTGGATTGGATATATAGAAAGAAAAAAACTGAAGGTAAAGGAAAGGAGTATGAAAGATTAAAACCTTCTGCAGAGAAAACTTTTTAAAAACAAAGTATGAAATATATTTAGGCATTAAAATAAAAAACAACTTAGCTGATGGGAGACAAAGTGTTTAACTGGGGGCATTCTCTGGAGAGCTTGCTTTCCTGCTGGCCAATAAAATCTGCCAAAGAAATCAGCAGCCTTTCCCTTTATGTTTGTGTCATTTCGTTGCCAGAGAATGTCTCTGTGACACTGAAACACTGAGGGTGAGTTGAGGGTCCTTGCGCTCAGAGAATCGTGCACTGTATTTGAAAAAAAGGGTCTCCAATGGCTTGCAAGTTTGGAAAAAATTCTTCAGCCACTGTTGGCTTCTTCTTTATTAATTTGAAAATTTTCCTTTTCGGTTCCCTCTTCTTGGTATTACAGAATTTCATACTTATCCACTAGGAAAGTGGTCTCTGTGGAAAACCTTACAGGGCTGTTTCCATCTACCTGGGTCACTTTGGTAACCTAGGAAAACAAACAAAGAGTAAGGTAAAGCATAAGGACAGCGGGTCTTTAAGGTGCTGGCTAAATTCTCAGTACAGAACAGATCAAATCCCCTAAAGCAGTATTAAAAGTAACTCAGATATATGAAAAAAGTTCAGTTCACAACTGCAGCTCACAGCATCACTCTTCCCCACCAACATGAATAATCTGCTCTCTAGATAGAAAAGACAACTGTTGGGATGACATGTAGAGTGGTATTAATATTAAGTAAAAGGTCCAGAATGAGTGGCCACTGCCCAGGCCCTGCCCTATAAAACCTATGAAAGTCACAGACATTCTATCAGGATGATCAATTAACATTTTGATCCAAAATGCAACATTCTAACAATTCAACTATTTAATTTGCTCTCAGTCTCACTAAGTTGTTCTATCATATTCATTTTCTAGGTATGGCTGGGTCCTTCTCATGAGATTTCTTTTTATTTTTTATTTAAACCTACTTTTTTTTTTTTAGTATTTATTTATTTGGTTGCACTGGGTATTTAGTTGTGGCAGGCGGGCTCCTTAGTTGTGGCATGCGAACTCTTAGTTGCGACATGCGTGCGGGATATAGTTCCCCGACCAGGGATCAAACCCGGGCCCCCTGCATTGGGAGTTCGGAGTCCTAAACAGTGCACCACCAGAGAAGTCCTGAGATTTCTCTTTATTAATAGTAAGAGATGTCCAATTTAATGAACTACCTGTAACAATGGTGCACGTCATGGCACCAACACAAAACATAAACCACTGATTCATATTTTCTAGTGAGGTTCTGACAGAGCAATTATACTGTCCTGTTCTTCAAATGGTCAGTAACAGGAAAATGTCTTGGGTTCAACGATGTGCTCCCAATACTGATGGGGTTAAGCCAATAACTGAGATGGGGGGAGGGAGG
>NW_006783618.1:982856-1025252 GCF_000442215.2 Lipotes vexillifer
GGGAGAGAGAGAGAGAAAGAGAGAGAGGGAGAGAGGGAGAGAGGGAGAGAGGGAGAGAGGGAGGGAGGAAGGGAGGGAGGGAGGGAGGGAGGACTGCTCTTTGGAATCATCCAGCAGATACAACTATAACTTCCCAAGCACTTTCAGGAGAGACAGAGACCATCTGGGAAGAAAATCAGAATGACAAGCAAAGCAACAAGTCGGAGGGGAAGATAACAATATAAACTCGGTGCTTATAATGCAACTTGAAAGCTGGAAGAACAAAGAGTTAAAAATAATGATCTGAAGGACAGTTCACAGGGAAATCCCTGGCAGTCCAGTAGTTAGCACTCAGCGCTTTCACTGCCATGGGCCTGGGTTCAATCCCTGGTCAGGAAACTAAGATCCCACAAGGTGCATGGCACGGAATGAATGAATGAATGTATGAATAAATAAATAAATAAATAAACAAACAGTTCACAGATTTCCCCTGCTTTGCCTGCCTACCTTAAGGACAAGGTTTACAACAGAATTGGCTTACGATTATCTGTATTAATGAAGGGAAGCTGTGACATAAAAGAACACAAAAACTATCTATTTGTATTAGAATCACCTTTTTTGGCAGTAATTTTGTCTTCCAAATAAACTTTCTTTCATTCCTTGGGATCAAACCAAGTGACAATACAGAAGGCATTACTAAGTCATGTGTTGAGTATTTTGGCAAATGGATTTTAAGATACATGAGATTATTTAAAAAAAAACAGGCAACTAAGAGATATGAGTCTTGCACAACCCATAAGTACTTTTATATGTAGTCATATTCAATTTCTTTACTTTGATCTAGAGAGGAAAACTGAGACAAAGCAGGTGAAGAACTGACCAAGATTACACAATGAGGCAGCAATGGAATCCACGGGGACATCAGCTTTTCTGATTTCTGCTCTGACCATGAAGTCATGTTGCCTATCAGGTATCCGTCCTACCACTTTCCCCATATAAGTTCTCTATTAAACAGGGGTACCTGTATGTTACAGTAATTTTTTTTGGAGATGAAGGAGACTTGAACAGGGAAGAAATCATTGGGCTGCCCAGCAATGCTGAACTCAAGGCTGCCACTCTTATTTTTGGCATCAATCACTGGCAGGCACCACTCCAAGGTATTTCGTCGACTGTCATGTCGATATTCACCATCAATCTCACCAATCACCGGTGCGCCGACACCAGATCTGTCACAAGAAACATCCGTGTCAAGTTAGCTGTCCAGAGCTAGAAGAACTATGCCAAGGAAAACCAGCCTGAAATTTGATTATGCTCCTCAAATTCTGCCCACTTTTATATAGTCCTAGAAAAAATTAGACTCCCTGATAACTTCAAGGACCCTTAACCTTGGCCAAGGGTCTCATTCATTCCTTTTGTAGGTACAGATATATGCAACCATTAAGTAATGGGCAAACATAGTCCTGGGCTGCTCCAACTTATGGACTAGATCTGGAGCTGGCAGGGGACTGAGACTGACAAATGTGTAAAGTGGGATGTATTTCCAAAAATACTGCACTAATGGTTTGCTGCCTTGTCATGATGGAATTTTAACATAGTGTAGCTCTCTTCACAGGTGCCAATGAGGGGAAAAACAGGTTGATAATAACAGTGGGGGAGAACTTAAAACATCATTATGTGGTTATTTAGAATGGAGATGAATTTGGACCTTTGAGAGGATGTTTTTAAAAGATTTTAGGGGCTTCCCTGGTGGCGCAGTGGTTGGGAGTCCACCTGCCGACGCAGGGGACATGGGTTCGTGCTCCGGTCCGGGAAGATCCCACATGCCGCGGAGCAGCTGGGCCCGTGAGCCATGGCCGCTAAGCCTTCGCGTCTGGAGCCTGTGCTCCGCAACGGGAGAGGCCACAACAGTGAGAGGCCCACGTACTGCAGAAAAAAAAAGATTTTAGAAGGATTTAAAACTTATTGTAGTTGATGCCAGTGTGTTTATTTGATTTATAATCCAGTAACTGAACTTTTATTTGATAAGTGAAAGCACAATTACCCCTGGGCAAAATGTGAACCTGATGGGAAAGAGAGATATTACATAGTTGTCCTTAGTCTGCAAGAGAACCAGGGCTAGTCAGGACGCACTGTGCATCCCCGCACACGGCTGACAGGCAGTGCCAGCTACTCCTACACACTCTAAATTTACCATCTTTTAATTCACCAGTGACATCCAATGTTTGCATTAAAGGCAGGGTAAATAAGGGAGACAAAGAAATCTTTAAGGGTGATATAACACAATTAACTCTTCCCTATCAATTTTATGGTCCCAGTTGTATATATGTTTCTTCCCTTTGCCCTTGTTCCAATTCTGATTCTGAGATCCTCTAATTTGATCAGTTCTAGACAATAGGGTAAAATGCTGTCTAAGGGTCTCTTCTGGAGACTATTGCAAAGTTGAACTAAGACACAGGAAACCACCATAACCACAATTATAGGGTAGATGGAGAGGCCTAAAACTTGTGGCATCCTAAAAATAGTCTAGTAAAATAAATCTTGACAAAATAAAACCCACACCTGTCACCAACGCCCAAGTCTCACAATGGTTCAAGGCAGCCATCTATTGTTCTGAAATAATAACCAAGCTGTGAAGAATAAGATGATTAGCCCATTAAAGGGGATATTGGTAATAAAGCATATTTTAAAAAATGGAAATAAGAATGACTAAAACCAGACCTGGCCATGTAAAGGCCTGAATCAAACTACAAATAAATTAGATTTAATTTTAATTCAAATTAAATTAAAATTAATTTGAACACAACTACAGATTAAATTAGAACCATTTTCTCTGTAATAATAACCAAGCAATTTAATAGTATAGACACACTAAGAACTCACTTACTGGGTATGCATAATTAAGCCCTGTACTTAATCATGGGGGTGCTGAAAGGCAGAGCAGAGAAGCAGGGATTCAATGGTGAAGTAATAATAGTTCAGTCACTAGAAATGCTAGTGAGGAGATAAAGTAGACAGTATTTCCAGATGATCCTAGAAAGTAGGCCATTTAAGCACACATCAAAAACTTACCGGAAGTAAACTTCTGGGGGGATGCATATTTTTGTTATCTTAATTGTGATGATGGTGCATACATGCCAAAACTTATCAAACTTTATAATTTAAATACGTGTAGTTTATCACGTCAACTACACCTCAATAAAGCTGTTAGAAAATTGACTGAAACTAATGTAGATATCTTGTTTCAGCAAGAATAGTACCCTTGAAAACATAATCTCATCTTTAGCTGAAAATTTAGAGAAGAAAGTGAAAAAGAAAAATTCAGTCTGTCAGACTCGATTCCTTCAAGAGTTGCAAAACAAAGCAGAGAAAGTCTGACTGAGAATTGGCTCCTCCTTCTGGAAACTTTCATTACTACATGAACAATCTGAAGACCAATATCTGAAAACACAGCCCTAGAACTATAACCAGCTTTGCTTGTTTGGCTTTAACATCAGTAATATCCACTCCTTTAAAAGTGTACAGCTCAATGCATTGACAAATGTATCCTGTAAGCACCATTACAATCAAGTCATAGAACATTTCCATCATCTCCAAAAGTTCCTTTGTGCTCCTCTGCAATCAAATGCTTCTTCTCTTTGCAATCAAATGCTTGATTTCTGTTCCAAGAGTAATACCTTTTCAGAATGTCTTATAAGTGGCATCATATAGTAAGTATGCAGCCTTTTGTACCTGGTTTCTTTCACAATTGACCTTTATGAGAAACAAGTATCTTAGAATGGATAGCCAGCTAAGTGCTGCCTCCAAAAGGAGTTCCAAAAGACTAGTTATATAAGCTCGCTATAGAAAAAATGATTATGTGGGGTACTTACGGGAGTGGGATGGTGATAACCACATCATTCAGTTCTAAATTATCTTCTTGTAGCTCATATTCTATGTTGACATCACAACCATTTCCACTTTCTGAGGGCCAGCAATTAACTGAAGAGAAAAGCAAAGCAGGTATATTAGAACATTAGAAAAAGAATGGAGGAAAGTTAAGATGGCAAATCAAAACTGACAAGTGCAGGCCTTAAACATCCTAGTGTAAACTACTAAAAATAATGGTTTCAAAATTAAAAGTGTTTAAAATTTAAGCTACTTATTACCAAAATACACTAAATATAGCACTGAGTCCATTTTGAAAGGTCATTTTGTGAAAAAGAACTGTGGCAATGAAGAAGGTACAAGCCAGGGCTATTTCTAGTTCTCAGTGCAGTCCAGCTTAGTAGGACTGGCCAGAGGCACTTACTTGTCAGTGGAATAAAAGACTCCTCTGTGGTTTGTAGTCTCCACTTTAGCACCCCAACGTCACTACTGACTGGAAATGACTTCTCTGGATTCTTCAAGCCAATTAGAGATTCTGCAGTGAAAAGTTTTTTATCCACATTTGGATGGGTCTGAAATGAGAAGGGAAAGAAAACTTCTGAGGTTCAGACATTATAAGACAGGAAATAAATTCCTTTTGGTCTTACATGGCCCATAATCTAAACATCTAAAACAGGGTGCCTAAAAAATTCCAATTATTTTTGATTTTGAAGAAATATTTCCCTTCTTCAAAGACTTTTAAAGATTTAAGACATTTAAAAAATAGTAATAAAGTAATTTCAACTCTAAGCCATTTTGTTTGTAAGTAACAAGTTAGTAACTTTGTAACTGAAAAAGTGAAAAGACCATTAACCAAGTCCTTTACAAAAATACTTCATAGGGAGCAGCCTGATGGTGAGGCCAAGCTTGCCAAATAGAAGACTAGGGTCAGACGTTGATCAGCTGGCTGGGTCACATAGCAGTCCTGGCCTTATACTAAGGAGACAGGAGAGGGAAAAGCTCTGTGGAAAGTTTAGTTGCAATTTTGCCTAAAAGTTGTTCAAACTCAGGCCAACTAAGATGAACTGATCATTTTAAAAGAAGTCACATTAGGAGAAAAAAGGAAAAAGAAGTAACTTTTGGATAGCAGACTACATAGACTTTATGAGTCAGCAAAGCTACTGGCAAATAATATAAGCACTACTTCCAAAAGACAACTGTGTGCTGGTCATGAGTGGAATAAAACGTAGACAAAACCAGTTTCTTCACTGAAAAGGCTTTGTTCTCGTGACGAGAGATGTAAGATCAACCATCTGAATAAACTGTAACAAGAACAACTGTAATAATATAAAGGTGGTCTCTTACATAGCCAGGTAGGTGGAACATACATATTCATTTTTAAGAATTTTATGTACTTTTCAAATATACCATTAGATACTGCCCTTCAGCTAACAAAACAAGCATTGGCAGTTTATATAGGAGCAAAATGAGTAAACTTAGTGTCATAACCTGCTTTAATAAAATACCCCCCGGGCTTCCCTGGTGGCGCAGTGGTTAAGAATCCGCCTGCCGGGACCTCCCTGGTGGCTCAGAGGGTAGGAATCCGCCTGCCAGTGCAGGGAACACGGGTTCGAGCCCCGGTCCGGGAAGATCCCACATGCCGTGGAGCAACTAAGCCTGTTCGCCACAACTACTGAGCCTATGCCCTAGAGCCCGTGAGCCACAACTACTGAGCCCGCATGCCACAACTACTGAAGTTTAGGCACCTAGAGCCCGTGCTCTGCAACAAGAGAAGCCACCTCAATGAGAACCCCATGCACCGCAACAAAGAATAGCCCCACTCACTGCAACTAGAGAAAGCCTGTGTGCAGCAACAAAGACTCAACGCAGCCAAAAATAAAATAAAATACCACCCTATTAAGTTTTAAAACTTTGTTTTTTTAATTATATTTCAAGCAATATCCTAAATGAATTTACTCTTTGCATAACAGTAACAAATATGCATCTCTTTGTACCTTTGTGAGTATGAAGTCATTTATTAGATTTCAAAATGACATTTCACTCAATTCCAGTATTAAAAGGCCATACTAATACAGCTGCTGTCAGTCATTCCCAACTGGTTTGGGAAGGCATTTATCAATTCAAGGCTTCCACTATAGGTAATAAATTAACTTCTCTCCTATGCATCTAGAAGGGCACTAGTTATATAAGTTAAATAATCTTCTGTGTTCTGTGGTTCATACAGGGAATTCCAGTTGAGAAAGACTGTGTTAGGTAGACAAAAGCCTTAATACTCCCTTATCAAAAGCCTCTACACACCTGTAGCTGCACCCCTTTCTTGTCTTCATTTTCCACATGAAGACGAATTCGGCCAAATTTATCATCTGAGATCCTAAGCATGATCATGCCATGCAACTCCATATTCTGTAATCCTCCATCTCGTCCACAGGTTAGTGTTATCTTTTCCTCAATCTTCATGTGCACACTGTAGAGAAAGAATGATAAATCTGCTCAGACAGGTAAAAACCAGAACTCTCTTTCTCTGGCGTTTAATGGTGATTAGCCATAAGCAACTTATTTAAAGGTGCTGCAGCCATATGTATCAAAATTTAAAGTGTTATATAAACTATCACATTTAGAATGGATAAACAACAAGGTCCTACTATATAGCACAAGAAACTATATCCAATCTCCTGGGATAAACCATAATGGAAAAGAATATTAAAAAATAATGTGGGGACTTCCCTGGTGGCGCAGTGGTTAAGAATCCACCTGCCAATGCAGGGGATATGTATTCGAGCCCTGGTCCGGGAAGATCCCACATGCCGCAGAGCAACTAAGCCCGTGCACCACAACTACTGAGCCCGCACTCTAGAGCCCACAAGCCACAACTACTGAGTCTGCATGCCACAACTACTGAAGCCCATGTGCCTAGAGCCGTGCTCTGCAACAAGAGAAGCCGCTGAATGAGAAGCCCGCACACTGCAACGAAGAGTAGCCCCCGCTCGCCGCAGAGAAAGCCCACGCGCAGCAATGAAGACCCAATGCAGCCAAAAATAAACAAATAAAATTTAAAATAAACAAAAATTAGAAAGAATGTGTATATATTATATATATGTATGCATAACTGAGTCACTTTGCTGTATAGCAGAAATTAGCATAACATTATAAATCAACTATACTTCAATTAAAAAAAGGAAAACCACCTTTATCCCTAAAAAATAAAATAAAATAAAATAAAATAAAAGGCATTACACCCTTTGGTTCAACAAATCCTCACCCTACAGATAAATTCTCACCTGTGCAAAACAATGTAGTAAGTTATTCACTGAAGAATTGTTTGTAATAGCAAAAGTTTAGAAACAAATGTCCGTCAATAGGGGGACTACTTAAATACATAAAAGTATATCCACAAAAATGAATACTGGGCAATTAGAAAAAAAAAAAGAGGAACAATTGAAAAAGGTTTTTATTTGAAAAAAATTTCAAAAATTAAAATTATAACAGAAATACATTTATACCCTTTTTATCTATTGTTAACATTTTATCCCATTTATCATTTGCACACTCTCTCTATATAAATATATTTTACTTTTTTCCTTGAACCATTTACAGGCAGAATATATACATCATGGCCCTTTACCCCTAAACATTTTCAGAGTGTATTTTGTAAGAACAGGATATTCTTTCACATAACCACAGTACTGTTATCAACTTTGTAAATTTACATTGACACAATACTTTAATCTACCATTCATATGCCAATTTTGTCAGTTGATCTAATAATGCCCCTTATAGTAGTACAAGATCCAGTCTAGGGTAAGGTACTGCATTTGGATGTCATGTCTCTATAGCTTCAAATAAGGAAATTCTTATCTTCGAAATAAGTGAAAAAAGCAATTGGAAATGTGTCTAGTATGCCACCACTAATGTATAAAAAGGAGAAATACAGAAATCATACCATGTTTTTATTCATCTATACATAGACTATCCCTCTTGGAAGATTCACACAAAAACTAGTTAATACTGAGATTTCCCCGGCATCCAAGTGGTTAAGACTCCGCACTTCCACCACAGGTGTACGAGTTCAATCCCTGGTTGGGGAACTAAGATCCTACATGCCATGAGGCGTGGCCAAAAAATTTTTAATTTTAAAAATTTAAAACAAAAAACAAAACAAAACTAGTTAATACTAGTTGCCTCCAAAAAGAGAAACCTGCATGGCTGGGCGGGAGGAAGAAATTTTAGTTCAATACCCTTTGAACCTTTTGAATTTTGAACTACATGAATGTATAATCTAGTTTTCAAAATAAGTAAAATAAAAGGTGCTACTGCTATGGGCAATTATTAAGTACAATCTATCCATATTCCGTACTAAAACTATTTTTAGCTGGGTGAACTGCAGAGGCTTAAAAAGACTATTCTGGCATCGTACTTTGTTCTGTTCTAACCTCTAAGACTTCCCAGAAACAAAGGCATGAGACTCAAGACCACAGAGGAATGTATCTTAAGACAATGCAGGGTCTCATTTACCTTCACAAGCGTTTGCTCCATGCTCAAGAAGTATTTCATCATTCAGAAAGGAGTCTCAAGTCCTCTCTAGTACATGACAGTCTCCAACATCTTATTAAAATAGTGTCAAGCCTCTGTCTCCCTCAAAGCAACTACTAGGAATGGCACAGGAGCTTTAGTGATTTAAGAGATTTATCCCGACGTAACCCTGTTCATTTCATACAGAATAAGACATACAACATACTCCTCTTTTATGCACACCTGACAGAGGTATCCTCCCAGACTCATCTTTCACTTGACCTCAAAACCATCAGTAACAGTAGAAGGTCTGGGCTTCAAAACAAGAAATCTGAGTCATGAATATGTGAACTTGATAACTACCACTTAAAAATGTTACCAAACAGTACCACAGTCCTGAGATAAGAGACAAATCAAAATATTCTATACTGGGTTCAAATACTTAAAAGGCAAAAGATAATACATTATTTGCCAATAAAGATATTTATAAATTTTGTCCTCCTTAAAACTTAATTAGAAGGACTTCCCTGGTGGCGCAGTGGTTGAGAATCCACCTGCCAATGCAGGGGACACGGGTTCAAGCCCTAGTCTGGGAAGATCCCACATGCCATGGAGCAACTAAGCCTATGTGCCACAACTAATGAGCCTGCGATCTAGAGTCTGCGAGCCACAACTACTGAGCCCGTGTGCCACAAATACTGAAGCCCAGGCGCCTAGAGCTCACGCTCCACAACAAGAGAAGCCACCGCAATGAGAAGCCCGTGCACACAAACGAAGAGTAGCCCCCGCTCGACGCAACTAGAGGAAGTCCACGTGCAGCAATGAAGACCCAATGCAACCAAAAATAAATTAATTAAAATTAAGGGTTTCCCTGGTGGCACAGTGGTTGAGAATCTGCCTGCTAATGCAGGGGACATGGGTTCGAGCCCTGTTCTGGGAGGATCCCACATGCCGTGGAGCAACTGGGCCCGTGAGCCACAACTGCTGAGCCTGCGCGTCTGGAGCCTGTGCTCTGCAACAAGAGAGGCCGCGAATAGTCAGAGGCCCGCACACTGCGATGAAGAGTGGCCCCCGCTTGCCACAACTAGAGAAAGCCCTCGCACAGAAACGAAGATGCAACACAGCAAAAATAAATAAATTAATTAAAAAAAAAAGTAACCTCTTAAAAAAAATTAAAATTAAAAAAAAATTAATTAGAAAAAGACATGCCAAAATATAGTATAGTGCTAATCATGGCTCTAGCCCTCTAATTCCACTCCATTTTAAGAGACAAAGTACACACTAGGCACAAAGCAAAGTTATTTTTGTTTAATTTAGCCACCACAGAGTTGATAGAAAGGTAAGTTCTAAACTTAAATAGAAAACAGCTGAGAGCCCCCAATCATGTTTAAAGCGGGGAGGGGGGAAGACCTCATGTTAATACCTAGAATGTACTTTTTAAAAAAAATTTTATTTAAGTATAGCTGATTTAACAATGTTGTGCTTAACTGCTGTACAGCAAAGTGACTCAGTTATACATATATATATTCTTTTTCATATTCTTTTCCATTATGGTTTATCACAGGATATTGAATATACGTCCCTGTGCTATACAGTAGGAAGTGTTTTAAATCTGGAAAAATTAAGACACACAAAGAATTTACAGTGCATTGAGATAATTTTTTTTAACACTACGTGGTCTGTTCTTACTGAAAGAGTTACTACTTACCTCTCCATATTAATGGGTGGAGCATGCACTTTGGTTGCTTCAGAGGTACGCTTGCCCATGCTGGAGGACATGATAGTTTCACCTTCAGATTTCAATTTGTCAACAAAGTTATCTACTTCCTTTCCTTTGGCTCCCAGTTTCAAAGCCTTGCTAGGGCCTGAAGGCCTAAGTGGAAGAACACACACATACACACAAAAATACACACATGATTTAAAAAGTTAAAAACTAATAATTCTCTATCACTGAAGCTCTCCTTGAAGCTGTTCTTTAAGGGGAATGTGAATACCTCAAGGAAAAAACACAAGCTTCCTCGTGTTTAGTGGACAACTAGACTATTCCCTGATCGAACTGACAGCTGGGTCACAATTAACATATAAGCTTCAGGAATTCCCTGGTGGTCCAGTAGTTAGGACTCTGTGCTTCCACTGCAGGGGCCATAGGTTCATCCCTGGTCAGGGACTAAGATCATGTATGCCACAGGGGCACAGCCAGAAACAAAACAAAAAAACCCATATAAGCTTCAAGTACCTAAAGACCACAGGTATACTTTCATAAGCATGTGTGATCTGATGAAAACTTTGTACCTTCTATCCAGATAAATATACCTGTGTACAAACGAACTTTTTCACATAATTTCAGGTAGTTCAGATTCTCCCTTAAATCCATTCATGAACACTAGATTAAAAATACATGTTCCTTAAACAGTTAAATATCCCCTCTTCTCCCAAAATAACACAACTCTCATAGGAAATTGAGATCATGTTATAATTTGTAAAAGAACTCTCTTTTATACAAAAGGAAAAACACCACATTCAGATTTCTCCTTTATCCCCATATTATGCAGCCAAATTTAATATTACATCTTACTTCATCAAGCCACTTGTTATTTACAGTTTGCCTAAAAATCAGATATCACTCTGAGATACATACATACAGCCTTCATCTGCCATTCTAAGACTGCATTCTGGGTGATACACTGGATTATACCTGGCTGGTGCAGGTGCCACTTTTGGTTTATCAGTTTCAATGATGGTCTCTGTGATCATAGCAGCTGTGCTACCTCCAGACACTGTGGAGCTTCCAAATCCCCCAAATCCTGGTGCTTTTTTGCCCTGTCTCTCTGCATCTCTTCGGGCCTGCTGTAATTCTTTTGCTTTACGCCGCATCTCAGCCTTGGCTTCACGTTCTTGAGTCTACAAGAAGATATATACTTGGATGTAGCTTTGAGTACAGACTAGACTAGCAAATAAAAAAGGGAAAATCAGATAATGAAGCCTAAAAGAAAGATATACAAACCAGCTGTCCCAGAGAAGACCCTATTTACCTCTCTGACTGCTCTGAACACCTTCTCCTCATGAGAATCCATTTCTGTGAAGGTTCTGATCTGTGCCAGGTTAACATTCTCCCGGTATCCCAGGGCAACAATTTCATCAAATGCAAAAATCAAATCAAAACAGTGCTCAGATATTTCATTCTCTTCTAAGGCTCGGCAATATTCAGGAATCTAATCATGGAGAGCAATGGAAAAGAAAGATTTAGAATTTATCAGCAGTTTTGTTTTCCAGTTATCATCCTTTAAAATACACAAATTTCAATAAGCCTAAATCCCTTTATTAGCTCCTTCTGCTACTCTGTATTTTAAGCAAGTCTGTGGCATAAAGTCTTTTATGTGTGTGGCTACATCAACAAATCTTACCTGAAGAATATTATCTAAAAATATGGCCAAATAAGTGTCAGAACCACAAAGGCAGGTTAGAGTAACTGCTAGAGAAATGGGAAACAAAAGGGCAGTTCTCATATTCTCCTTTGTAATACTTACAGTCTAGGATACCCAGTAAGTGTCTGCTGAATGAATAGGAGCTGTAGCAATAAGATGCTGGGATGAGGGCTGGGGGCATAGAACATGCAAACTGATAAGCATCAGCTGCTTTGGGGGAAAAACAGTTTTACACAAAAAATTTAAAAACAAAAACTGTAACCCAATATTACAGGACTCTTACCACTCTTGAGAAGAGCCTTAGGGTCTCCAGATCTTCTAAGATGTTGCTGTTTTTGGTAGTGATCAGTACCATGTACAGTTTCTCCATAGGCTGGTAAACATATCTGACACTCTCTGTTTCAACAAATGTGTGTTGTTTTCCAGTGTTCATGAGCTTTGGAAAAGCTGCTAACAAGCCCTCAATCCGAGTTCGGGTCATCTCTACAAACTGTCGAGAAACAATAGCCTTTCCTGCTTTTGTGCAGACTGCTGCTGCCAACAGCACCTGCCGGGAACATATAAATAAGTACTAATTAATTATTTCTTTACATGTGTTTTCTCAGCATCCTCACATCTTCTGCAGAATGGTACACTCAGTTATTTAGTGATGTGACTACTATTAGAATGCTGACTTTCAAACTCTACTTCATTGCTCTTTTAATTATAGTATGTCATTCATAAAACAAAGCTAAAGTAGATGAAAATGAAACTATTACTCCTGTTTCTCAATAACATACCTAGAGAAAAACTTAGTAAAGAAATAATTTTTTCTAGGTCTACACATACATTATGAATGGATCCCCTGTGACTCAAAACTGGGTTGCTCTCTGCTTTGGCAGACCCATAAAGAAGAGCTTAAACTTTTTCTAGGGAGAATAGAGATCTCCACAGCCAAAAGAGAGGTCTGATCAGGCAGACTGAAGATTTATACAAGGCCCCTGACCTTTCCTTTCATTTTTACCTAGAATATGGAACCAATCTAGTGAGTCTAAATTTATCTTCTGCTCTTTGATTAACCTTCCCATCCCACACTATCTTACCTCCAGACATGCAAACAATCTGTAAAATGAAAAACTAAATGACTCAATGTTTCATACAGGTTTTGACACTGGGCAATGATCAAGACTAACAGTCTTTTTTTCAGAGTCTGGCATTTCATTAAACAAAATGAATAAAGCATCAAAGAAGAGAAGACCAAATGCCATTAGCAGAGTAGTAAGAATATTAAGTACAGTGTTAGTAGTCTCTTCAGTACAGGAACCCAAAAGTTCACAAGGACAGGAAACAAAAAGACTATTTACACATTTTGGAAGCCTCAATCCTAGGATACAACCTCTGAAATATCAACATCCTACTGGTCAGGCTTCTCAGCTTTACAGAAACCTGTCCTCTACAGGTGAGCAGCTTGAAGAAAAAACAAGTTAGTCAATTTGAATAAATATTCTCATAGTTCCAAAACAGCAAAACAGTTTTATAATAATTATAGGAGAACACAATGTCCTTATTCATCAAGGATAGGTCATTAGGGTATTTGGGAGATAATTACCATCACGCTTACTTCCAAGCAGCTAGGTAAAAACAATTTATATTGAAAAAGTAAATAATTTCCCTCTACCAAACAGACTTGTATTTTTACTGATTGATTTGCTTTCAATGAACATCAGGCAAATTTTCTCATGTGAAATTTCAAGAATAATGCTATCAACTGCTCTATTTCCCAAATAACAACTGCAAGTTTAGAAAGAAGCTCATTTAAGGGAGTTATACAATTTTATGTTCCTGAGTCTATCAACTCTATATTGAAACTTACCTTAATTATTCCAGCATAAAGTTACGTTGTATAGAATTAAAAAGTTAAAAAAAAGAAAGTAGTTCTACATCATAAATAAATACTCTTAGGAAGAATCTTGTTTTGTAAGTTATATCCTTTTAAAAAGATAAAATACTTTAGACATACAGAGAGGTATAGAGTATAAAATTACAGTTATAAAAGTACAGTTTTATAACTGTAATAAAACTGTATAAAATTACAGTTACTGCAAGAGTGGCAAATAAGCTAGCTTAAAAGTCCCAAAACAGTCATTTTCCCCAAAATATTTATAATTTTTAAAATAAATAGTTTGTTTTTTTTAAAAAAATAAACAGTTTTGTACTTAAATGTATTTTTCACCATCACCAGCTGCTTGGGAGGTTTCTGCTACCACCTAGGCATGAGGCAATTAGATATACTGAGCGGAGTAAAGGATCCCAGAAAAAGAATAAAAATGCAACAAGGTTATGACCCATTCTTTTCAAAGGAAATCTCCCACCTCATGTCTTTAACTTTACTATTTTGTTGTTGTTGGCCACAGAATTTTATTTAATTCAGCTTTACTGAGGTAAAATTAACATATAAAAATGTGAGATATTTTAAGTGTACATCATGGTGATTCCATGTCTTTTTTTTTTTTAAGTTTTTGGCCACACCCCACGGCATATGGGATCTTAGTTCCCCAACCAGGGATTGAACCCACGCCTTCTGCAATGGAAGGCAAAGTCTTAACCACTGGACCGCCGGGGCAGTCCCGGTGATTCCATGTCTTTAATTTCATTTTTTTCTTCTGGTTTTACTGAAATGTAATTGACATACAGCACTGTAAAAGTTTAACATGTACAGCATAATGATTTGACTTACATACATCATGAAATTATTACCACGTAAGTTTGGTGAACATCCATCATCTCATATAGATACAACATTAAAGAAATAGAAAAAAGGGAGCTCTCTGGCGGTCCAGTGGTTAGAGGACTCCATACTTTCACTGCCAAGGACCTGGGTTCGATCTCTGGTCAGGGAACTAAGATCCCGCAAGCCGCACGGTGCAGCCAAAAAGAAATAGAAAAAAAATTTTTTTTCCTTCTGATGAGAACTTGTGATGTTACTCTCTTAACAACTTTCATATATAAGATACAGCAGTATTAGTTATATTTATCATACTGTTCAATGCATGCCTAGTACTTATTTATCTTATGACTGGAAGTTTGCACTTTTTGACTACCTTCATCCAAGTTCTCCCTCCCCCCACCCCCTGCCTCTGGTAACCACAAATCTGATCTCTTTTCTGTGAGTTTGTTTGTTTGTTTACTTTTAAAGTATGACTGACCTACAACACAATGTTAGTTCTGGTATACAACATAGTTATTTGATATTTCTATACATTTCAAAATGATCACCATGATAATCTAGTTACCATCTGCTACCATACAAAGATATTATATATAGACTGTATTCCCCACACTGTCCACCATCCATGTCTTTAAATTAATAGTGTGAGATAAGGAAAAATTTCTTCAAATAAGGGCAAGGACTCCTGTAATTTTTGGTACACACATAATGATAATACCTTAATCTCGAAAGAGAAGAAACTGACCTAAAATTGTCACCAGGCAAGAGACTTAGAGACTTGTTTGAAGACTAAAACCAAATATACTCAAGAAATTTGATCTCACATTAATTTTTATCATATGAGGTTCATGTTTCAACCAAACCATGTTCAACCACTGCAAAAAAAGAAAGAAAAAAGAAAAAGGTAGTTGCTGCTTTAGCTTATGAATGATAAGCAAGTATGTCTCTGTATTGGTTCACTAAAGCTTTGTATGACATGTACATCCAAATAAAGTAAGGTTTGCGGGATCTTAGTTCGTCAACCAGGGATTGAACCTGGGCCCACGACAATGAAAGCATGGAGTCCTAACCACTGGACCACCAGGGAATTCCCAAAAAATATTTCTTTTAAAATCAACTGTCATAATGTTATACAAATGGGTTAAAATTTCCAAAAGTATCAACATAATATATGAATTCAAAAAGTGTCAAATATCAAAAAACTCAACGTATAAAAGTTCTAAAAAACTGGTAATTCAAAAAGAAGACCTAGTGATGATGATGCTTGTGAAGAACTTGGATAAACTTTCATGAATATAAGAACAGAAAAAAGGAATTATTTCTCAGAAATCTTATTTATGTAACTTTAACAATATGTATAAGTAAATTATTAAATACTTTAAGAACATATTTAACTATTTGTGCTATAGTCCTAAAAGTTTTATATTCTGAAAAGCTTTTCTTCTTAATATTCTCATCAGGTAAATGAGGAATTCCCTTATATTTGGGATCACATCACATTGGATTCTCCTATGTGAATTAGACTATGTGAATTAGAAATAGTGTTCTAAATTTGTGAAGAACTAAGTTAATATACCAGGAAAATTAAATGACTGGAAGTGAGATAATTTGGATCCTACTTTTTGTTCTTCTATTTACTATCTGTCTGACTTAAGTTACGTTTCAACCTCTCTTAGCCTCAGTTTCCTCTCTGAGAAAATGGAGCATCATCTGACTACCTCACAAGCTATTATGAGGACCAAATGAGTGTAATAAAACTGTAAGCCAAAGCTATACAACTTATGCCACAAAATATGTAAACGTAAAACACACACACAATGTAAAACAGCACCATTATTAATAATAAACTTGCCAAGAAATGCATGTCATTAAAAAATTTGTCACTTCAAGGCAATGGACTTTTACTTTTATGGGTTTGGCAGTATTTTAATATTCAAATAATGCAAATGGACTCCCCACAAAATTTTACATATAATGTCAGAGAATTCATAGATCCTCTAGAGTAGTAATTCTCAAATGACCCATGGAGAATCACTTTATGCAGTGAGAAATATTACTAATAAATAGAAGCACATCATAAATTTAATACTTATAGAAGCGCTCCTCACTAAAAAAAAAAAAAGGGCCGGGAACCACAGTCCTAAGAAGTATGGTACCCCACCTTAGAATTTTATGAGGTTTTGAAGGAACAGAATAAGCCACAGTAAAGATACTAAGCACAGCGCAATTTAAACACTTGAAGTCAAAAGTCTACTCAGAGAGGGCTTCCCTGGTGGCGCAGTGGTTGAGAGTCCCCCTGCCGATCCAGGGGACGCGGGTTTGTGCCCCGGTTCGGGAGGGTCCCACATGCCGCGGAGTGGCTGGGCCCGTGAGCCATGGCCGCTGAGCCTGTGCGTCCGGAGCCTGTGCTCCACAACGGGAGAGGCCACAACATTGAGAGGCCCGCGTACCGCAAAAAAAAAAAAAGTCTACTCAGAGAAAGGACTGCTCAGACCAAACCTTCAGACCTATATAAATATGCTGATTTAATACAAAGCCCATGTCTAACATACCTAATAATAATAATAAGCCTGTTAGAAACAATGTTTGTATGTTTCAGGGTAGTTCTTAGGCAGCTGGAATTTAAAACACCTCCATACCATACAGACAGAGTTCAGGTAAAAATTAACATCAAGGCAACATGAAAGGGAAATTAAAGGCAACCTGTAACCAGAAAGGTGTACGCAATGTAGAGGGGCAATTCACCCACTTTGCTTTATTGATTAGGCATGGTCAAAGGCTAATTATAAGCAGTGGCAATCTCCATTTTAGCAGTATTATTATAAGAACTAACTAAATAATTATTTATTGGACACCTACTATACACACTAGATGCTCTCTGGGAATACTATGAGGAAATCAGAAAGACTGGCATTCTTCTCTTAACAAATCTAGTAAGATCTCAAAACTTTGCATCCCCCCAAAACTAAATTTTTTTGTAACTATGTATAGTGATGAATGTTAACTAGACTTATTTTGGTGATCATTTCACAATACATACAAATATCAAACTATTATGTTGTACATGTGAAAGTAATATGCTATATGTCGATTATAACTCAAAAAAAAAAAGGCAGCAGCAGGCTAATAGGGATAAGACACAAACATAAATAACTGTAATACTAGGCAGAATGTGTTAAGTAATGCGCTATAGGAATTCAGAGGAAGAAATTACTTCTAGCTCACAAGATCACTGATGACTTGATGGAAGAAACAGCATTTAAATTATGCTTCGATGAATCAGGGAATTTGAGTATGTAAAGATGAAGAAACAGTAGGGTAAAATAGTAGGTACCAAGCAGAACTCTGGGACTCTCTTTGAGACATTCCACTATCCAGATATAAGCAGAATAAGGCTCCCAAAATAGGACCAAAGGGCCCAACACTAAGCATAACTCTAAACCTCAAAACACCCAAGACACCACAATCAGAGGATCCACAAAGCTGACAAAGGTTTCTATTCACTGTTATCCATGATTAATTAATAACACAGTTATTAACATGGGTGGAAGGTATGGTTAGCTCGAAACAAGATAAATTTAACCTACTCTAAATTAACATTCATCTTAAACGCCTTTAAATAATTAAGCTTCCCTTCACATAAATGTTTACCAATTATTAAAAAATAGTATATACTAAAAGGTAGGTTAATTTTTCCTACTTTAATTTGATCTGATTTTCTTTGGTGAAGAGTGAATAAATATGATTCTCCATACAGTTACTATACTTTTTTTTTTTTTACATTTTTGGAAAAAAGCATTTAGACCTAAAACAAACTTTCAAGAGCCCTTGATCGTTTTATAGATACAAAAACTGAGGGTCCAGAAGTTATGTAGATGATCTCTTCAGGACTGTTTAAAAAAACAAAATTTCCCATTAGGTTACACTTTGTCAGACAACTTTTCTCTTAATAATACTTAAAATGCTTTGAATATATTGTCATTTGTTTTTGGATTAAATAACAACACTCTGCTACCCAGCTTTAACTACATGGATCAGAAAGTTCCTTGAGTAAAGAAACTTGGAGAATTAGGTTTCTGTTCTGCCTCTGCCACTAATTATGTTTCCTTGGATGTCACTTAATTGTTTCTGGAAATATCCCTAAAATAGAGGTTAGGGACTTCCCTCGTGGTGCAGTGGTTAAGAATCTGCCTGCCAATGCAGGGGACACAGGTTCAAGCCCTGGTCCGGGAAGATCCCACATGCCGTGGAGCAACTAAGCCTGTGCACCACAACTACTGAGCCTGTGCTCTAGAGACCGCAAGCCACAACTACTGAGCCTGTGTGCCCGAGAGCCTGTGCTCCGGAACAAGAGAAGCCACTGCAATGAGAAGCCTGTGCACTGCGATGAAGAGTAGCCCCTGCTTGCCACAACTAGGGAAAGCCTGCGTGCTGCAACGAAGACCCAAGGCAGCCAAAAATAAATTAATAAATATCAAAAATAAATTTAAAAAATAGAGGTTAGTTTATGTGAAAATAGAGGTTAGTTTATGTGAAAGTGCCTTTGTATCTTTAAGATTCTATAAGTGTAAGCATCTGAAAACTTTACAGCAACAGGAATACCTCCATTTCACACCCACTGCTCCAGTGGTAACTGTCAATACTTTGGTTTTTTCGGTTTTTTTATTGGTGCGTGGGCTTCTCTCTAGTTGTGGCACGTGGGTTTTCTCTCTCTAGTTGTGGCACGGGCTCCAGTGCACCTGGGCTCTGTACCTGTGGCCCGTGGGTTCCACGGCTCATGGGCTCTGTAATTTGTGGCACGCAGACTCTCTAGTTGAGGTGCATGAGGTCAGTAGTTGTAGCACATGGGCTTAGTTGCCCCGTGGCATGTGGGATCTTAGCTCCCTGACCAGGGATCGAACCCACGTTCCCTGCATTGGAAGGCGGATTCTTACCACTGGACCACCAAGGAAGTCCCACTATCAATACTTTGGAACCATACTTTACATTGATATTAAGCTGCCAGAAGGCAACCTGCCTAACCAAAACAAATCATGTGTGTGTATAGTATACGTGTGTCAGATAGCTGCCATATCATCCCTTCATCCCCACCAGTGATAGAGGTCCAAGCATAACAGGTAGTAATTCAGCATAAATACGCATAATTCCCTAAAGAAAAAAGTCAAGGACTTCCTTGAACCTCTAAATGCTTCAGTATTCCTCACTTCCAGAATTAGCCAATCACTTTGTTCCTCGTAATTCACTGTAATGATGATATATATGTAATTCATGATCATATTAAGGCCAGCTTCTACAACTGTCATAGAGGACCATTTCTTCTTTCTTGTATGCATGAAGTGATTACAAATAAAATCAAATAGGGGGAAGATTACAATAAAATACAGAGTACATACAAAACCAAAACCTGAAGTTACTCAGTGAGAGTTTTAAGCTCATCACAAGTTTCTGTTCTAAAACAAAAACCTGTAGAGTATAAAAATAAAAGGACAGGGCTTCCCTGGTGGTGCAGTGGTTGAGAGTCCGCCTGCCGATGCAGGGGACACGGGTTCGTGCCCCAGTCCAGGAAGACACAACAATCCAAGCATAACAGGTAGTAATTCAGCATAAATACGCATAATTCCCTAAAGAAAAAAGTCAAGGACTTCCTTGAACCTCTAAATGCTTCAGTATTCCTCACTTCCAGAATTAGCCAATCACTTTGTTCCTCGTAATTCACTGTAATGATGATATATATGTAATTCATGATCATATTAAGGCCAGCTTCTACAACTGTCATAGAGGACCATTTCTTCTTTCTTGTATGCATGAAGTGATTACAAATAAAATCAAATAGGGGGAAGATTACAATAAAATACAGAGTACATACAAAACCAAAACCTGAAGTTACTCAGTGAGAGTTTTAAGCTCATCACAAGTTTCTGTTCTAAAACAAAAACCTGTAGAGTATAAAAATAAAAGGACAGGGCTTCCCTGGTGGTGCAGTGGTTGAGAGTCCGCCTGCCGATGCAGGGGACACGGGTTCGTGCCCCAGTCCAGGAAGACCCCACATGCCGCGGAGCGGCTGGGCCCGTGAGCCATGGCCGCTGAGCCTGCGCGTCCAGAGCCTGTGCTCCGCAACGGGAGAGGCCACAACAGTGAGAGGCCCGCGTACCGCAAAAAAAAATAAATAAATAAAAATAAATAAATAAAGGACATTGTTCTCAGTTTCTGCAGTGTACCTTCTATTTGGAGAATAAATAAGATGGTAAATCAAAAGAAACTCAAGAAAATCATTTTCATTCTTCACTCTCCTCTCTAACAACAATCAAAAAAAATACATAAAGAATACAATAGCTGTGCAGCTGCTGTATTGTATATGAAAAAGAAAAAAAGAAAAACCAAAACAATAATAACTCCCTAACTGGGAACTGTTATTACTGTGTAGGATTTCAGTCTCCCCCCGCCCCCATCATGTGTAGACCAGCCATACAAACCCAAATCTAACTTTCTAATAACTAATGACTCTTGGAAACTGAACATATTGTGATAATTTATATTTAATGTGATCACTACAGTAAATTTACTCATTGCCTATACTTAGTAAATAAGAAGAGGACAGCACTCTGTAGATAAGTAAAGATTTTACAGATTAGGGCTACCATGACACTTAATATCATGTTCATTCAAATATAAGTTTACTAAGAAAAAGAACTGACTATAATGATATCTGACAAGTGTTAAGAAAATAAGAACATGTTCTCATTAATTTGCAGAAAGCTAGAAAAAAAGATCAAATCAAAAGATGCTTTTTTTTGTACTTCATTTTATAACAAAGTCATCATAGGCCATTTGTTTTTCCATTTGTTCATTTATTTCTCTAGAAGGACTTTGTAGTGTAGAACATTTTGCACCAACTTCAGTAACTAAAGCTAAGGGAAATTTATTTTTCAAAAATCAACATTTACATACTGATATCTACAACTTACCCTAAAGCGCATTTAAAAAAAAAGATGGCTACAGGGATGAATGGATCATTAGATGCGTGATAAAGCAAGAACAGTGAAATGTTAATTACAGAATCTAGCTGATGGTTACATGGGGTGTTCACTGTAAAGCTCTTTCAACTTTCCTACATGTCTGAAAATTTTATAATAAAATGTTGAGGGAAAATCAACTTTCAGAAGTTTGGATACAACTTTTAGATCCAAGAAATCTTACAAAATGTTACCCTATTTGGATCTTTCTTTGTCCAGGGATCTCTCTGTAAAGGAATAGAACCCGAAAACATTACACAGAAAAATACTTAATAATGTCTTACAGAATGTACTGAGATAAGTTGTTATCCAGAGTACACAAATCTGTAGGTATCTGGATCATGCCAAGTCCCAAGTAATTCAGAAACATATGCATATTTAAACATGACACAACTGTATGTATACGCACACATGTCCAAATAACATGCAAAATTTATATTTTTATATTTACCACTCAACACCTAGGGCTCTAGCATCCCTCTGGTTATCTATGAATTAAAAATCGTACTAGGAAAAAAAATAGTATGAGGTTCCAAGAACTTTTCAACAGAGGTTTCTGTAAAGATTAATCTATATTTCGTTTATATAATACAAGACTTTAATTTTGCTTTTAATATTACAATATACTCTGAAATGCACTATAGGTACATCCAGGATGTATAAAGGAAGCAGTTTAAAAATCACTACCCAAATACCAAGCCTCCTAGTGGAAACGAAGGAAAGGAGTTTTGGGAAATTTTACATCCAACATAAAAGTTTTATGAGGTAAACCTACTTGATGCAATTTATATGCCTGAAGCTGAAGAAAACCTTTCAGTGGTTTAAAGCCCAAGCATGAATCCCCCCCACCAACCAAGTTCTCATCTAAAAAGGTCGTGAACAGAACTTAATGATTGGCACCAAATTATACTGTCATCTCTGAAGTGTGTAGGAAGATGCTTTAAATCAAATTAATAATCTATTGACAAAAAGAGAATTAAAAAAAAGAATGTCCTTCAAAAGACTGAAGGGCATAAAGTGCACTTAAAAAAATTACTAGCTTGTTTGGAACCAAAAAATTTCTCCTACTTCATAAATATCCACAAATCGTAGTGAGAAAGAAAGAGGCAGTGGAGTGAGCACTGTTGTGTCCCATCTCGCACCCACGTTAATTTTAACAATAGATGAGAACACAAAAGATAATGCAACTGAAGGCAAGTGACAGGTCCCAGAGTATAAACCCCTCCTCCCTCCTGTGAGATATCTGATTACGATATGCCACATTCACATTTCACTTCACCAGAACGACAAGCTCCCTGAAGGCAGAAAGCCTGTGATATCGAGAACTCGGCTCACATTTTCCCAATGCTCTTATACACAGTGTACACTCAATCACACTGACAAATGGACCCACCTAAGATCTACAGAAGTAGGTGGCAGGTTTCTGGGACACTTGGGCCCGACAAATTAGTGACAAATTAGTGTCAGAAGTTACTCCTTCCTGTTCTATGCCTCCTTTCGAACTTTCCTCTATTTGTCCTTTTCAAACAAACTAAAGAAAAAGTCCTGAACGCTAATGGGTTTAGATTTCAAACTTCAACGGCCTACGGAACACCGGGGATGAGAGGTGAGCTTTTTACAAAAGGAAGAGAACCCTCGAGAGAGAACCCTCGCACCCACCCTAGGTGCCCACGGAACCTGCTGGACACTAGCGCCCAGGTCCACAGCGTGGGGTCCAAGGGACATCACTAAGAGGTTCTTGCAGAGCAACAACCCTGGCCCCGTTTTAGGGCCCGGGTCCCGGCAGAGGAGGGTGTCCAGCTGGTTGCGGGGGAGGGGTGTGGGCGCGACCACAGAGGGACTGGAGTCAGGTCCCTCGGATCTCCCGGGAGGTCGGGCACGGGGTGCGGAAGACCACCCTGCTCCCAGAGCCCGGGGGAAGCGCCCAGCTCCGGGCCCTCGGGGCGGGGCTCCTCTGGCCCCAGCACAGGCCGGCAGCAGGGAGAGCGGTCGAGCCAGGCCGGGACCCGGGAGTTGGGCCCGGCCCGGGTCTTACCATGGCGACGGCGGTGGTGGGGCGCACCCGAGCTCCGGCGCCACTGCAGCTAGGGCTGGGGTCGGGGGAAGGGGAGCACCGGCCGCTCCGGACCTACTGCCCCCCTGACAGGAGCGCCAGCCGCTTCGCCTCTTGCCAAGATGGCGGCCTCGAGCCACGTCTCCAACCGGAAACGGCACGGGTCAAAGGGCGGGGGGCGGGGCGCTGTGGGGTGGGAAGACTGTGCGCGCAGGCTGAGACGCTGGCTGTGTCTGGGAGGCCCCCGGCCTCGACCACCAGCGTGGAACCGCTGGCTTCTGTCCTTTGCCTGTTCGTCAGTGCCTTCGTTTAATTTGCGACGTCTCTTGCAGTTTATAAAGCTCTCACAGCCACTGTATCATTGGATATACAAAATAACTGTTGTTCATAAGGGACTAGTAGCCAGAATATAAAAAGAACTCTTAAAATTCAACAATGGAAAGACAAAAAATCCAATTTTAAAATGGCCAAAATAGCCATTTCTCTAAAGAAGATATACAAATGAATAATAAGCACATAAAAAGATGCTCAACATCTTTAATCCTTAGGGAACTGCAAATCAAAACCCTACTTCATACCCACTAGGATGGCTGTAATAATAAGTGTCGGTGAGAATGTGGAGAAATTAGAACCCTCATACACTTTTGGTGGGATCGTGAACTAGTACAGCTGCTTTGGGAAGCAGTTTGGCAGTTCCTCAAAAAGTTAAACATGGAGTTACCATGTGACCCAGGAATTCCACTCCTAGGTATATACCCAAGAGAATTAAAAGCATACATTCACACAGAGATTTGTACACTAATGTTCATACAAGCATTATTCATAATGGCCAAAAAATGGAAACATTCCAAGTGTCCATAACAAAATGTAGTATATCTACATAATGAACTATTAGTCACAGAAAGGAATAAAGTATTGATATATGATACAACATGGATGAACCTTGAAAATATTATGTTAAGTGAAAAATGCTGGTCACAGAAGACCACACTTTGTATGACTCCATTTATATGAAACATCTGGAGTAGACAAATCCATAGAGACAAGAAGTAGGGCTGCAAGGGACTGGGGGAGGGGAGAAATAGGGAATGAGTTTTGTTTTTTGGAGTGATGAAAATGTTCTGGAATTAGATAGAAATGGTGGTTACACAACCTTGTGAAATACTAAAAACCACTGAATTGTACACTTTAAAAGGGTGGCTTTTTAAGTTTTTTATGGTAAATTATATCTTTTTTTTCAAAAAAATGTGTAGGAAGCAGGGCAGTTACTGTGCTTATGTCCATTTTGTAAATGAAGAAAATGATGACAAGTTTAAGAAATGTACCAAAACTTCTAGTTCTATAATGGAAACAAGATTCAAATCTGGTCTTCTGATTGTATGGGTAGTCTTCCATGCCAAATGTCAGACTTTTCAGATTATAAGTGATTCAGCAGTTCTTCCCCACATTATTTTATGCCATGTTAGTGGCTTAACTGTTTATCCATTATTGCTGCAATAATGGATAAACAGCAATCTTTTATTGAGTGTATATTTTATGTCAGGTACTTTACACATATTATCTCTAATCCTTATACACAACAATTCAGATAAGGACACTGAGGATCAAAAAAGTTAAGCATTTGCCCAAATTCATACAGCCAGCAAGTGGTAGAGCCAGGATGCAAACTCAGCTCTTCTCATTATGTCACACTGCCTCTCTATATCTCCTGTGTACTCCTTAATGTTTGTTGAACACTTACAATGTACCAGGCATTACTTCAAATTCTTCACACAGATTATTTTACTTTTTTTTTTTTTTTTTTGGTTGCACAGGGTCTTACTTGCAGCATGCATGTGGGATCTAGTTCCCTGACCAGGGATTGAGCTGGGCCCCCTGCATTGGGAGCACAGAGTCTTATCCACTGCGCAACCAGGGAAGTTCCCCAGATTATTTTACTTAATCCTCACAAGAATTCTCTAAGTACCATTAATAACTCCCTTTTGCAGGTGGGGAAACCAAGGTACAGAGAGGAAAACCATTTTACCACAGGTGTCAGGGCTAGAAAGTAGCAAAGCCAGGATTCAAACAAAGGCTGCTCAACTTCACAACCTGTACCCTTGAGCACTGCATTACAGAATTCTCCCTCTTACTCATTTCAATTCCATTTCCAATGGCTTTCTAGTAGAATCTTTACAAAGCTCAAAAACTTTTAAACTTTACATGTCTGGAAGGATATATATCAAACCATATTGTTTATTTTTGTTATTAAAAACACATTTTTTAAAAATATGAACAGATTTTTTTTTTTTGCGGTACGCGGGCCTCTCACCGCTGTGGCCTCTACCATTGTGGAGCACAGGCTCTGGACGCGCAGGCTCAGCGGCCATGGCTCACGGGCCCAGCTGCTCTGCGGCATGTGGGATCTTCCCGGACCAGGGCACGAACCCGTGTCCCCTGCATCGGCAGGCGGACTCTCAACCACTGCGCCAACCAGGGAAGCCCCGAACAAATTATTTTTAAAATTTATTTTATTTAAGTATAGTTGACATACAGTGTTGTGTTAGTTTCTGGTGTACAAGAAAGTGATACAGTTATATATATATATATTCTTTTTCACATTCTTTTCTATTGTGGTTCATTACAAGATACTGAATATAGTTCCCTGTGCTGTAAGTAGGACCTTGTTGTTTCTTCATTCTATATATAATAGTTTGCATCTGCTAATTCCAAACTCCCAATCCATCCCTCCTCTACCCTCCTCCCCCTTGGCAACCACAAGTCTGTTCTCTATGTCTGTGAGTCTAAAAAAATGAACAAATTCTTAGTTTAAAAAAAACAAATTATTTTTAAAATTTATTTTATTTAAGTATAGTTGACATACAGTGTTGTGTTAGTTTCTGGTGTACAAGAAAGTGATACAGTTATATATATATATATTCTTTTTCACATTCTTTTCTATTGTGGTTCATTACAAGATACTGAATATAGTTCCCTGTGCTGTAAGTAGGACCTTGTTGTTTCTTCATTCTATATATAATAGTTTGCATCTGCTAATTCCAAACTCCCAATCCATCCCTCCTCTACCCTCCTCCCCCTTGGCAACCACAAGTCTGTTCTCTATGTCTGTGAGTCTAAAAAAATGAACAAATTCTTAGTTTAAAAAAGTAAAAATTCTGCCTGGAATTATTGCTTTATTATGGCAACTTCCAGGGGCCTTCAATATGGACCACCAAAGTTCAGCAAAGACCAACTGATACTGATTCTTTGGAAATATGAAATTAGCTGAATTAAACTGCAGAAGAAAAGCACCTCTGCAAGCATGCTTTGTGAGGAGTGCCTTAGAGGCAGTATGTCACAGTGGTTAAAAGCAGAGACTTGGGAATTAGACTGACCTGTGTGTGACTCCCATTTTCTGCACTTACTGCCTGGGTGACTTTAGGCAAGTTACTTTAACTCTCCTAAATCTCAATTACCTAATCTGTATATTGCAGTAACATCTATCTCATAAAGTTATGAAGTTAGATTACACATTAATAAATAAGATTATCTACTCTAAGTGCTCCTACATACTAAATGCTCAACAATACATATCCATTATTGTTAGCAATAACATGACAAAATATTTTTTAACGTTTTGCATTTCGCTTTTAAACAGAAGTGTCTCAGAAGAGGTGTCTCTGATTTCCCTTTTTAAAGCCAATTTTCGCTTTCCTCTGGCAGGTTCTCATGATCAAATTTCCAAAATTCTTTTGTTTCTCTCCCTCTGACTCCCCAAATTAACTATGTCTGTAGTTTTGAAATATTTGTTCCTTATATCTTCATTCATTCAATCCTTCATTCATCCACACAATGAGCATTTTGAAAGTGCCTGATTTATGCAAGGCACTGAGCTGTGAAAAGCTTAAAAACTAATTAGACACAGACCCTGCCCTAAAGAAGCCCACAGTCTTCTTTAGCAAATAAAAACGCAGGAGAGGGCTTCCCTGACGGCGCAGTGGTTGAGAGTCCGCCTGCCGATGCAGGGGACACGGTCCGGGAGGATCCCACATGCCCCGGAGCGGCTGGGCCCGTGAGCCATGGCCGCTGGGCATGCGCGTCCGGAGCCGGTGCTCCGCAACAGGAGAGGCCACAACAGTGAGAGGCCCGCGTACCGCAAAAAAAAAAACGCAGGAGAAGGAGGCAGCCACGTAGCACAGGGAGATCAGCTCGGTGCTTTGTGACCACCTAGAGGGGTGGGATAGGGAGGGTGGGAGGGAGACGCAAGAGTGAGGAGATATGGGGGATATATGTATATGTATAGCTGATTCACTTTGTTATACAGCAGAAATTAACACACCATTGTAAATCAGTTATACTCCAATAAAGATGTTTTTAAAAAATGCAGGAGAATGGGTTAAACCTGAATCTCAGATAATGAATAATTTGATAGTACTATAAGTTATGTCCCATGCAATGAGACACAGTGGAGGGGAAGGACTATAATGTAATATAAATACTATATAAGGTCGTACAAAGTGTCCTGGGAATTTAGCTAAACTTCCGAGTTTGCCTAAAGTCTGATTGGACTGACTTAGTAGGAATTGCATACCCAGTGCTCCTTGTCCTGGGGGAGACAGGCACGCCATATTTCCGGATTGGAAGGCTAACTCTTTGCGAACCGAAATTCATCCGTCAGCTTTGCCGCTCCCGGCCGCTAGATGCCGCCACAGACAAATTTATTGAAACTCTAGACAAACAGGATCCGAGCCCCTCTAGATCCTTCCTGGATCCTTCAATGCTGGAAGAGACTTAACGCGCGAGTGGAGAAGGTCTCACGAGAGTGAAAGAAAGTATCGCGATTTTTTCTTTCTTTTTCTCTGTCTTTTTTTTTTTTTTTTTTTTTTTTTTTTTTTTTTTTGGGCCGCGACTGACAACAGGCCGGTTGCTCCGAGAACAAGCCCTTGGCCTTCTTCCAAATAGAAGTGGCCTGACCTGAGATTGGAGTGAGACCCCAGCCCTAGGCTGGGGTTCTTTCCACATAGAGGAGACGGATTCAGAGGGGCTACAGGTAATTCGTACTCACCCTAGCAGAAAGAGAACTCTTTCTCCCTCCGTAGAGGAATAGAAAGGACTCCCCTTCCCTCTCCCCATCTCCCCTCCACCTCTTCCCATCTTCTTGACAACTGTTCTTTCCCTCCTTCCTTCACGCCATCACCAACCATCCTGCTTCCTTTACTCCCCAAGAAACTTAAGTGGGATCAGACATACAAGACGGGGGTGGTGTGGTGGGTGTGGGGGTGATGCTTTCGGTATTATTAGGTGGGACCAAGAGACTGGAGTTTACCCTGTCTTCGGGGAACGCCCCTCCCTCCCAGGTAACCCCAGAGACAGAACTCTTTCTAGAGCCTCTACGGCTTCCCCTGAGAAGCTCCGGCCGCCTTGCGAAACTGATCGAACCGGAGGAGACAGCCATTATCTACAGACAAATACTGTTTTGCCCTTGAGCGGGTATCTTACAGCTTTGGGGAGCTGCTTCAGAAGTTGGCTGTCGTTTCTCTTCACGATTCCCTCGTTCCTCAGCCAGCCTGCCAGCAGTTCCTAAATAAGGGCTGCAGCAGAATGACTTAACTGCTTGCCCTGGGGCCAAGAAGCCTTAAGGAAAGTTTGAATGGGGGGGGTATGGTGAAGGTTTCAGGTAAGACTGGTGTCTTGAGTAAGGAGGAGGAACCAATGTTGGTTTGCAGTCCACCTCCCCACAGAGTGCTTAATGTCCCATGATAGGAGCTCAGTAATCATATTTCCTTTTGCTTAGACCAAGACCGTTGAAAACCAGACATATGATGAGCGTCTAGAGATTAACGACCCTGAAGAGGTTGCGAGTATTTATGCTCCAACCACGAGACACAAAGGTAGTAAGAGAGGCATGAAGAGGAAAGAAAGTAATGGTTGTTTTTTGTTTTTCTCTTTGTTTTGTTTGTTTTGCAATTGTAAGTCAGTGGTTACTAAAAACCAAAATTTGTAAAAAAAAAAATGTCATCTCCAAATAAACCATGAGAATCAAAACTGCTGATCTCACGTGAATGACATGTAGCTTAGAATGACATGTAGCTTAGAACTTATAGTACTTTCTTAGAAACAGAAACAAAACAATTGTCTATTACCACATGGAGAATACATTTGACCCTGGTAGGTACCGCCTTGAGGGTTGCAGGATGGATTCATGATTGTTCCCAAGAATTTTCTGTTTTCTATTAGCAGATGTTGGCTTTCAGAGTCAAGTTACTTGCCATTGCTTCTGTTTTCCACATAGTTAAGCGGGGAGAAAACACAGCCACCCAGATTGCAGGATCTTCCATCAACCTAACCAGTGTTCCCCATCGCCATTTACTTCATGATACTATTCTGCCCACAGTCTGCCGGGGATTCATGTTTGTTTGTTTAATTTATCAAAACTCTTTTGCTCAGTTCTGAAGATGCTTCAGTTACCTGTCCTTAACCTGCAATTCCAATTGAAACCTCAACAGAATATTTTTAGAGGACTTGACACCATCATTTGTTCAACAGACATTCTTTGAATGCCTGTTATCTGTCAGCCTTATGCTTGGCACTAGGTATACAGTTTTTTGCTTGTTTCTTTGTTTTGGCCGCGCCACGTGGCTTGTGGGATTTGAGTTTCCCGACCAGGGATTGAACCCAGGTCTTCGGCAGGGAGAGCTCGGAGTCCTAACCCCTGGACCGCCAGGGAATTCCCAGGTATACAGTATTAAAAGAGACATTGACCCTGCCATCCTGATGCCTATAATTATGGGAGACAGATGCCAAATGAATAAAGAAACACAATTACAGATGGTTAAGTGCATTGATGGAAGCAAAGAGTTTGATGTTATGGAGAATACTGGTGAGGAGTGGGATCTACTTTTGATGGAGGGGTCAGGGAAGACCTAAGGAGGTGATGGTTGAAACTGAAAGGTGAGAAGGATTTAGACACAGGAAAAGTAGGCCAGGGCTTCCCTGGTGGCGCAGTGGTTGAGAGTCCGCCTGCCGATGCAGGGGACACGGGTTCGTGCACCGGTCCGGCAAGATCCCACGTGCCGCGGAGTGGCTGGGCCCGTGAGCCATGGCCGCTGAGCCTGCGTGTCCGGAGCCTGTGCTCCGCAACGGGAGAGGCCACAACAGTGAGAGGCCCGCGAACGAAAACAAAACAAAACAAAACAAAAAAGTAGGCCAGGAAGAGGGAGCAGCTAGTGAAATGTGAAAAGGCCCTGAGGCCAGAAAGAACTTGGGTTACTTTGAGGACTTGAAAGAGACCAGCATATGGTAGGAGAGAGTAACCTCAGAGGTAGTCAGGAGGTATAACAAGCAGGGCTTTAGAGGCCATACTGCTGTTATGCATGGCATGGATTGAAGGGTGCCAAGGTGAAAGCAAGGAGCCAGTTAGAAGGACTGTCGCCATGGCTGAGTTGAGGTGTGATAGTGGCTTGGACGTGGGGAGGAAGTTGAGAATAGAGAGAATTGGCAAATGTTAGAGGTATTGTTGTAGTAGAATCACTAAGACTTGCTGATGGATTGGATTTAGCTCTTGAGTTAGGAATCAAGGATGACATCCAGGGTTGTTTATTGTGGTAAACTTGCCTAATATAAAATTTACCATTTTAACCATTTCGAAGTGTACAATTCAGTAGCATTAAGTACATTCGTGTCGTTGCGTAAGTATCTCTACTATTTCCAGAACTTTTTCATCATCCTGAACAGTTATTATTAAACAGTAACTCTCCATTCCCCTCCCCTCCCCCCCGCCCCCCAGCTGCTGGTAACCTCTATTCTACCTTGCCTCTATGAATTTACCTATTGTAGGTACTGCATAAGCAGAATCATACAGTGTTTGTCCTTTCCTGTCTGGCTTATTTCATGTAGCTTAATGTTTTCAAGGTTCATTCATGCTGTAGCATGTGTTAGAATTTCCTTCCTTTTTATGGCTGAATAATATTCCATTGTTTGTATAACCACATTTTGTTTATCCGTTTGTCTGTCGATGGACACCTGGGTGGTTTCCACCTTTTGGCAGCTGTGAATATGCTGCTATGAACATTGGTGTACAAGTATCTGTTTGAGTCCCTGCTTTCAGTCTTTTGGTGTATGTATACCTAGACACTCAGGTGTTTTGTTTTTTTTAACCAGGTCATTGACCTACTTATTTTTTTGTTTTAAATTTTTAATTAATTTTTAATTTTTTAATGCCTGTCATACATATTTATTTATTGAAGTATAGTTGATTTACAATGTTGTGTTACTTTCAGATGTATCACACAGTAATTCAGTTATATTTATTTATTCATATATTCTTTTTCAGATTCTTTTCCCTTATAGGTTATTAGAAAATACTGAGTATAGTTCCCTGTGCTATATAGTAGGTCCTTGTTAGTTATCTGACACCCAGGTTTTTTGTTTTTGTTTTTGTTTTTTAATATTTATTTTTTTGTTTTGGCTGTGCTGGGTCTTAGTTGCAGCATGTGAACTTTTAGCTGCTGCATGCAGGCTTCTTAGTTGCAGCATGCGGGATCTAGTTCCCTGACCGGGCATTGAACTGGGGCCCTGTGTACTGGGAGCTCGGAGTCTTACCCACTGGACCACCAGGGGAGTCCCCTGACACCCAGGTTTTTGACTTGAGCACATTTTATAATCTTGCCAGCTGTGGACATTATAATTTGTTTTCAGTTTAGGCAATTTAAAAGGCAGAAAAATGGTGTTTAGTGGGCATTCATTTGACTTAGAAATCATTGAACATGTTTTCATGCCAGTTAATAATATCTTACATCTGGATATGCTTTTAATTGTTCAGAATATTTTATTGCTTTTATCTTATAGACACTGATTCAGATTCATATTTGTGACTACTATTTGCCAGGAACTAGGTCATTTCATTCCACATAAAATTGTTTTCAGTTGATCCTTACAACAATCCTGACTGAGAAATATTACTGACCCCATTTAGAAGTGGGAATACTGAGACTCAGAGAGGTTAAGTCATTTTGTCCACCTGATAGAGTTGTCCTATAAACCCAGTCTTCTGACTATAAATCCAGCACTCCTTTTGCTTTACTAATTACTAACCTCATTTCACCAATATGTAAACTAAGGGCAGATTTTATGCTATTTATGTAATGGCAGATAATCAGTTAGTATAATGTCTAACCTAATGCCTTAAGCATAGTAATACTTAGTAAGTATATCTCAAATTGAATTGACAGAGCCATGACTAGAATTCAGTTTCCTGTCTTTCAGCTAGATAGTCTTATAAACCCCGTTCCATAAAATGGTTAGAGCATAAAATATTATAAATGGAAAAGATCTGTCTTTGAAAATAAGTTTAACAATAACCTAGAGACTTCCCTGGTGGCAGAGTGGTTAAGACTCCACGCTCCCAATGCAGGGGGCCTGGGTTCGATCCCTGGTCAGGGAACTAGATCCCACATGCATGTCGCCACTAAGAGTTTGCATGCCACAACTAAGGAGCCCACCTGCCACAACTAAGACCCAGTGCAACCAAATAAATATTTTTTTTTAAAAAAACAGAACAATAACCTAAAGGGAAAACCTTTCTTCCAAGGACTTCGTCGTTCCGCCCATCTTCCTAACAAGACTATGGCTGACAACAGCAGTGATGAGTGCGAAGAGGAAAATAACAAGGTGCAGTATAACCCACAGCTTCTTGTGAAATTTCTGCTTTGAATTTTTAGTAGTTAATTTGAAATGACACTAGTTCAGTAGCAAACGTTTCTTAAATACTCACCTCCAGTGATTGGGTTCCTTTGAGCTCATGGAGGACAGTCACGAGCCAAGAGCATTAAGATTTTGACTCTCCTTCAGGAATAAAGCTTACTGTTATAGCTGATGTTTTGGGGAGAAATTTCATATAACACAGGGCAGTGTTTCACAAACTTTTCTAGTCATAATAATCAACTGGGGTACTTATTTAAAAAAAAAAAAACAGATAGGAAGTCCCTGGTGGTCCAGTGGTTAGAACTTTGTGGTTCCACTGCAGGGGGCATGGGTTCGATCCCCTGGTCAGGGAACTAAGATCTCACATGCCACGTGGCACGGCCAATAAATAAATAAATAATTTTTTAAATTTAGAAAAACATTTCCAGTCCCCACCCAGAACTGCCTAATCAGAATCTTGAAGGTAAAAGCCTGCAAATGTATATTTTGAGCAAGCACTCCAAGTAATTCTTATGATAAAGAAAGTTTGGAATGATTGATCGTGGCATTGGTTCACTGTCAACAGTTGTGATACTGCTAGTATTTTGTGAAAGAGACTTTAGTTTTGAAGTCTTAAGGCCCAGATGTCACTTTGGTATTATTCTGTGAACCAAGAGAATCACCGTTTCTGAAAGTGAGATGAGAAGACGCCTTAAATTTGCACATGTGCACTAACAGCCCTGGTGTTTAGGCTTAGCACATGGTCCAATGGTTATGTTTTAACCGTCCTCCAAGAACAGGTGTTTTGAAAACTCAGGTGAAGGAGAATATTTGAAGTAATGCAGAAAGCTGTAGCAACAGAGACAGATTTCATAGAAAGTCTAAAAGGTAATGTTTTAAGATAGCCCCACTTTGTGACTAGTGTGCTGTTTGACATCTTACCTACAAAGTAATTTTTTGGCATCTTGTCTGTGGTATATAAAGTCTTCTCCCATAGGTCAAAGATTTTGCAAAGCACTACTTTGAAGAAGCAGACAAAAGAAAAGTGAACAATTTTCCTAAATTGACCTCCTAATTTTGTATATTCACCCTAAATTTTTCTAGTTTTCATCATGATGTAGTCAATATTCAAGGCTCATTTATCTTTCCAATTTAATATGCACCCAGAATCAGCAGATAGGATCCATTTTTGAATAATCTTTGAGCTGATGATATTCTTAAAAATCTCCCCTTGCCAGACTGCTTCCCATGTGACCAAGAATAATTTGGGCAGATTTTGAATTAGGAAAGAACACTGTGGGAGATTCTTACCAATTGTATACCAATAAGGCATGTTCTGCAACTGTGTCATCAGTCTCACATGTTACAGATTAGTTAAAATATATTTTTATCTATGTATAATAACTCTGTGTTATGCTTAGAGGAGAATGTAACCCAAAGAAGTTTTTGATGTCCTGTAATGTGTCACAGTTTTATATGTCAGTAGCTGCTTTAATGTAAAAGAAATGTTAAATAATTTTAAAAACTAGAACCAATCATCTCTTAACCTCAGTGTAAGCCATATGGCATATGGAAACCAAGCTTGAAAAACCTATTTTTAAAGGGGACCAATTGGCCACCCTTTAGGTCCTAAGTGAGGGCATGCCACAGGCTCCAGGCCCTAGAGTCAAAGACATGGACCCTGTCCCAACTTCTGCGGCAAGCCCAAGCACCACCTTATCCCTTTTCGTCAGCTTGAGGGTGGGGTGGTGCATCTAGAACCAGAAGCCCAGAAAGGTAGGTCGTAATGTCAAGGACAGAAGAGTTTCTTGAGATATAATGTACAGTCATTGCATTTAACTTACGGGGGAAGGGAGGGGAACCATGCATAGGTCAGATACCCATTGAATGGAAAGGGAAAACCCACAGTCTCCAGAACTGCTGGTCAGAATCCAGGCCCGGGGTTGATTATGAACTTTCTTCTTTTGATAGTTACAAGCAGCTTACCCTGGTCAGTCTTGCAAATTAAATACTAGATTTCCTCCCTGTGATCTCTGTGAGTATTAAGATTCCCTCAAGTGCGTCTTCCCTACTTCATCTTCCCCCATTTCTTCCCAAAATAACTACTATATTTAGAGTTGCTTTCTTCTTCAGAAGTCCCTCAGTTTTAGAGTTGAAGCTGACTGGATAAAGTTTATGCAGAGTTCTCAGAATCTCCTAAGTAATAGGTAAAAGAGATATGTATTGGATAAAGCTTATACCCAAGCCTCGAGCAGAGAAAGAGACCATGGTTATAGAAAGTGGGGACTCAGTTAGTAGCTAAGGAGGAGCAGAAGGTTCTCGAGGCCCTTCTGGGGAGTGCTTCCTTCTCTTTCCAGTGAATTGGTGTCAGGCGGGAGGGTTCTGGTTCGAGCACTAGGAGAGAACTGGGTAAAGGTACACTAAATTTCCCCTTACGTGGACCTTTCTATCTCCTGCCCTATCTCAGAAAAAGAAGACCTCGCAGCCCACTCCTCAGCGGGGCTTTAGTGAAAACGATGATGATGACGACGATGATGACTCATCTGAAACTGATTCTGATGATGACGATGATGATGATGAAGAGCACGGGGCCCCTCTGGAAGGGTGAGAAAACCCCCTTGCCAAGGAGGAAAACGCCTCCTTCAAAACACTGGACAGGAGGACGTCAGTGAGAAGTGAAATTCCAGCAGCTCTTTGAATCTCCTCTATTTAGGATTATCAGATGATCAGAAACCCAGTGTAATGAGTTTTCCTTCTTTTTTGGCTCTACTGCCCGAATCCTGTGATGTCACTTGCACTATCGGAAACACTTGTGGGCTCAGGGATTTCATGAGGATTTGCTGAGTCAGTTTAACTGATGGTCTCTGACTTCAAGGAGTTCACATTCTAGGGAAGAGAAGATAAACTTATACACATACCAAAGCATTTCTATTTAGCAAGGAAAACATACATGCACAGGAACATTTCTGTTTTAGGCTCGGACCCTTTTAGGACGGGTAGAGAATAGGTGCATCCGGAACCCTGTATTGAGGCAAAATGTTCCTGCATGATGCTTCAGTAAAAATTCTCCTCACCATATTCCAGCTCTGGTGCTAGATTAATCATGACCCACCCCTGTAGGTTTTAATCAAAGTAGATTCTAAAGCCCATTCATTTAAAATATAATTAGGGCTTCCCTGGTGGCACGGTGGTTGAGAGTCCGCCTGCCGATGCAGGGGACATGCCCCGGTCCGGGAAGATCCCACATGCCGCAGAGCGGCTGGGCCTGTGAGCCATGGCCACTGAGCCTGCGCGTCCGGAGCCTGTGCTCCGCGGCAGGGGAGGCCACAGCAGTGAGAGGCCCACGTACCGCAAAATAAATTAATTAATTAAAAAAAAATACAATTAACTGGTGTAGCCAATCAGTAGAATTCTTTCTAGCCAATAAAAAGTATGAGGCAGCACTCTATGCAGCGTAAAGAACAATCTCCAAGGGACACTGTTACATTTTAAAAAGGTATAGAAGTCTTTATGCTGTGCTACCATGTGTATAAAACAAATGTTCCATAAGCTATCTCTAGGCTACCCTAGGACCTAATAATACTGATTACTCTTGGGAGGGGAACTTGGTGGCAAGGGCACAGGGTTGGAAGGGGACATAACTTTCCAATGAATACATGTTGTACCTTTTATTTCCTGTCATGTGCATGCGTACTTTATTCAACAAAGTAGTTTAATAAAAATAAAAAGTTACCTTTGAATTAACCACCTGAAGGCAGACACTAAGTAAATTAGGCAAATGTTTAATACCAGACTGACTTCTCCTGCTTCCCAGTTCACTTCATGAGTCTGCTTCCATGAATTATAATCTGGGGAAATATAAACTATTTAGTTTTTTTGTTAAGCAGCTCTTCCCGGAAGAACCTTAAATAACTTTCCTAGTCACTTACATACTTCGTCAATTCATTACATTTTACTTAATTATAGTCATTAATATGTACTCTACTACTTTTTTACTGTATACATTTCATGTATTAATACAAGTATTTTTAATAACTGTGGTATTCATCTTGACGTATCTAACCATCTCTCAAGTGTTGGACATTTTGTTTCTAATTTTTTACTTTTATAAATAACACTGAAAAACATCTTTGTAAAAATTCCTTTTTTTCTTGGGGTAAACCATTTTCATGTCAGAAATTAAGATCTCATTCCATCTTTTCTCTTCATCCCCTTCATTCAAAAAAAAAGGGAAAACAAATTTCTGGAACATTCTAAATTTTTTTTAAATTATGTTTTGGATTTTCTGTAGCTGTGTTCTTCTTCATTGTCAGAGATAGCTGAGAGCTAATTATAATCACTTTTAAAGTTACCTTGCAAGCTGCTGAGAAAAGGCAGATGTGGGTGGAGCAGAAACTAGGTCCAGAGTCACATGCCCTGTGGCCAGAGTAACACCCGGGCTGAACCAGGGCCCAGCAACCCCTGCTCTTCTCTGGCTACCTTGAACCACATTTTCCTTTCCCCAGTGCCTACGATCCTGCAGATTATGAGCATTTGCCAGTTTCTGCTGAGATTAAGGAACTCTTCCAGTACATCAGTAGGTGAGTACCAGGCCCTCCCACCCAGCCCTGCCTTGCCCTTTCCTTCCTCTAGTCTGAAACATGGCCATTCCCCTTAGGTTTTTTCAGCCTGAATAATCAAGTAAGTTTCTCTGACAGTCTCCACCTTCCCGTGGCAATGTCTCCTAGGTATACACCTCAGTTGATTGACCTGGACCACAAACTGAAACCTTTCATTCCTGATTTTATCCCAGCTGTCGGGGATATTGATGCATTCTTAAAGGTACAGTCAGAACATCCTAAAACTGACTCCTTAGGTGTTTCTTCTGACCTCTCTATCACTCTAACAGTTCCACTATACTTTCCCTGACTAGCAATAGCTACCTTAATGTATATTCTTCATTTCACTGGAGTTCTTAACTTGCTCTCAACTCCAAATTGTACTCATTGCTATTAGGTAATAATTGATTATCTCACTAGGTGTTAATAATTTGTCATGTATCTGCCTCCTAGTTATCCATGACTTAGCCTTATATTTAAGGTCCTATAGATCATGTATTTTTTTCTAGGTAGTACTTTAGTACAGCATGATATACAGGCATGCTTTTTAATACTAGAAATAATGATGAACCAGAAGAGTTCTTCCCCTTCAGCTTATTGGAAGCAAGTGTACCTTTTTATATCCCTCCCACGTTTTGTTTCTCTGCTTTCTTACCTTTCTCCTAACCAGGTTCCACGTCCTGATGGAAAGCCTGACAGCCTTGGCCTACTGGTATTGGATGAGCCTTCTACAAAGCAGTCGGACCCTACAGTGCTCTCACTTTGGTTAACAGAGAATTCCAAACAGCACAACGTCACAGTAAGATACTAGCCTAGCACAGGCCCCAGCTCCAGGGGGCCGAGAGTAGAAGCCTTGATAGTATTTGAACAGTTGACTTACTGCCTATTGAAAGGGATGGCTATGGTTTCAACCAGCCCTATTTTTTTCAGTAACAGTTGTATTAAGATATAATTTACCTACCATGAAATTCACCCTTTTAAATTGTACAATTCAGTGACTTTTAGTATATTCACAGAGCTGTACAACCATCACCACTATTTAAGAACATTTTCATTATTCCAAAAGAAACCCCTTGGGAATTCTCTGGTGGTCCAGTGGTTAGGACTCGGCACTTTCACAGTGGTGAGCCTGGGTTCAATCCCTGGTGGGGGAACTAAGATCCCACAAGCTGTGAGGCGGGGCCAAAAACCAAACCAAAACAAAAAGAAACCCCATACCCATTAGTAGTCACTCCTCTCCTCATTTCCCCTGCTCTTAAACCCTGGTCACTACTTCATTCCCTTTTTTATGGCTGAATAATATTCCAGTGTATGGACATACCATATTTTGTCTATCCATTTACCAGTTGTTTCCATTTCTATTAATTCTGCATCTATGAACGTATACAAGTTGTTGCATGCACATATATTGTTATCTTGTGTATACAGGTAGGAGTGGGATTACTGAGCCATATGGAAACAAACAGTTTAATATTTTGAGGAACTGCTGAACTGTTTTCCAGAGTGGCTGAATCATTTTACAATCCCACCAGCGATCAATTAGAGTTCCAATTTTTCCACATCCTCACCAACACTTGGTATTGTCTGTCTTTTTTATTCTAGCCATCCTAGTAGGTGTGAAATGGTATCTTATTGTGGTCATTCATGTCCTATTGACCTGCCCCCTTCCCCTGGCTCCAGAAGATTTTATCAGGGTTTCCTATAATCTTCATTTGGCTCCTGGCAGGCTTCCCTTTTCAGCAGTTACCTTGAATACGAAATAGCAGCATACGATGAGCCACTCTGTAAAAACAAGAGTAAAAACATCCTTCAGGGGCTTCCCTGGTGGCGCAGTGGTTAAGAATCTGCCTGCCAATGCAGGGGACACGGGCTCAAGCCCTGGTCCGGGAAGATCCCAGGTGCCGCGGAGCAACTAAGCCCGTGTGCCACAACTACTGAGCCTGCCCTCTAGAGCATGTGAGCCACAACTGCTGAGCCCGTGTGCCACAACTACTAAAGCCTGCGTGCCTAGAGCCCATGCTCTGCAACAAGAGAAGCCAACGCAATGAGAAACCTGTGCACCGCAACAAAAGAGTAGCCTCCACTTGCCGCAACTAGAGAAAGCCCACGCACAGCAACAAAGACCCAACACAGCCAAAAATAAATAAATAAATTTATTTTTTAAAAAATTCTAGAAAAACAAACAAAAGGACATCCTTCAGTGCCATCAGCCAGGCTTCCCCCTTATTTTTCTAGCAACATATGAAAGTAAAGAGCCTGGAAGATGCAGAAAAGAATCCCAAAGCCATTGACACATGGATTGAGAGCATCTCTGAATTACACCGCTCCAAGCCCCCTGCGACTGTGCACTACACCAGGTAAGAAATAGTACATTCTTTACTGTAGTAACCCATGGTAACCTTCACCACCTATGAAGCCATTGCTTCTGAGAAGGGGGTCCCAAGGCTGGGACATGTTTGAGATATATCAGCCTGAGGATCTATGGATCCTGGCTGCTACTGGCTATGAGTGCAGACATAAAGATTATGATTTATCTGGTATTATTACTTAGCCAGCTTCTCCAGACCCCAGGTCGTGGGTAAGTTTGGCCCACCCAGTCTATGTTCTCCTGAAATCCTAATGTGCCAGACTGAGAATCTCCCTTCAGTCTAGAATATCCTGATGCAGAGATTGCTGATACCGGCTCATGTTTTCTATTCACGTTTACCTCTGTACTTGTAGGCCTATGCCTGATATTGACATGCTGATGCAGGAATGGTCTCCAGAGTTTGAAGAGCTTTTGGGAAAGGTGAGTGGAAGGTAGCAGGAGCTAAGAAAGTGTGGCATTCATTCTAGGGCCCAGTGTTTTCTCTCTTCTTGTATTACTGTTATCATTAACTTTTAAATTGAAGTATAATACAAAATCAGAAACATACACATAAGTGTTGGTTAACTTTCACCAACTGAACACCTCTGTGTAACCAACACATCAGATCAAAAAAACAGAACATCTCTGGCATCCTGGAAGCCCCCTCAGGCTTCCACCTCCCAACGTAACTATTTTCCTGACTTCTAATAGCACAGATTAGGTTTGCCTGTTTTTTTTTGTTTTTGTTTTTGTTTGTTTTTTGGCCATGCCACATGGCTTGCGGGATCTCAGTTCCCCGACCAGGGATTGAACCTGGCATCAGTGAAAGCCTGGAATCCTAACCACTAGGCCACCAGGGAACTCCCTAGGTTTGCCAGTTTTGTATTTTATCTAAATATAATCACGTTCCTTTGTGTCTTATTTGCTCATCTATATTGTTCATCCATATGGAGAGTCATCCATATTGTTCGTACATCATGGTTATATATTTGTTCTCACAACTGTATGGTATTACATTGTTTAAATATATCCATTCTATGAAAGCCATTTGGGTAGTTTCCAGTGTGGGGATATTACAAATTACTCCGTAATATTACTGTCCTATTACTATGAGTACATACCTTTTGATGAACATATGTACTTTTTGTATTATCACTTTAGACTCCACCTTTTCCACAGAGGTGTATATTGCTATTCTAAGAAGCTGAAGTCCTATTCATAATGATCCTAAATTTTTAAAAAGTGCCCAGGAATATATTTAATAAGAAATTGTCAAGACTTTTTTGAAAACCAATTATAAAACTTTAGTGAAGGGAAGACACAAGCTCTGAATGAATGAGGAGTCAAGCCATGTTCCTGGAAGGGAGGGGTCAATCGCTCAGCACTGTCAGTCCTCCCCAGTTCACCGTGGAAATGGAAGGCCGTTTCAATTAGGATTTTAACTGCATTGTTTTAGAAATTGAAAATTCGGTAACAAAGTTTATCTGAGAGAATCAATTTTTAAGACTAATCATGAAAATTTTAGGGAAAGGAGGATTTGCCCTGTCAGACATTAGAAACACATTATAAAGCTGTAGTAAATAAAACAATAATGTACTGGTTAGGAATAGAAATAGATCAGCAGCACATAACAATCCAGAAACAAACCCATGTAAATGTAGAAATTTGTTGTATAAGAAAGACGGTTATTTTAAATGATTAGAGGGACTTCCCTGGTGGTCCAGTGGTTAAGATTCCGCACTTCCAATGCAGGGGGCGTGGGTTCGATCCCTGGTCGGGGAACTAAGATCCCACATGCTGTGTGGCCAAAAGAAAAAAAAAAACAAACTAGTTGGGAATTAAATGATTAGAGATAGGATGGGTTGTGATGAGATGATTGACCAGCCATTTGAGAAAAATTAAATAGATCTAAGCCTCAACCATATGCATACAGGAATTCCAAATGAATTAAACAGTTAAAACAAAAAACTATACAGGACTTGCCTGGCGGTCCAGTGGTTAAGACTCCACGCTCTCAAAGCAGGGGACATGGGTTCGAGCCCTGATCGTGGAACTAAGATCCCGCATGCCACGTGGTGCAGCTAAGAAGAAAAAAAGTTACTTACATATATATGTGACAACATTACTGTCCAAGCAAAAAGCTCTTACATATCAAGAAAAGAAAACTGAGCAAAGATGATAAGAGGTCCTTCCTGGCCATGGTGTTTAAAATTGCTTCACCACGTTCCCCAAGCTCTTTCC
>NW_006783618.1:1025312-1034076 GCF_000442215.2 Lipotes vexillifer
TCCCTGCTTTTTCTCCATGCTACTTAACTTCTAACATATTGTATACCTTACTAATTTCGTCTTTTGTTTCTCTCTACTAAAATATAAGCTCCATGAAGACAGAGTTTTCGGTACATGTTTATTGAGAAATTGTTGTAAAAGCAAAGAATTTGAAAATAGTCTCTTTTCTCACAGCATTTTAAAGCTATAGCTGAAGAAAACTGTCTGATTAGGGAATTGAATAGATAGATTGTAGTACATCCATTCAGTGAAATACACAATGGAATATCGTTTGGCCTTATTTTGCTCTGATACAGAGAAATACCAATGACATGTTGTTACATGGAAAAAGGAAATTGCAGAACCATCTACTCTTGATTTTTGTAAAAAGAGAACAAAAAACTTTTAAGAAGCCAGTGGTTTTTAAACTTAAATATTAGTTTAGATCTGGAGGCTGCTGAGATGTCATGTCATTTTTTTCTGTTCCTGTGGTATGCAAGGACCATTAGGCCTTCTAACACCAAGTAACTATAAATACTTGGCCATAACTTGGGTCCAGTTTCTTCTTCACAAATACACACAGGAAGACTGCATGGCAGTATATTTTACTTATAAAATATTTTGGTCCTGTTATATCATATGCTACTTTGGTGGTTAATGAGTATAACCATTTTACTGATCAGGGGGAAAAGAAAAGGCACGTTGTATTATTTGCTAGGGCTGCCATAGCAAAGTGCCACAGACTGGGTGGCTTAAGCAACAGAAATTTATTTTTTCACACTCTGGAAGCTAGAAGTTGGAGATCAAATTGTCAGCAGAGTTGATTTCTTTTAGACCCTTTCTCCTTGGCTGTCTCCTCCCTGTGTCTTCACATGGTCTTCCCTCTGTATGTGTCTAGGTCCTAATTTCCTCTTCTTATAAGGATTCCAGTCATACTGGATTAGGGTTCACCCTAATGACCTCATTTTAACTTCTCTTTTTTATGACCATATCTGCAAATATAGTCACATGATCTGAGGCACTTAGAGGTTAGGACTTAAAACATATGAATTTTGGGGGAACACAATTCAGCCCATGTCACCCCTTATGCTCGGAACTCTTTTGCTTCAGAGAGAGTGAGTGATGCTAGGACCACTGAAATTTCAGCCTTTTGATTCAGGTCCATCCCGTGCCCCTCCTAGGTGAGCCTGCCCACAGCAGAGATTGACTGCAGCCTGGCAGAGTACATAGACATGATCTGTGGTAAGCGCTTCCATCCCTTCCTTGACCCCCATCTCTGGATAAATTCATTGTGGGCTGTTGAAAAGGCTGGTTTACTCTGAGTTACAGCCTTTACTTTAAGCCCGTTGTGCTATTTGGCAGCACGCGAGGGTGGTATTTGGGTTTATGTGACTACCTGCTGGGTATTTAACCCCTAGAGGTATAGTAACACATCCCGTCTGGGAGGGGACTGGCCATCCTAAACAGAAATGCCCCATAGCTTCCGGATTTTTGTTTATTTCTGCTCACGGGAGTTCTCGATTTCAGCCATCCTAGACATCCCCATCTACAAGAGTCGGATTCAGTCCCTCCACCTGCTCTTTTCCCTCTACTCAGAATTCAAGAACTCACAGGTAAGACGAGCATTGGAGATTGACTTAAGCTGTAGTGAGGACTGCTGCTGTCGCCACTGACTTAAGCTGTAGTGATGATTGCTGCTGTCGCCACTATTTTGAGTCTGCTGTGATTCTGTCCTGTGACAATGGAGAATGTCTCTGCCTGGAGTTACCATCACCCTTCCCCATAACGAAGGGAACTGCAAAGCAGGCAGGGGTGGGGCTTGTAAAGGAAGGGGAAGTAGAAGCAATGTGGGCCTTAGACAAGGATCTACAGTGGACACTCATTCTTACAGGAGAACCAAGTGGCCTAATGAATGGAAGCAGGAAGCAGGGTTAGTTCTTGCTAAAATGTAGTAACTAGTACGTCCCCAGTCCTTCACGTTCCCTCTCTCTCCTCACAGCATTTTAAAGCTCTAGCTGAAGGCAAGAAAGCACTCACCCCTCCGTCCAACCCCACCTCCCAAGCAGGAGATGTAGAGACATTAACCTTCAGCTGAGACGCCTCCCATGTCACTCTGCTTCAAGGCTGAGCTGGCTTCTCTGCCCCATCTGAGAAGGAGGGATCACCGTCAGCCACTGGGTGGCCTTGCCTGCCTCACAGCTTGATTCGGAGACAGCGCACGACTTACTGCCCTCTCTGCCAGAAAGCACTGCCCATGGTCGTTAAATGGCTAATGCCTGTGTCAGAGTTCCTTCCCATGGAAATTAATTATGCATCTACACTACTGTGGGGATGTGAGTTAGAATCACTGGAATTCCTGGGATCCCAGGATGCTCAGGTTGGGAGGAAGGCTTAAAAGATTTCTTTTGAGATAGCAATAGAATTATTTACTTTCATTCTTAAAGTTAATTGGCAAAGATTTTACAAATAAAATGCTCTTATCTCTCAGGTTATCCTGCTGTCCTTGAAATACGAAAGAGAGAAGACAGACTGAGCATAGGCAGAGATAAGGAACTTGGCCTAGGAATAGGCACTAAGTGAATAGCAGTTTAAGCAAATCAACTTTGTGAAATAAAATCAAACCCCAGTCCTCCAAGGTTGGCAATAGAGGGGAAACTTTTTTCTCCCAGAACTTATTTTTTCTGGGGGTCTCCCACCAGGTAGTGCTACCTGCCTTACAGGCTACCTGCCTGTCTAGCTCCAGACCTGTCTGGTTGTGGTCTCAGGGAGCCTAGCTGTTGCAGTCACCCAGGTGAGAGATGATGGTGTCTTGGACTGGGTGGTAGTGGTAGAGATGGACAGATGCAGGAAATATTTTGGAGGTTTTATCAGCTAAACCATACTAGTTTTATCAGTCAGAAACCATACTAGTTATTTCTAACAAAGGATGTTAACTTAAGTATGGGCAGTTGGTTACAAAAGTGTTGGAAGGGCTGAAGAAACGAAAGGGAGAATGGAGAGTGCTGAAGGAACAAGAGGCTAAAGGGGAGTGTCCACTGCAGGGGCTGGAAACAGAAGAGCTGCCGCAGTGGCCGGGATGGCCAAGCAGGTCCGAGACCCTCTACAGCCACCCTGGGCAAGCGCTGCTGCCTCCTCTCTCCCACCCTCTCCTAGCTTGCTGGTGCCTCCCACTGGCAGAAATTAACAGCTGGCAAGGGAATCTGGAAAATCGAGCAGCATAAAGTATAGAAGGGAAGGTGTGGGGTACGAGACAACAGATAAGCAACCAGGAGAGGTGGAACCAACAGAACTTAGTGATAGAGTGAATGTGGGGGAGGGAAGAGAAGAAAGGGTGACTCCCAGGTTTTCTGGCTTGAGCAGCTGGGCGGGTAATGGAGCCAAGTACTGATATACGGGGCAAGAACTGATCGGAGGGGAAAATTACAGTTAAGATGCTACAGCCTAATACATACCCGAGAAACACGAGACAGGAGGGGCATCGTTTCCCACAGACCCTTAAGCCGACTCTGATGTTCATCTCATGCTTGAACTTGAGCAGGAACATCTGAGCTCAGGCCTCACTTTGACACCATGTTGGGACCAGGTGCTCTGCTCTCAGATGGATGCCATTAATGCTCACATTTCACTCAAGGAAAAAGAGAGGCAAAAACGAGATAGGAACTCAGATTCTCCATCAGGTTTTCAAGGAACAATCAGACTGCCTTCTTTGGCTAGAACTGAGACTCAGCACTAGTAGGTATAGTCGACTCTCGTTATTCACAGTAGCTATGTTCTATCAAGTCACCGCAGACACAATTAGCAAATACTGAACCACTGCTCGTGGGGGAAATATAAGGTAAGGTTCCTGTGTGCCTCTGTCATAACACCGTCGTCAACAACCATTGATTCATTGAACTCACAGCCACCAGCACTGTAAGTCATGCCATAATGAAGCTTATTTAATGCACTCTCTCTGTAAGGCACATGACAGCCTTACTACACTTAGTTAACTCTAGCCAGCACCTCAGCACTATGCGGGTGGGGGCCATTTAATTTATTTATTTTCAAATATTTATTGTATTTATTTGGCTGCACCGTGTCTTAGCTGTGGCACGGGGGATCTTTTTTTTTTTTTTTTTTTAGTTGTGGCATGTGGGATCTAGTTCCCTGACCAGGGATCGAACCCAGGCCCCCTGCATTGGGAGCATGGAGTCTTAGCCACTGGACCATCAGGGAAGTCCAGGGGGGCCATTTTAAACACTGAAACCACCACCAACAAGCAAGAAATGAGGCATTAGATACACCTTGGATAGGGCACTCATTTAGAGTGTGAGAGCTGAAACCAGGAGGCAGGATGTCGCCTTGTTCAGCCTCAGCTGGGAAGGTACGTGTCGGGCGACTCACATTTTTCACTGCTCTAAGCATGTTTGCAAACGATTGTAAAAACACTGCAAGTATCGATTTTAGGATTACAGATACATTTTAGTAAGTGAATTCGCAAATACAGAATCTGCAAATAATGAGGATCAGCTGTACTTCCTGCCTAAGTTACTGGCTGAGGCGCAGGCCTGTAATGTTAGCCTGTCTCCCTACCCTAGCACATCCACTGACCTGTCCAGTGAGCACTTCAGACACTGTTTCTATCGTGGGCTCCTCCTCCTTCACAATCTGAGGTTACTCTCTTTTGGCTACTTGATCTGTGGCCCTAGAAAAATAACTTCTATGCCTCAGTTACTCTAGCTATGAAACAGTTATAATAAACACTAACTCCTAGGCTTGTCCTATGGGTAAAAATATGTGAAAAGATTAAATGCCACAAAATGTAAGATCTAATAATTAATTATGTTACTAAGTACAAATTTTTCACTTGGCCTTTTAGACTTTCCATTTGGCTATTCTCTCCCTGCCCGAGATTCTCATTTTTCTAATTCCCCAGCGAAAACGGCAAAACCAGCCTGCTTGCCATGCTCTACACATGATTCATGAGTTCCCTCTTCTAACTAAACCTTTATGCAGTCTATTTTCCTGGCTTGAAGTGTCCCTCCCCTCTGCCATCCCAGGCTCTCTACATTTCTAAATAAACAAAACTTGAACACAAGTATTTACATTTGCATACCCTCCTTTAACCTTCCTAAAATGACAGTATAGGAATTTTTTTTTTAAGGTATAAACCAGCAAGGACAGATAATAGGAAAGAAAATGACTGTAGACCAGAGAGCAATACAATTTTGAAAGATGGACAAGTGGTAACAGATTTAGTGGGCAGGGGGAGGGGAAAAAACCTGATACTTGATTTCCAGTAGAGGAGAGGGACAGAGAAACCAATAAGAAGTAAAGCCATTTGACACTGCAGAATCCTGGAAAGGATCAGGAATCGAAAGTGTCAGATATTTCTGATGGCATGTGTACAGGGAGGGGCTGCAGACAGGAGGATTGGCTGAAGGTTTGCAGAAAGATGGGATCCCCAGAACCTTCCCTATCTGTGCTGCCCACCTCCTTAAACTGGCAGAAGATAGTCCCCTTTAAACCAAGGCGCCTCTGGACATGAGAACACCAAGCAATTCTGAGGAAGGACAGGAATAAGGGGCCATATTTAAAATAAGAGGACAAAATAGAGGGATGAGCAATGAGACCCTCAGCCCTCTTCTGGCTCATCCCTCCAAAGCACAATATCGGAGGGGTCCTCCCTTGGGAAACTGATCAACCAAAGAGAAAAGACCTAAAGATATTGACAGGGAGTCTTCAAGCTTATAGACTTATTTGGTCCCCCCTACCTACCATCAACTTCCATTCAGCTTGCGGCTATCTCATTCTTGTGCGTGTGTGTGTGTGTGTGTGTGTGTGTGCGTGCGCGCGCGCAGGCATGCTTGCAACTCTCATTCTTAAATGTGAATGTACCATCACCAGGCATTTGAAGAAAGCCAGAAAAAGACAAAAACAGAACAAAGGATATCAGAGAAGCAAAGCAGGGAAGATATGAAAAAAAATTTTTTAACTATAATATTCATAGAGCAGTAGTTCTCAAGTTTGGTTGCATGTTAGAATCAACTGGAGATATATATATATATATATAAAATTATTATTTTTTAATATTTATTTATTTGGTGCACTGGGTCTTAGTTGCAGCACGTGGGATCTTTAGTTGCGGCATGTGAACTCTTAGTTGCGGCATGTGGGATCTAGTTCCCTGACCAGGGGTCGAACCCAGGCCCCCGGAATTGGGAGTGCAGAGTTTTAGCCACTGGACCATCAGGGAAGTCCCAACTGGAGATTTTTTTTTTTTTTTTTTTGCGGTACGTGGGCCTCTCACTGTTGTGGCCTCTCCCGTTGCGGAGCACAGGCTCCGGACGCGCAGGCTCAGCGGCCACGGCCCACGGGCCCAGCTGCTCCACAGCACGTGGGATCCTTCCAGACCGGGGCACAAAGCTGTGTCCCCTGCATCGGCAGGTGGACTCTCAACCACTGCACCACCAGGGAAGCCCTGGAGATATTTTAAATATAAGTTTTCTCTCCCAGACAACACACCAGACTAATGAAATCACAATCTCTGGAGGTAGGATATAAGAATCCGTATTTTTTAACTTCCTCAGATTATTTCAATATGCAGACAAATTTGAGAACCACTGTCAGAGATGAGAAGATTCCATATCCATGAAACATTGGGCTGGCCAAAAAGTTCATTCGGTTAGTGAATACATTGTTCAATAAAATTCTTGGTGAAGATGAAAAATATGTGGGACTTCCTGGTGGCGCAGTGGTTAAGAATCTGCCTGCCAATGCAGGGGACCTGGGTTCAAGCCCTGGGCCAGGAAGATCCCACATGCTAAGGAGCAACAAAGGCCGTGCACCACAACTACTGAGCCTGAGCTCTGTAGCCTGCAAGCCACAACTACTGAGCCCATGTGCCACAACTACTGAAGCCCATGTGCCTAGAGCCCGTGCTCCACAACGAGAATCCACCGCAATGAGAAGCCTGCATACCACAACGAAGAGTAGCCCCCGCCCGCTGCAAGTACAGAAAGCCCACGCGCAGCAACGAAGACCCAACACAGCCAAAAATAAATACATACCTACATTTATTTTTAAATAAATACATACATGGGCTTCCCTGGTGGTGCAGTGGTTGAGAGTCTGCCTGCCGATGCAGGGGACATGGGTTCATGCCCCGGTCCAGGAAGATCCCACGTGCCGCGGAGCGGCTGGGCCAGTGAGCCATGGCCGCTGAGCCTGCGCGTCTGGGGCCTGTGCTCCGCAACGGGAGAGGCCCCAGCAGTGAGAGGCCCACATACCGCAAAAACAAAACAAAAAACAAAAAAAAAACAGAAAAACATACATTTATTTTAAAATAAATAAATAATTAATTAAAAAAATAAAAAGGTAAATAACAAAGTAATTTCTCAGACCACAATGGAATGACATTAGAAAACAATAAGGAGAACTGAAAAATTTTGTGTAAATTAAACAATACTCTCAACCAATGGGGCAAAGAAGAAATCACAAGGAAAATTAGAAAATACATAGAGATAAATGAAAACAAAAACACAGCATTCCAAAACTTATGGGATACAGCAAAAGCAGTGCTCAGAGGCAATTTATAGCTGTAATTGCTTCCATTAAAAAAGAAGGAAGATCTCAAATAAGCAATCTGACTTTACAACCTGAGGAACTAGGAAAAGAACAAACTAAACCCAAAGCTAGCGGAAGGGGGACTTCCCTGGCAGTCCAGTGGTTAAGACTCCGTGCTTCCAACGCAGGGGGCGTGGGTTCGATCCCTGGTCAGGGAACTAAGATCCTACTTGCCACACGGCGCAGCCAAAAAAAAAAAAAAAAAAAAAAACGCTAGCAGGAAGAAGCAAATGATAAAGATTAGAGCAGAGATAAATGAAATAGGGAATAGAAAAACAATAGAGAAAATCAACAAAACCAAAAGTTGGTTCTTCAAAAAGATTAACAGAATTGAAAAGCCTTTAACCAATTGTCTAAGAAAGAGAGACTCAAATAACTCCAGCCAGAAATGGAAGTGGGGACATTACTATCAATCCTACAGAAGTGAAAAGGAGCAGAGGGTACTATGAACAGTTGTATGCCAACAAACTGGACAGCCTAGATGAAATGGACAAATTCCTAGAAACACAAAACTTACCAATACTGAAAAAGAAAATTTGTAAGACCTATAATTAGAAGATTGAATCAGTAATCAAAATTTTTTTAAAAATCAAAGTAAAATACACAAAACATGAAATTTACCATTTTAACTATTTTTAAGTGTACAATCCAGGGGCATTCACATTGTTGGGCAACCATCACCACTGTCCAGCTTATGAACTTTTTCATCATCCCCAACTGAAACAATGGACCCATTAAACAATGATTCCTTCCTTTCCCTCCCTCAGTCCCCAGTAACTTCTATTTTCTGTCTCTGTGGATTTGCCTAGTCCAGGTACCACATAAGTTGAATCATACACAATTTGTCCTTTTGTATCTGGTTTACTGCACGTAGCATAATGTTTTCAAGGTTCATCCATGTTGCAGCATGTGTCAGAATGGCCTTCCTTTTTAAAAAGCTGAATAATATTGCATCGTGTGTATATACCACATTTCCTTTATCCATTCATCTGTTAATGGACATTTGCATTTCCACCTTTTGGCTGCTGCAGATAACACTGCTGTTAATATTGGTGTACAAATAACTGTTAGAGTCCCTGCTTTCAGTTCTTTGGGGAATAAACCTAGAAGTGGAATTGCTGGATCTATAGGGTAATTCTATATTTAACTTTTTTTTTTTTTTTTTTTTTTTTTTTTTTGG
>NW_006783618.1:1034261-1042444 GCF_000442215.2 Lipotes vexillifer
CCCCCGCCCGTGGCCCCCGGCCCCAGCCACTCTGCGGCATGTGGGATCTTCCTGGACCGGGGAACAAACCGGCGTCCCCTGCATCGGCAGGTGGACTCTCAACCACTGCGCCACCAGGGAAGCCCTATATTTAACTTTTTGAGGAACTGCCATACTAGCTTCCATAGTGGCTGCACCATGTACATTCCCACCAGCAATGCACAAAGTTGAACATTAATTTTTACAAGTCTTGATTAAATAGTCTATTGTGTCTGGAGGAATTCAGTAAAACATAGTCCAGGTGGGAAAATGCAGCCTGAGCTGTGCCTGCCCAAAATGTTGGACTGCTGTATGTTCCAGCTCAAGGTAACTAGTGACCTGCCTATTATTGGAGAGTAAAGATTAAAGATTAGGTGAGTAAAGTATATAAAAATTGGGGAATTCCCTGGCAGTCCAGTGGTTAGGACGCCACGCTTTCACTGCCGAGGGCCTGGGTTCAATCCCTGGTTGGGGAACTAAGATCCCGCAAGCTGTGCGGTGCAGCCAAAAATAAAAAATAAAAATTGGTCTTCTTTCCCAGGAAAGATTGAACTGTCATGTTAAGGGTATTAGTAATGCTTGAAAATTCCATGATCCTTATCAAAAAGATTTCAGAAATATCAGAGAAGTAACTAGATCAGGGATCACCCCCCCCCCGATATTTTATTATGAAAACTGTTAAATAAAAGAACTTTGGAAGAATTGTACAGTGAATTCTAAATACTCACCAACTAAATCCTACAATTAACATTTTGCTTTATCACACGTCCGTCCATACCTCCCTATCCATTCGTCAGTCTATCTTATTTTTTGATACATTTCAAGTAAGTTGCAGACATCAGTACACTTCACCCTTAATCACTTCAGCATGCTGGAAAGGGTATAGAGAAAAAGGAACCCTCCTAGACTGTTGGTAGGAATGTAAATTGGTGCAGCCACTATGGAATACAGTATGGAGGTTCCTCAAAAAACTAAAAAGAGAGCTACCATATGATCCAGCAGTCCCACTCCTGGGCACATATCCAGAAAAGACAAAAACTCTAATTCTAAAAGTTACATGCACCCCAGTGTTTATAGCAGCACAATTTATAATGGCCAAGACTTGAAAGTAACCTAAGTGTCCATCAACAGATGGATAAAGAGTATGAAATACACACACACACACACACACTCTCTCTCTCTCACACAATGGAGTATTTCTCATCCATAAAAAAGAATTAGGAGTTGGGGATTAAAAGATACACACTGGGCTTCCCTGGTGGTGCAGTGGTTGCAAGTCCGCCTGCCGATGCAGGGGATGCGGGTTCGTGTCCCGGTCCGGGAGGATCCCGTGTGCCGCAGAGCGGCTGGGCCCGTGGGCCGTGGCCGCTGAGCCTGCGCATCCGGAGCCTGTGCTCCGCGGCAGGAGGCCCACGTACCGCAAAAAAAAAAAAAAAAACATAGACACTGCTGTATATAGCAATAAGTAGTAACTCTTTCAATTAGACCACATGGTGTTAAAAAATGTTTATCTCGATGCACTATAAATTCTTTTTGTGTCTTTTAATTTTTCCAGATTTAAAAGACTTAAGAGTAGAATATCACACTGCTATATATAAAACAGATAAACAAGGACCTGCTGTATAGCACAGGAAACTATAGTCAGTATTTTGTAATAACCTATAATGGAAAAGAATCTGAAAAAGAATATATGTGTGTGTGTGTGTGTGTGTGTGTGAATCACGCTGCTGCACACCTGAAACTAACACACCTTTGTAAATCAGCTATACTTCAGTTAAAAAAAAACATATCTGAGGGAATGAAACAGATATACAGCATTCACTCAGTCAAGTTTATTGAGACTCTACCACGTGCTCAGCACTGTCCTCAGCAGTAACGTGAGAAAAATTACAAAACAAGATATCAAGAAGGGAAAAATACACTGTGTACTCTGTCAATCTGCAATCTTTTCCACGTTGCTTTTCAAAAGTGTTCTTGGGTCGTTTTGGGATATGTGATCTCCCTGCTTTTTCCATGTTCCCCTAAGGTTTCCAGCACTGTCAAGTTATGTGCCACTACGGCCATCCCCTTAAGAACAGAGGATGGGACAGGAAGAACAGCTTCCTGCTTATGGGGCAGTCAGGGTCCTGCTGATGGGGTAGTCAGGGCTGGGGTCCCATAGCGGGGTAGATACTTTGAGCGGGAACCCGTCAACCTCGAGGGCTCAGGGCACTCACAGTGAAACATAAAAAGGCCAGACTTCGGGAAGCCCCAGACAGGGCCCTGGGGCCCTTGCTCACCCCCTCCCTGGAAGATGTGCTTAAAGTGCTAACACTATAAGAAAACAAGGCATAGCTACATGCAGCCCTGGACGCACCAGACTTCTCACCTCCCATTCTTCCCCTTTGTTGTGCTAACACCAGGCGCTGGCACCACCAGGGCCCAGGCCGGAGGGGAAGTCTAGTGCCACGTGAAGAAGTGGAGAAGGTCCAGTGTCTAACCTGTGATGCCCAAGAGGGGGCTGGGGCAGAGAGGCATGCAGCAAAGGGTACTGGTTTGTGCTTGGCCAGCGCTGCTGGACCAGAGGAGAGTTCCTGTGCAAAGGGCAGGTTGGTTCTCTACAGCTAGCAAGGTCCTAAATTTTCCCTGAGGGAACAAAGCTGCATAGCATGGGAAGGAGATCCAGGATGTGCAGGGCCCTCCCAACCAGGCTTGCCCCATGCCTGCTGTACTGAGGAGCACCGGTGTGGGGCACAGAGCTGCCCCAAGCCGACAGGCCATGCCACGCTTAGATGCTGGATGACCTCCAGGCAGACCTGGACAGATAGCCCCATCCGCCTGGGCAAAGGCAGTCATGCAGGCCCTCAACCAGAGTTGGAACAGGGGCTTAGGTCCAGCTGGCAGCCTTGCCAAGGATACCAGTGACCCAGAGGACAAGCAAAAGTGGCAGTGGCATGGCCTCTTCCCGTTGGCAATGTGGCCAGGCCTTGGAGGAGGACCGGGAGGGTGCCCAGGGGCCAAGAAGGCACCCCCTGTCTTGGCCTCAGCTCAGAGCCAGATCTCATCACTGCTCACACTGGACACCCGATAAATGTAGCCCAGCATTGGGAGACGGATGAAACCTGCGGGTCAGAGATCCCAGGAGACTCAGTCACCCTCATTCCTTGGAAGTTGGGAGACCACTCTCTGCCCCTTGGGGATTCAGAGGCCTTTGGCACAAGCAAAAGGGCCGGGGAGCAGGGCAGCAGGCCCCTTTTCCATACCTCGGCTGGTGAGGAGGCCGCCGGGCTCCGGATCCAGAAGCTCTGGCTGGCTGTTGTCCTGAGCCATCTGCTGGTCCGCTGGTTTCCCTGTGGGGTGACAGAGGGGATGGTGCCCAGGATGAGGTGTGTGACCCTCCTAAGGCCCAGGGTCTCTCTTCTTCTCAGAAGCACCTCCACAGATAAAGCTGGGGCCAACAGAGGGTCCTGGATGTACCTCTGGAGTCCGGAGTGAGGTCGTTGAGCTGCAGGTGGGACGGGAGGGACATGTTCTCCCGCGGCAGGCGCACGTTGTTGAGTTTCAGGTTGTTGGAGTCACTACAGGGCAGAAAAAGGCTTGGATGGGCCCTGGCACCAGCAGGCACAGACACCCGCTTGCGGCCCGTTCCCGAACTACCAGAAAGCCCAGGATCCCCCCTGTCCCCATGCTGCCTCTCCATTTGGCCAATGCACTCAGCCCCAGGGAGAGTTACCTAGAGATCAGGGATGGGCGCCGGGAGGGGCCTGAGGAGAAAGAAACCACAGCAGTGTCTCAGTGTGCCCACCTGCTCTGGGCTCTGCCCCCTGCCCTCTTCAGGCCCAGAACCCTCAGGCAAGGGGTCTCTCAGATGCCCAGACTGGCTTCCCAGTGCCTGGCCCTGCTACCTGGGATGCATGTGGTCTAAATCATGGCCATGCCCAGGAAGACCTGTCCTACCACTTGTCAGAGACGTTCTGCCCAGCTCCACTCGCTGCCCGTGGCCTTGCTGCCCACCCCCTGACTCCGTCTCCCCTTCCCCAGCCACCCCCTGCCCCCACCCTGCCTTGGCCCTACCTTTGGTCTTCTTCGCTTTCCTGCAGACCAGGCAGGCCACCAAGGTGCTGAACCCCACCAGGGTGCCCAAGGCAAGCCCTCCAGCCACAACGATCCCCAGCAGTGGCACTTCCACCCGGGTGGCCAGGAGCCCTGCAGGTCATTCTCTGGTTAGGTTCCAAGCGGGCAGGGCCCCCCAACTCTGAGATGCCACAGGTCACTACTCTGTCCTCCTTGCCCCAGGTGGCCAGGGACAGCTTTCACCAGACTCGCCCAAAAGGCAACAAGCCTTCCTGTTTCTGCACCACGATCCCACGCCTATCCGAGGCTTTGCTGGGCCCATGGCTGGCAGTGCTCACCTGGGGCCGGAAGCGAGGCGCTGGTGACACCCACGTCGTTGGTGGCCACCACGGAGAGGTTGTGTGGCAGGCTGCGGAGCTGCAGTTGCACGGTGTGTTTGGTGAGCCAGGGGTAGTTCTGGGCATCCAGCACCAGGAAGTCAGAGGCGTTGACAGTCACCGGCCCATCCTGGTCGATCCAGGTCACGTTGGCAGGTGGGTTCGCACGCACCAGGGCAAAAAGGATGACCAGGAGGCCCGGGCCTTGAGCTTCCTGGTACTTGGCCCCAACCTCGGCAATCTCCGGCTTAACTGGTGCAAAGCAGAGAGCAGTATGTTCCCACCACAGCCCCTTGCACGCCTTCCCTTTCTTCCCAAACCCAGAAGGGAGCCAGGGGTCTGGACCTCTCCTTAGGGGGCACTGGGAAACAGGATGGCTGGGTCTGCCAGAGAGGCAGCATTTCGTACAAATGAAAGTTAAGAGTATAAACACTAGAACCAAAATGTCAAGATCTGAATCCTGGCTCTGCTGCTTACCAGCTGTATGACCCTAGGCAGATTGCTTAACCTCTCTGTGCTTCAGTTTTGTCATTTATAAAATAGGGACAGCAATAGTAATTACCTCATAGGATTATTGTGAGGATAAAGTGAGTTAATATTTGCAGAGTGCTTAAGTGTTTTTTAAATGTCCTACCAGACCACTTGCCTGGTGCCTGCTGGGGGTCCCTGGGCAGAGAACCTCTGTCTCTGTCCACCTGAGGAGCACTCACATTGCACATTGAGGAGGACGGAGGCGTTGGCTGACCGGCCATTGTCTGGGTCTTGCAGGGAGCAGTTGAGCTCATGCTGGGCCCGCTGGGCAGTGACAGTGAAAGTGCTGGTGCCTCCAGAGAAGGCCTCCCTGCCCACGCTCAGCAGTCTTGAGGTGCTGGCCTTCTGTAGCTGTCCATCCAGGTACCAGGCCAATCGGGGGGTGCCAGGCCCCCCTGCCACCCAGCAGGTGAAGGCGTGGCGTTCATTCTCTCGAAGTGCCCGCTCTGCCCAGGTATGACCATCAATTTGTGGCGCCAACTCCGCCCAACCTGGAACACAGGGGATTCTGGGGAGAGCTGGTGGAGGCTTAGTACTGTTCTGTGACCGGGATGAGGGCCAGTTACAGAGGGGCAGCAGGCCAAGAGATAGAGCACCTGGGTTCTCTAACCAGGGACGGCTGGACCTTGGGGAGGTGGATGAAGGGAACCCAACTCTGGTGCCTGGAATGGGTACCCAAACTGAAGACGCAGGCAAGGAGGGGAGAGAGGGGGACTTGACCGCACAAATGCATGGCCAAGAGATGAACAGGGGTGTACCTGAGCTCAGAAGGGCCGGCAGGAGCAGAAGTGTGTGCGGGAGGGTAGCTGGCCCTGGAGGCAGCGCCATGGTGGCCCCGGCCTGGGCCCCAGGCTGCCGAGAGAAGGGGGCAGGCCTCGATGTTAGCCAGGTGAGAGCAGACAAGCTTAACTGCTCCAGGAATTTACTCTCCAGAAACAAAAATAAACCATGCACGGAAACACAAATGTAGAACGACCCACAGTGGTGAAGGCAAGGACGCAAATGGTCGAGCCCAAAGGTCCAAACCCAGCCAGCACGTACCTGTACACCTTGCGGGCACAGAACTGAGCGCTGACTCCACGGGACAAACAGGCACACGCTCGCAGGTACACAGAAACAACCTGCAACCGTGCAGCCCGCACCAGGCCCAGAAACACGCGCGCGCCGCGCGCAAACACTCGGGTACACGTGCCCCTCCCCCAAAGGGACCGTCCTTCTCCCGACCCCGGCTCTCTCCTGCCCGCTTCCCTCACCCACCTACGCCCCTTCTCCCCTCCTCCGGATTTGGGCCGAAGAGGAGAGGATCCGGGAGGCGGGGGTCACGAAGCACGCCCGCCCCCGCCTCGCCCCGCCTTCCGGTGCGGCTCACCTGGCTCACTCCCCGAGAGCAGCCGGAGCGACTGCTCAGGTCTGATGAGCACCGCAGTCATCCGCAGGGGCCCAGGCTGCGCTAGGCAGGGCCAATCGATGCCCGACCTCGGCCCGAAGGACCCCACCCCCACCCCCACCCCCCAGGGCGGCGGCTCCGGGACCACGTCCCGTGCCTCGCAGATGGACTCGCGCGCCGGGGATACTTGAGCGCGGTTCCCTGCGGGGACGGCGGAGGATGCAGATACAGGCGGTGGCTGGGAGAGCCGGCAGGTTTATTGGTTGCGGGCGCCCCCCTTCCCCCCCACGCCCGCCCGCCGGCGGATCAGCGCCGGTCGCGGGGCCCGCGCAGCTGCCCCATCATGTCGGCCAGCATGCGGTTGCAGAGCGCCGCATACGGGTTGAGCAGCACCAGCTGGCGCCGAGCGAACGTGCTGCCCAGCCGCGCCGCCCGCTCGAAGTCCCCGCGGGCGTCGTCGTCCCGGCCCTGCAGTCGCGCCACGAGCCCGCGCTGCACGAAGCTCTGGCGGGCGGCGCGACCCCGGCCGCCGCTCAGCGCCAGCGCGCGCTCCAGGTCCTCCAGGGCGCCTGCGGGACCGACGGACGGGCGGGGGTCAGGGCCGCGACCAGCAAGCGATCCGGCCCCGAGTGGAGGCTCTGGGGTTCGGCCGTTTACATCCCGCCTAAACTTGACCCTAGAGATCGGTATTGTTATTCCCTTTACGCAGGTGAAGACTGGAAGAGTTGGCAAGACTCGGCCTGGGCTGCACAGCCAGTTAGTGGCAGAGCTGGGACTGAAGTCCAGGTCTCGCCTCGTCCGTGTTATTTTCCACCATCTGATACATCAAAACACGGACGGAGGGTCACTATGTTATGAATCTGGCCCTGTTGCCAGGCACGCATACGTTATTAACCATCTACCATGTGCCAGGTGACTGACTCCGAATCCCAGAGCCCAGAAACATTAGAATTAACTGACAACCATGTCTTATACAATAAAGTCCTTTTTTTCTCTCTCTCTCTTTTTTTTTTTTTTTTTTTTTTGCCGCACCGCGGGGCATGCGGAATCTTAATTCACTGACCAGGGATTGAACCTGTGACCCCGCAGTGAAAGCGCAGATTCTTAACCACTGGACCCCCAAAGGAAGTCCCTCTCTAACTTTTGAAGACATTTCTCTCCTCTTTTCCATTGACGCCTTAAAACCGCCTCTCACCTGTGTTCTCTACTGACTGCCTCTTCTCATTCTTTATTTCCATGGTCTTCATTATTTTGTATCTAATTTTCTTTGAAAGAGGTCTTGGAGCCAGAGCTGGCCTGCAGCATTTTTGTTTTTATCATCCTCATAAATACTTGGCTTATTAGGCATCAGAGCTGTGAACTCAACCTCAGGCAGCCAGCTAGTATCCACTGTAGGGTACCGAGCTGCATTTCTTCTGGGCTGTGCTTCAATTCACTCAAGTTCTCTAGTCTACAGCGCCTGTCAGGGCAGGGCGCTGGGGGAGCGCCAGCAGCATCCTACAGCAAGGCTGATCTTCCCTGCCCTCTCTCTGTGTGTTCTGGTCCCCGGAACCCAGCAGAGGCTCTGCTCCCCATCCTGACTGGTCGGTTGAGAAGCTTTCTAATCACAGCATTCCTTGGTTTCCCTCAGAGGAGCTGGTCAGGAGGAATTGAAGGCCTTCTCCAGGCAGAATCCCCTCTGATGCTGTCTGGGGTTTTGGTCTGCAGGCTGTCCCAGCGGCCTTGCCAAAGCCAGGTGGCGGACAAGCCTGGGAAAGGCCCTCAGAGTCCCCTAGTATTCCCAGAATGGAGTCCAAACTCCCCAGCCTGGCATTCCT
>NW_006783618.1:1042593-1047362 GCF_000442215.2 Lipotes vexillifer
GCATTCCTGGGCCCAGGAACACCTCTACCACCACGGGTCTCGATAGTCTAGTAGTTCCCAACTAGGCTTCTGTGGTTTACGCTTTAGTTGAAACCCGTTAGTGATTCCCGGTGTTTTCAAGACAAAGTCCGATCTCGGCCTAATGTTCACAGTTGTTCACTCTCTGGCCCCTGTTTACCTCTCCAGGCTCTGGAGAGGCTCCATTCTTCTAGCACTCCCTTTTCCAGCCAGATTCCCTGTACCTGTCCATGATTCAGGACCTCTACAGGCCGTGCTTTCTCCCACTCCCTGCCCTCCATCCAGCCAACGCCTACTCATCCTTCAAAACTCACCCCTCAGGAACAGATCCCATGCTGAACCCTGTCAGCTTGTTATGCTGCTATTAAATTTATGTGTCTGTTCTACCCTCTAGGCTGTGAGCTTCTTGAGAAGCAGTATCATGTGGGGATTAAGAGCACAGGCTCTGGAGCCCTGCCACCTGGACCAGATCCCAGCTCTGCCGCTTCTCAGCTGCGTGAGTAGGAAGCTACTTAACCTCCATGCTTCAGTTTCTTCATCTGTAAAATGGAGATAACAATAGCACGTACCTTTTAGGGTTGTTGTGAGGATGATATGAATGACTACAACTCACATGTGAAGTGCTGAGTGCCTGGCACATAGTAGTTGCTATAAGCACTATAATCCTCAGCACCTAGCCCACTGCTAGAATGGTAGGCTCTCATTAAATTTTTATCAATAAGTAAATGGAATGCAGTCCCCCTGACTCTCACAATATCCCCAAGAAGTTAGCCGAGCCCATGGTATGTCTCTTATGGGTAGAGACATAGGTTCCAGAGGGGCTTAGTGACTTCCCACGCCCCATGCCCAAGCCCCACAGACACACCGTCTCTGGTCTGTGCCCTCCCCGGCCCCTCTGCACAGGCTCCAGGGACTCTCCCCTCACCTGCCACGTCTCCCTGGAGTCGCCGGGCCTGGGCTCGGTTGCTGTAAGCCGAGGCCCTCTCAGGCAGCAGGTTGATGGCTTGGCCAAACTTCTCCAGGGCTGTGCTGAGGTCGCCAGCCTCTGCTGCCATCACCCCTTGCAGCTCCAGGGCCTTGGACTGCTCCAGCTGCGCTCGAGGGAAAACTCCATCTGTGCCAGGGAGGGAGCCAGGAGGGGACAGGTGTGCAGTTGGGAGCAGGAAGCAAAAGCCACCTGGGGCTTTGGCAACCTGGGACACGAGCCAGGGCTGACTGGGCAGGAGTGTAGGTCACAGCAGGAGTCAGATGCAGTGTTTGGGGCAGGGGGAACTGAGGTCAGCAAGGCAGAGAGCTAGCACTGCTTAAAGTTCCAAAGGGACCTGGGAAAGGGGCCTTGGTTGGCTCCCCACTGCCAAGAGAATGAAACCCAAACTCCTTAGCCTGTAGCTAAATGATTTGCTCAAGGTCACACCGCCCATAAGCTGCACAGCTTGGATTTGAACCCAGGCCTTCCTGGCTCTTCAGCCTGTCTCCGTTTTGTTCTACTCCACTGCTTCCAACAGGAAGGCCTCCATGATATACCCGGGTCATGAAAACCATTTCCAGTGTTTCTCTCAGCTTTTCAGCCTGAAGTTTCATTAAGGCTTAGGTTTCACTGCTTTAGAAACAAAGGGCATCAAAAACGCCTGACGCGGAAAGCAGGCCCCCTTAGGGGCTGGTGGAAAAGCCAGTGAGCGTGCTCGCTCTGGAAGAATTAGCTCAGGGCTTGGCTTGTAAGGTGTGTGACACTGAATATACTTGCTTAGGTTGGAGCCCTTCAGCTGAGCCACCCCCTGCCCGGTTTCTTTCTTCCCTGCTGTGGAGGGTGACATACTCTGTTGTGACAGAGACGTGAGCGTTTCACATGGCCCCTCTCCCCATCAGCACAGTTAAGCTTGGACCATGGGGTGAACTGAGTGGGGAGGTAAGTTCAGAGTTGGGTGGTGGAGAAACCTGGCTTTCTCCTCTGGGCACTGTGACTCTTGCCAAGCCCCCATCAGTGCACTGAGGATCAGCAACCATCATCCAAGGGTCGTGGAACAAGGGCCCTCGTAAGACCACCTACCTCTGCCACCCCGGCGAGGCAGCAGACCAGCCAATGTGGAGAGCTATACTCCAAGGTCGAATACTGACCTTCATCTCCTTCCTTCTCTGTTTCCTCTCCCAGGTCCAACCCAACAATGTCTCCAAACGGAGTGTCGGGGTTGAAGATGGCCTGCAACACTGCCTGATCATTTGGAGTCCCCATGGTACTCAACTCCAAAATCCAAAAAGGTGACTCCCCGTGAGAGGGAGGAAAAAGGGGTGAGGGCCGAGCCTCCAGCCAGCTGATCCAGAGGGAGGAGGTCCGTTTGAGGACCAGCCCACTTGAGGAGGAGTGTTGACCATTCCTTGGCTGCAGTGTAAACTCAGCCCCCTTTAACCTGGGGATAGTGACCCTGGCTTGGCAGAATATATTTACAAACATTTCTCAACTGCCTCCCTACCCCCACCCCAGTCCTAGGGAGAAACAGAGTAAATAAATTGCATTTCAGCTTTAAGGTGGAGTGGAGCAAAGAGAGGGTACTGCCCAGGCTCTCCCTGAAATGCTTTCATTTTATTATATTCGTAGATCGGGAGGAACTCATTAGAAGCCAACGCTTGACCACCTGTGGATGAAGAAGGGGGACATGTACGAAGTAAAGGCACTATTCCTTTGTCCTCTTGACCCCTTCCTCATATTCAGAGTTCATTAGGTCCTGAACATACATCACTGATGAATAAGGGAAGAAAATACGGTCAAGAGAGACAGTGTAGAGTGGGGCCTGAAGGAAGGCAGTGGGGAATGATTTCACGATTCCACCTTAAAAGAAAGGACTGTGGGAGGGACTTTGTAATCAGGTCACCGGCCACGCCCCTCCCATTAGTCCACCTCAGCCAAAGCCAAAAGAAAGTTCAACCATGTGCAGCAATAAACTTGACATGTTTATTAATTAAACTATCACTTAAATAAAAAAAAGTGCATAGAAAATAAACATGTTTAAAAACTCCTTTTTTTTTTTACAACTATGTACACTTTTTACTTTTACATTCAGTCTTTCGTAGACAGCTTTCAGCATTATTATTTTTTGAACTATTAAAGTATTTTCCTTCATCCCTGTCACAGGGAGTTAACACTGATGGACTTTAGACACATTTTTTTTTCCTTTATTTTTCTCTTTTTCTCTAACCAGAAGCTTGGAAGAACACAAGGAAAAAAAAACCGAAAGATCTGTTATACATGATAAAGTTGTCAAGAAATGTCTTATTTCTAGAAAAGAAGCTTGTCATCTGTTGAGCTTTTGAAACAATTATTCAACTACCTGTATTTACTAAAGAGACTGTTAAAAGTTCAATAAAAGAAACACCACAAGTCTATTTTCTTGGTTGAAAGACAGAACTAGAGTACCTCGGAACAAGATACCAGGAAAGCACAGAACACAATTTTCCCCTAAATGCAAGGTGGTAACCCCAACATTCATAACCAAAAATAGAGAAACAAGGAGTACAGGTACTGACTGGCAACATTCACAGGCAGAAAAAATCCAGGTGACACCATTTCTGCATTTCTCTCTGATCCCAGGAATGGACTATTCCGCCATCACCTTAGGATGGGTCCCCCCCCATTGCGGGGGGATCAGAGGAGCGCCAGACTGACATTTTCCTGCCACTACTAGCAACTGTAACACAATCCTTATCTATAGTGTTAAGAGAATTAAAAGCCATGGACTGAACTAGGCTTTGTTACATGGTGCATTACTATATTAGTTCCTATATATATCATATTTATATTTATTTGAAAACCAAAACAAAAAAGTTGCAAGTTTTCAGAGTGTGAGACTTGACTGGTATTCATGATTCGGCACAAAACCATCTGCTAGATAACCTTGTATTGCTTTAAAATGAAGGAAATGAAACATAAAATTACACCCAGCCCTTTGCAATGACCCGCTTTTCCTTTAAAAAAAAAAAAAAAACCAAAAAAACCACAACTTGACTTCTATTTAAAAAAATCCCAAATCAAACTTAACATCTGACAAGGTTTTGACCTTTAGTATTTTCAGATATTTGATTGAACGGCAGTCCTTTAGAAAGATACATTCATTAAAAGGTTTTTTTTTTGTTTTTTTGTTGTTGTATTTTTTTTTTTTTTTTTTTTTTTTTTTTAAAAGTTTTTTTTTTTTTTTTTTTTTTTTTTTTTTTTTTTTTTTTTTTTTTTTTTTTTTAAATCAAGGGAGCTGCATGGTGCTCACGGCATTGGCCGGGGGTTTGACAGAGGCAAGCGGGGTGGTGGAGTGGATCCCGGCAAAGGAGTCTGGTTGAAAACGTATATGTAGCTGCCAGGGCTTCCCCCTTGATTCTTGTCATTGGTCTAAAAACAGGAGGGGCCGGGCTGGAGGTGGCGGACGGTAATGGAGGGAGCCAAGGGACCAAGTTCCGGCCAAAGGGTCAGCGCCATGCAGCTATTCTGGTTACACAGTTGTCACTGGCCACCAGGAAATGCAGCCACAACAGGTTCTAGCAGCAAAGCTGTGAGCTGGCTCTGTCACTGAGAACTGACCAGGTTTGCAGCTGTTGACTCCTTAGGAATTCGGGATGCCCCTTAGGGGATTCTTGGGAATGACCCACCACAGTTCCTCAGTCTGCACTTTTGTGCGGAGATTCCCTTGGTCACTTTCAAAAGAAACTCGGAGGTGTTTTGGAGATAGCTATGCCATTTTTTTTTTTTTTTTTTTTTTTTTTCTTTTTTT
>NW_006783618.1:1047424-1082240 GCF_000442215.2 Lipotes vexillifer
TCTGGTAGGGAAACCTTAGCTTATTCCCCAAGTTGCTGGCAGGTTCGCTGAATTTTGGCAAATGGACTCAAGGCTGAGCTCTAAGAGGAATTCCTCATTTCCGTGGTTGACAGGGAGTGGAAAGGCAAGGCAAACCATCTGCAGCTGGCAGGAGAAGGAGAGCTGGGGGTTCCTCCCCTGGCCTCAGGGTTTGGGACTGGTAGAAAGAGCTGAGGAGGGGCTCACAGTACAGCACGGCCTAGCAGGGCAGTAACTAGGTCTATTTAGCTGAGTTTCCCCCACCCCCGACTGGCCTTTGGGTCTTTCTCAAGGTGAATTCATGACCCATCAGTGCATTAATCATTTCAGTAACAAATGCAGCTTAAGGTATTTTTCTTTAAAAAAAAATAGGAATAAAAGGATTTACAAAAAAACCTCACACAGTGCAATAATAAAGGAAACCAGACACTAGTGGAACCCCTTGGGCCACTGTATCTTGTCACGGGCAAAAGGAGGAAGGGAGGTGAGGTCTGGGTAAGAGTGCTTTTCCCCAGTCCCCTGCTGGCACTTCTCCATGATGACAGGGAGTCTCTGCCTTCCTGGCCACAGTGCTGGGCTCCTGGCATGACAGTGAATGTTCCAGCAGAGCCACCAAAGTTCTTAATTAAGGTCACGGAAGAACAGGGAGCCCAGGATGGAAGGCACAGCAGAGCCACGAGTCCCGGGGCAGAGAGCGCTGGGCTGAGTCGTATTGCTTCGCTAGACTTCCTTCCGTAGAAATGGGCTTCTCGAGGCGAGAAAAGGTGCCTCGCCCTCCACTGGACTACGCTGCTCTGAAACCTTGCAGCTGACAGAGGCAGAGGAGAATCTGCTTTATCGTGAGTGGTCAGACTGTGCTTCAGTTTCAACGGGCTGCCCCAAAAGAGGGCACAGGGGGATCCGGGGGGGTCTTTGCAGGCATGAGGACTTGGTGGGCAGAGGGAGAGGGAACGAGGTGACCTATGAGGCAGATGGTGATGGAAAATGTCAGGTTGCCATTCAGCTTGGTTGCTAACTCTGAAGGAGGAAAGACGAGGCAAGTGTAGGTTCCCACCTCTCAGCACTGAGCTGTGCCAGAAAGGAGAGAGACAGGGCAGGAAAGAAGAGAAGAAACTGCTGTGTCGAGATCCTACCGCAGCCTTTTCAGGAGCTTCGATTTGGGAAGGAGGGGAGTGGCCCGATGGAGCTGGGGGGACCTTCCTTTGCCATTTATTGTCAAAGAGCAAACCCAGGAAACGTTTATGTCAACAGGGCACAAACAAGCTACACATTAAACAACAAAAAGTACACCTTCCAGGGGGAAGTTGGGCAGGAAAAACCAGACTTGGTGTGTTCAGCTGAATATTTTCTCTAACTTCATCCTATGAAAATAAAAAAGTATTAAAAACCGATCTTCTTTTAAATTAGGATAATACCGCGGTTTAAAAAATAGCCTTGTCATAAGTGCTTCTCCCTATGAAGTGCTTCTCATAGAAAAATATACAAAATATATTTACATTTATAAAACCTTAAATAGTAAACTGTAAACAGAACAGAGTAAAATCCAATGACTTAATTTAACAGGTTCAGGACACTGTCTTGGGGAAAGGAAGAGAAGAAACATTTGATGCTGTTTTGACCACATCCTAGGGAGTAATCAGGGCAGTAGTGTCATTTAATTTACTTTATCCATAGATTTTGTGCAGGTGGCAGAGTTCCCTCGATACAAGGTGGTCTAGTCCCCAAGTTTTGGGCCTTGAAATCTGATTAGTGTTCTGCCTTCAACCGGACACTGACCATTTAAAAATTAAGTCTTCCTATGTCTTAACAAGGGGAAAATAAAGTTATCACGTCCTAGGAATGGGGCCCAGGGGTTACCCTGGTTGTGATACTCTGGTTGTTGCATGATTCAACTCCTATTTAAATAGTCTTCCTCTTCTAATAAATCATGCTACATATATTTCTTTAAAACTCTCAGTGGAGTTTAATGAAAACGTCTGCAAATTCTGTCTGGTTATGGCCAATGGCTCCTGTCCACTTCCCCACTGGGAGTGCTTACAGGCTCAGGGAACGTTTTGTAGGCACATCCTATGCCCAACAGGGAGTGTCCTCGAGCGGGGAGTCACTCTCCCCTACCACCCAGAGAGCACGGGAAAGCAGTGGGATGCAGAACGGGGGACGAGAAAAGTGGAGTGAAGAGAAGGAATGAGAGGGAAGCCGCTCCTATTGTCTAGGAAGGTGACTGTCTGAGATAAGGCTCATGGGGGTAACACTCCCACTTACAGCCCACAGGCTCAACGTCTGGTAATGAACTGGCACAACCCCAAGACAGCCTTTGACACCAAAGGTGCTAAGAAATCCTGTCTCCCAACCAGAAAGGAACTCTCAAGTGGGAGCATCGTAGGGAAAACCACCAGACCGTCTTTGTTCAACACACGGCTACAGGCTGGGCCCGGCTGGCAACCAACCCCGCCCGCACTGGGGCTGTGCCTGACCCCTTGCTTACAGTGCTCTGGAAAGGCCAAGGCAAGGATGGCAACTTCTCTCTGAGGAGGTGCTCAGGCCCGATCTCCCAACATAACTAACCCTCTATATGCTCCTTCCAGGCAAGTCTGCTAGGGACCCGTTTCCCACTTTTTAACGGCACACAATCAGAGGAGCCCCCGCAGAAAGCCGATCGCGGATCTTTTCTTCGAGACCTCATCTCTCTCCAGGACTATGATCACATGTATAATGTGAATATGGGACCTAAGGGAGCCCAGCCATCACGGAGGCCCCTCAACTGTGCCCACTCAATCCTGGAACTCCTGGCTGCTGGCAAAGGCCTTCGGCACTGTTCTGGAGGCCCCGGGTCCTAGTGCTCCAACAGTGGGGAGAAGAGCAGCTCTAGTTTAGGAACTTCCGGCATTTCTTGGCACCACAGTTGCAGGGTAGCTTGTTGCTGGCATCCTCAATGGGGAACTTATAGTCGTAAGTGAGTTCCTCCCCTCGGTAGATTTTGCGCATGGCGAAGATGACAATGTGCTTCTGCCCGTCGATATTGATAACCCGAGAGTAGCAGTTAGGCTCACATGAGTGATTGATGAAGCGGGCAGCGTTTCCATGCATGGTGGCATCTACCACCTCAGAGTCATCGATCCGGAACATGTAGCAACCGATGCCCTACAGGAAGGAAAGCAGAGAAGAACCTGTTATTTATTACAGCGCAGGCTTGACAACATTTCCCAACCTTCTTCTGATGTGACCTTAGCCACTGATGAACAGGTTCTCCTGGTAAAATTTCTGGATTTCTCCCATCTTTCAGGATGCTTCCATGACACGTTCCTAGATTACAGGCACTAGACTAGAGGTTTCTTAATGTCTCCACAGGCAAGAGAACTGTGTGCTTGTGATCCTGGGATCCATTCAGACAAACCTTCCAAGAGTATCTTTGTGTGCTAATCCCAAGAGTGGACTGGGCCCACTACAAATTCAGAGATGTTCAAATGTAAAAAAAAAGAAAAAAAAAAAAAAAGTCTAATTAGAATATACTAATTCTTCTGCAATCTAGGGATCACCTTTATAGTTGATGGCCCCTTTCTATAATGAAAGAACTGGAGAATGAGAGTGTGGAGCTCACCTTGCTGTCATAGTACTTTTCTCGCTTGTCGGTCTGTATGGAACGGATGACATTGCCAGCGTACTCAATCACCATCTCACCTGCATCAATGTTTCTCTTACAAAAAAGACCCCGGCCATGGATGGGAGACCTAGGACGGACATAAAGATGGAAAAGACATCAGCCGCAGATTTTGCAAATAAGGTTAAATGTGTGAATACATGAATAAATGAATAAAATCTCCTGGTCTATTAGTTCCCCAGGAGAGACAGAGACTTGGAAAGAATCTGGACCCACCTGATTTGAGTATATTAACCACTCTAACAAACAGCCAAGGATTAAAGATTTCTCCGCTCCAAAGCCCACCAGAAGTAGCAATACTTTAAAGCTTACTGTGTTAAATTCCTCGTTCAACACAAGGAGTTGCAGGGTCCCAGGACATCAGGTTAAATCAGAAACATCGATAAAAACCTCACTTACTGAATGAAGGAGGTCACTCCAGCATTTGATCCACTTTGATTTTGGAAAACTTCATTAGTTTTCTATAATTCTTTCTACAATTTTAGCCATACCTGTAGACACCAACTGCCTCCTTAGAAGTCTTTTTTAAGTGCCGGAAACGCATGGGCATTGGCAGATCCATACTAGTTGCCCTCCTAAAGAGAGACGGTTCGTTATTAATGAATTCTCTTCAGGAAATCATCAGTTTTGAGTCTTGGATCAAAGGTTCCTAGAACGTATGACTACACTATTCTGTGTGTTCAATCCCAAGCATAACAAATGCCTTATAAAATTAGGCCTAAAATATAGTATGTTATATATGAAGTCTGTGGTGGTACATGCAAAGCTGACAGAGTACACTACAGTTAAAGAAAATGAAATATCCATCTTACAGTTGTTTGAATTTCTCCTCTAAAACACACTCTTCTCTCTTTGCCTGCCAGCTACTGTTACTTCAGCACAAACTCTATTTCAGTCTCCTTAAATGTTATCTGGGAAATTGTGATCTAAGCAAAACTGCAACAGAGGGAAGCAAAGAGTGTTTCTTTTTTTATTTTATTTTTTAAATTTTTATTGAAGTATAGTTGATTTACAACGTTGTGTTAGTTTCTGGTGTACAGCAAAGTGATTCAGTTATACGTATATTCTTTGCGGAGCACAGGCTCCGGACGCGCCGGCTCAGCGGCCATGGCTCACGGGCCCAGCCGCTCCGCGGCATGTGGGATCTTCCCGGACCGGGGCACGAACCCGTGTCCCCTGCATCGGCAGGTGGACTCTCAACCACTGCGCCACCAGGGATAGCCCTACACGTATATTCTTTTTCACATTCTTTTCCTTTATGGTCTATTACAGAATACTGAATATGGTTCCCTGTGCTATACAGTAGCACCTTGTTGTTTACCTATTTTATATACAGTAGTTTGTACCTGCGAATCCCAAACTCCTAATTTATCCCTATCACCTTTCCCCTTTGGTAACCAAAGTTTGTTTTCTGTGTCTGTGAGTCTGTTTCTGCTTTGTAAATAAGTTCATTTGTATCATATTTTTGATTCCACATATAAGTGATATGATACGGTATTTGTCTTTCTGTGACTCACTTCACTTAGTAGGATAATCTCTAGGTCCTTCCATGTTGCCGCAAATGGCATTTCACTCGTAGAGAGCGTTTCTTAGGACCGCTCTCCACTCCAGACTTACCGAGCTGACTTCAGCTGCACCTCCTCCTCTTCCTCATCATTGGGGTTGTATTCAGGAGGCTGCCGGTGCTTAGAAGCCAGGAAGTTAAACATGTCAAATGCTGACTTCCTGGAGCCAAAAGACGAAAATATACTTAGAGAAATACTTTAATAGAACCAGTGAAGGACAGTGTTAACACTGGAAATCTCAAAGGTTAAGTAGGAAAATAATTATATCGTTAGATCATAAAATCAAGACCTCAAACTGCTTATGGAAAGGAAGAGAACTTGCCTCAGGTGGACTTCAGCCCTGGCCGAGCCATGAGGGTTCAGTGGAGGTTCATTGGCCTCCTCTGGTTTGTGGAAACGGAATTTGTAATTCCTACAGTGCTTGGCACCAGAGAGCTGCTCAATCAGGAACACAACTGCATCGTGGAGAATCCCCAGCATCCTCAAACCGTTCACACCTGCAGGATCAAAGGCACCAGGGTAGTGAGGAGCCCAGCCAATAGGAAGCCACATACAATCACAGAAATGCCTAAGCTAGGGAATCACTCTGCCAGAGGCTGCTCAAGGGTGAATTATACTAAAGACAAGCTAGAAATTAACATTAGATAGCCATTAAAATGATGCGGATACAGATCCATCAATATGGAAAACACTCATGATAGATTAAGTGAAAAAAGCATGCCACCAATCTATGGACTATTTTCTATGTTCTCTATGTACACAGAAATGCTATATGTGTTATTTCATTTCATGGCATAATGACCACACCAGGCAGGAAACGCTAGCTTCATCTCAAGGTAAGTAAACCTAGGCTCACACCCAAGGTCACGTAGCTACTGTGACAGGATTTGAACCTTGGTCTGTATAACTCTAACTATGATCCCGTTTTTGTTTACAGGTAATGGAGTAATAAGCTCACATGCACACAGGCACCTCACTAAAATTTATAAGGAATGTTAGTGAACCCCTAACACAGAACTCTCTTCCGTCCTGTTACAGTGAGCTTATGGAGAAATACACTCAACAGCCACTTTGTTTTACTCAGTCTTATTCCATTAATGAGCATTTCTTATTTCTTTTTATTTAAAAAAAAAAATTTATGTAAGTCTGCTGGCATAGATGGTGAAAGGCTTTCTAGAATGATTGGCTTCAGGACTTCCCTGGTGGTGCAGTGGCTGAGACTCTGCGTTCCCAATGCAGGGGACCCAGTTTCAATCCTTGGTCAGGAAACTAGATTCAACATGCATGCCACAACTGAAAGTTTGCATGCCACAACTAAGGAGCCCGCCTGCCGCAACTAAGGAGCCCACGTGCTGTGACTAAGACCCGGCGCAACCAAATAAATAAATATTAAAAATAATAATAATAATAAAATAAAATGATTGGCTTCTTTCCTTAAAGGACGGGTCATAGTAATAATTGCCATACCTCTTTTTAACACTAGCAAATAGCTAGTTAAATAAATAGTATATCACTTACAACTATTGTTTTTGGTATTAATAGATACCAAAATAATAATGGCATCTATTGTGGACAAGATACTATTTCATAGGCATAACTGTGTTAAGATCACACATGCAATTCCAACAGACACACAGTTTATGTTATAAAGCATATTTATAGAGATGTAACCCCAAGTGTAATCTGGAGCCATATGCTATGTCTGGAAGGATATCCGTGTTTAAATGTTAACAATTACTTCCAGGAGGTGGGACCCCGTCCACCAATTTGTTATTGTGATGATTAGCTTCTCCAAATTCTAAAATTCTACATCTTGTATAATTTTTTAAAAGAGGGGAAAGTTATTATCAGGTGCCTAATTTCCACTTCACTTACGAGAATCTCTAAGGGATATAATTTGGTTTTAGTGGCAAGCAGAAAGTTAAGTCTCCAGATAAGCAACATTCTTATGATCACAATCGTTGTTCCGATTAGAACTCAACCTATAAAAGTATAAAACACAAGTCGACAATATAAGAGCTTGAAGTCATATAAGACAAGGGCAAACATTTTTTTTTTTTTTTTCTCTACAACACTGATTTTCCCTAAGAATTTCTTCCTAGGAGTTTTAGATTGCTGTGGATTCCTAGGTAGAAAAAGCCATTAAAAAACATACTTAAACGTATTTTCACAAAATTCATTTTAATGTTTAGGCTGAGTGTTCAACTCTAGTGTTCAACCTTCACTGGAGGGCTTACAATGAGATTGGACACTGTGTCAATAATGGGAAAAGAAAGATGAGGTACACACGGCCCCTGTTCTCAAGGAGCCCTTGGCAGAGTGAGGCAGATATGAACACAGACCTCGCAATGTGAAAGCAACCAGATAAAGATGCAGTATAAAGTACTACAACAGGGAACAATCTATTCTCATGTGGGCCATTCACTTGTTCATCCAACAAATATTTACTGAGCACCTACTATATCTCCCGCATTCTTTCCATCTCTCCACTGTGCCAGACAGAATCTTGGGAAAACAAAGGTGAACAAGACAGGAAGGTACCCGAGAAAGAAAGGTCTCAGATTTTCTTTTTTAAATAAATTTATGTATTTATCTTTGGCTGAATTGGGTCTTTGTTGCTGTGCGCGGGCTTTCTCTAGTTGCGGTGAGCGGGGGCTACTCTTCGTTGCGGTGCACGGGTTTCTCATTGCGGTGGCTTCTCTTGTTGCAGAGCATGGGCTCTAGGCACATGGGCTTCAGTACCTGTGGCTCGTGGGCTCTAGTGCACAGGCTAAGTAGTTGTGGCACGTGGGCTCAGTAGTTGTGGCTCGCGGGCTCTAGAGCGCAGGCTCAGCAGTTGTGGTGCATGGGTTTAGTTGCTCTGCGGCATGTGGGATCTTCCCGGACCAGGGCTCAAACCCGTGTCCCCCGCGTTGGCAGGCGGATTCTTAACCACTGTGCCACCAGGGAAGCCCAGCTTTAATGTCACAGAACCCTTGGACCCTTACCTAATACCATATATAAAAATATATAAAAATTAACTCAAAATGGGTCAAGGACCTAAACGTAAGACCTAAAACTATAAAAACTCTTAGAAGAAAACATAGGACAAAATCTTGATGACACTGAATTTAGCAATGATTTCTCGGATAAGACATCAAAGGCACAGGTAACAGAAGAAAAAACAGACAAATTGGACTACATGATGATTAAAAAATTTTGTGCATCGATACTATTAAAAAAAGCTAGTATTCAGTGATTTCTCTGAATTCTATCTCAAATCCCTTCAGTCAGGATAATGATCTTTATTTGGCATATTAGGGTACTTAAATAAATCATGTCAGGTTCATTATTTTATTTTAATTTTTTTATTTTTGGCTGCACCGCACGGCTTGTGGGATCTTAGTTCCCCGATGAGGGACTGAACCTGGGCCCTCGGCAGTAAGAACACAGAGTCCTAACCACTGGACCGCCAGGGAGTTCCGAGGTTCATTATTTTAATTAATCCTCACAGCCAATTTTGAAGGTTGCATTAATATTCCCACTTAAGGAGATTAAGCCTTGAAGAAGTAAATTAGCTTGCACCTGAAATAATACTGATAGCAAAAGGGCAGAAATGGGACTTGAACTCAGTTTCTGTCTCCAGAGTTCACGGTTTCTAACCACCATTCCATGTGGCAGCAAAAGACATGGATAAATAAAAGCAATCTTTGTGCCGTTGGCAAAAAGGGCTGAGCTACTCAATTTGAGACTGAGAACACTGAGCTTGGGATGCTGGCTTCCTCCAGGAGCAGAAGCTTACACATATTATCAGTAATCATTTCAGAGTGACTCCTGGGAGAGGCCATGTACAAATTTAATTATAGTTCACCCAATGACTGCCACCGTTGGACAGAGCAGGACCTATGAACCATATTTTCCTGCCCCCAAAATATCTCCCTCACCAATCTAAAAAAAACCAAAAAACACAAAAGACACTATCCAAAGTAAAAATGGAGGTAGCCCACAGAATAGGAGAAAATATTTGCAAATCATGTATCTGATAAGGGATTAATATCCAGGATACATAGAACTTCTAAAACTCAACAACAAAAAAACAAACAACCTGAGGAAAATATACACAAAGGACTTTGAATAAACATTTCTCTAAAGAAGATATATAAATGGCCAATAAGCACATGAAAAGATGCTCGACATCTCAAGTCATTAGGGAAATGTACAGAAAACAATAAGTACTGGTGAGGATACGGAGAAATCGGAATTCTTGTGTACCATTCGTGGGAACGTAAAATGGTACAGCCACTGTAGAAAACAGTATGGTGGTTTCTCAAAAAATTAAAAATAGCATCACCATATGATCCAGCAATTCCACTTCTGGGTATATACCCAAAAGAATTGAAAGCAAAGTCTTAAAGAGATTTCTGTACACCCATGTCCACAGCAGAATTATTCAAAAAAAAAAAACAACAAAAATTTGGAAGCAATCCAAGTGCCCACAGATGGATCAACTGATAAAGTAAATGTGATACATACATACAATGGAATATTATTCAGCCTGAAAAAGGAAGTAAGTTCTGCAACATGCTACAGCAAGGATGCACCTTGAGGACATTATGCTGAGTGTACTAAGCCAGTCACAAGAGGACAAACAGTGTATGATTCCACTTATATGAGGTACTTAAAATAGTTAAAAATCACAAAGACAGAAAGAATAATGGTGGTTACCAGAAGCTGGGGGAAGAGGAGAATGGAGAGTCATTGTTTAATGGATATAGAGTTTCAGTTTTACAAGATGAAAAATTATGGGGATGGATGGTGGTGATGGCTGCACAACAAGGTGGATGTATTTAACACCACTCAACTGTATACTTAAAAATAATTAAGAGGAGATATGGGGATATATGTATACGTATAGCTGATTCACTTTGTTATACAGCAGAAACTAACACACCATTGTAAAGCAATTATACTCCAATAAAGATGTTAAAAAAAAAATAAGAGTAATTAAGACAGTAACTTTTATGTTACGTGTATTTTACCACAATAAAAGTTATTCATCTGTAAAAGAAAAACACGAATGAAGTACTGAGACAATGTTACAGTAGAGAGAAATCATGAAAGCATCGTGTTAATGAAACAAGCCAGTCACAAAAGGCCACGTATTATATGATTCATTTCTGTGGGAAATGTACAGAACAGGCACATCCAGAGAGACAGAGAGTAGATTAGTGGCTGCCAGGGGCTAGGGCTGAGGAATGACTGCTAATGGGTATGTGGGACTTCTTTTAGGGATGATGAAAATGTTCTGCAATTACACAGTATTGATGGCTTACACAACTCTGTGAATACACTAACAGCCATCGATTTGTATGCTTTAAATGGGTAAACTGTGTAGTATAAGGTTTATATCTCAATAAAGCTGTGAAAAATGATTTTTTTTTTTAAAAAGAAGGTTGATTTTTTTTTTTTTGGTGAAATCAAACCCGTAGCTTAGACCCACAAGTTACCAGAGGATACTGAGACAGGAGTAAAATGACCGCTGCAGCATTACCTGCAAATGAAAGCTGCTTTAGGCGGGCGTTTGACCGAGCCTCCTGGACTTTGTCTGTCAATGACTTCCAGGCATCTGTGAGAAAATAAGATAATTCAGTCAAACATCTCTTAACGCCAATGATGTGGAAAGATCCCCTGCTAGAACAGCTTTTTGTCGTTTTCTTAGTTTAAATCAGTCCAGTGAATAAGAAAGAAGCTGGGAAGGTGCCCCACCCAACAGCGCTCCTTTCTGTTACAAAGGATACAGAAGCGGTGAGGAGGTTCCCACCTTCTGAAAATGACCCCTGCGTCCTCAAAGCACTCACTTCCCCTGAGGGTAGTCCAGGTCCCAAACCTGAATGTGTGGTATTAACTCTATTCCCTGTACTGCTAACCAAAACAATACCAGCACTAACAGTTAACCAGGACTGTGGGAAGGAGATCACAACCTCTCAGTTCCTTACAATTACGGGGTGTAACTAGAAAACCTTTACAATCCGTTCCAGCTCTAACCTAAGAGTCTACGATCTCTTCCTATCTGTTGGATTTTTCCCACACTCCACGCTCAATACATCTTATGCAGAATGTGTATGCTCAAACTAGTTATTTTTCTGTTCTCCTTACGTATCTTTTTTTTTTCCCAGTCCCCCAGGCCGGAATCTTCAGAGGCATCTTTGAGTCCTCTCTCTCTACCCTCTATATCCAAGCAGTCATGAATGTGTCTGTTCTTCTCTCCTTTCCTTTCTTCTCCTACTGGAAGTGGGCTTTATTACCTGACATCCCTACTGCAGCAATACTCTCACTAGTGGCCTCTTGCCTTCTAGTGTCTCCAATTCAATCTATCTCATATGCAGCTGCTCACATAAATGGTACTACTGCAGCCCTAGCTGAGCAGGGCCTGTGCTGTTGGGCTGACCTAATTTAATCCACTCACCTTCGATACTTTCCGCACAGATCTGAAAGCCATCATCACTTGAAATTTCAAAAACAAGTCCTTTTTTGGGCTTTTTCTCAGCAATGCTTTCCTTCCGCTTCTGTTCTTGCTGGAGCCAAAGCATCAGTGGAGAGCTGAAATTACTTTCTTCTTCTTCCGCTGTTTTAGGTTCTGTGAGGGAGAAAATAGATAGGGGTCAAAGTGGAGGCCATAGCAAACACTTACTGAGGACTTTGTGCACGTTATCTCCAAGCCTAACAACATTACACAGCTGGTTTTATGACTCCCATTTACAGATAACAAACCCGAGGTTCAAAGAGGTGGGGCAGCTTGCCTGAGATTACAGCTAGGAAGTGACCAAAACTATAATTTTTTTTTTTTATGTGAAGTTATGCTGTCTCTCTGGTAGTTTCTGGTATGACAATCTGACAGTTTTTCAATAAGTAATTGCCCTCAACAGAGTCAAAGCTAAAAAATAACAATGGTTAACATGTATGATACACTACATATGAGGCACTCTTCTAGGAACTTCCTGTATTAACTCAGATAAACCTCACAACAATCCAGTGAGGTAGGTGAGAAATGATCTAAATTTTAAAGGTGAGAAAACTGAGGCAGAGAGAGGTTAAGCAGCCCATGTTCATAGAGCTAGTAAGTGGTAAAGCTGGGATTTCAACCTATTTGACTGCAGTCTGTACTCTCAGCCACCACCCCTCACACTGCCTTCTTACAGAGAGACATATCACTCCTCTCCAGGAATCAGCAAATCAGCAGAATGTGACTGCATCCCAAATCGTATGGCTAAGCATTTTCTCCGCCTGGTTTTCTTCTGGGAATCCCCTCAACGGAAAAGGACAAAGTCTTATATCCAGCGGTCTCTAGTCTTGAAGTGACTAGTTGTTTACTGATGAAATGCATCAGGACAGAAGTGCTATGGAGATGTATCTGGAGCCATAACCTAAATCTGGCTATATTATATAATAAAAATGGTTCTTGGTCTTCACTAGTGACAACTGAAGGATGAAGACAGCTTATTGTGAGCTATTTCAATCACACTGCTCTTACAGCAAACAGAGCAGAAGAGTATTTATAGGTTTTAGTTTCGTGTCCTTTGGCCAATCACTTAACATCTTTAGCGCTTTGACTTTTTTTTTTTTTTTAATCTAGAAAATCAGTAGGTAGAGAAGGTGACTTTTACAGTACTTCTGGCTTGGAAATTCTGATTCTAACCCGTTACCCACCCACATACCTGAATTTTCTTGTTCATCTGCTGGATTCTGTGTTGTCTGAATCTCAGGAAGAACAGCCACTTGCCTACATGAAAAGAAAACCAAATGTGACATGTAACACCAGCTAGTTCTTCAATTCAAAGATAAAAACTGTCCACAATCTACCATACAGCTGTATCAGTTACACAAAACCACCACTAGACATGAACCACAGGATGCTTTGTGAACCTGCTGAATGAACACACCACCACACTACTACTGTAAGATACATAACATCAACTATCTTTTGTGAGATTCTCTCCCAAACATTTGACATGAAGTTTCTGCTTTTGGAGTTGTAGACTGTGTCCTTAAAATTCTTCTCATACCCTTAACTGTTAGAAAAAAAATAAAAGGACGCTTGTTAGAAGCAGTTCCGGAGTTCCTTAAGTGAATTAGCTCGTTTAATTAAAAACAAAAGCAGGGCTTCCCTGGTGGCACAGTGGTTGAGAATCCGCCTGCTGATGCAGGGGACGTGGGTTCGTGCCCCGGTCCGGGAAGATCCCACGTGCCGCGGAGCGGCTGGGCCCGTGAGCCATGGCCGCTGAGCCTGCGCGTCTGGAGCCTGTGCTCCGCAACGGGAGAGGCCACAACAGTGAGAGGCCCGCGTACCACAAAAAAAAAAAAACAAAGGTATATACGTATTCAAATATACACCATGCATATCTGTATGCATAGAAATGTTGGTATGAATGAAAACAAATTACGAGCAACGATTACCTCTAGGCAATAAATTGGGAACAGGGTAGGCAGGAAGAACATGGAACCATTACCCATTATTTAAATAATTCTGTGGGTTTTTTTTTTTCTTTACAAGCATGTATTAATTCCATTAAAAAAACTTTGGCCAAAAAAAAAAAAAAAAAAAAAAAAAAAACCCCCAAAAAAAGAAAGGACTATTTTCTAAATGAGGTGGACAGAACTGAGCGCTTCACCTCAGGGAACTAAGTCTTACACTTACCCTGCAGACTCTTTCTGTGGTGACTGCTCCACGTTAGCTATATCCTGCTGCTCGGCCTCTGCTCCTGGAGTCCTGGAACAGAATCATTTGTATCTTTTCAAGAAAAACAACAGTAAATATGTACCCAACAAGGAGATCAGTCTAAAGAAGACTCTAACAGGATCTGATAAAATTTATGGGCTGAGAAAAGTAACCTGTGGTGATGCGGGTTAGACAGTGGTTACCTTGGGGGTTACTGACTAAGAGAGGGCACAAGGAGCCTTCTGGAGCACTAGAAATCTTTTATGTTATGATCTGAATGGCAGCTACATGGATGCATACCTAGGTAAAAATTCACTTTGTGTACTTTATGTATATTTTATTGATAATGTTTCAGAAAAGGACACCATGAGATCTACAACAGGTGGTTTTGCCCTCCAGACAGGAAAAATCATCCCTTAGTATCCTAACTAAGCCTCAGCAAAAAATAAACAGGAGCAAACAGCAGCACTGTTCTAAATCAGAGCAAAGAGCAATTAAAGACGTGGTTCTGGGCTTCACTGGTGGCGCAATGGTTGAGAGTCTGCCTGCCGATGCAGGGGACACGGGTTCGTGCCCCGGTCCGGGAAGATCCCACATGCCGCTGAGCGGCAGGGCCCGTGAGCCATGGCCGCTGAGCCTGCGCTTCCGGAGCCTGTGCTCCGCAACAGGAGAGGCCACAACAGTGAGAGGTCCGCATACCAAAAAAAACAAAAAAACAAAAAAGACATGTGGTTCTATCCAAGGGACCAACTGCCCACGGATGGAACTAAATTTTACTCTATAAATCAGCACTGTGAGGAGAAAAAAAAAAAAAAAAGAAAAAAAATCAAAGCCCAGAAAACCCAAGTAATGCAACTTGGGCAGAGGTGTGTCCCTCCCAGAAGACCACGTCAACAGCCTCTAACCCAGAGCATGAAACCCCTCAGACCCAGCAGAGCCAAGGTCTGCATCTCTCACCCTGTGACTGAGGTCAGGGGTGTCGTGTTGGCTTCTTGGTCTGGAATGTGTGCTTCAGAAGAACTGGTCCGCAAGTGGGAAACTTTGTGCTTCTTGCCACTCCCTTTGTCCAAGGGCAGCTGAATCCGTTTGATTTTTGGTTTGGGTTTCATGGGCCCCGGCACTGAGGGACTTGCTGACCGCTGTCCAGAGGACGGAGAGCCCCCAGGAGAGGTGGAGCTGGCTTGCATCGCTGAGGATAAAGCCTTATTCTGCTCCAGTCCCATGCTATTAGGAGCATCTACCGTCTGGGTAAAGTTGGAGCCCTGGGTCCCTGGAGCAGAATCAAGATCCCGCTGGGAAGAGAGAATCCCGGTTTTGCTGGCGAGGAGCTGGTTCACGTGCTGGAGCTGATAGTGTTCTTCTGCTTCTCCTGAAGGCGAAGCAGCTGTTATGCCTGCAGTCTGAGTCGAGGGGAGCACACAGATGCTAGATGCTGCCGTCATTGCAGCAGTAGAGGGAGTCTGTGACGTCCCCAGTTGTGGAAACATTCCTGAACTTGCCGGTAAAGCCACAGGCTGGTCTTGAATCCCCAGGCTTTGCTGGCTGGCTTTGATTAAAAGATTGCTTATGGAGCCAATATCCGGGCTACCAAGCAACCTCGGGTTGGTTAACGCGACATGTCCTGGAACGGACGCACTACTTGTAGGGGCGGTTGTAGTTTGCATGGATACAACGTTCAAGACGGAGGAACCAGAGGCCAAGCCAGACACAGGCCCTGACGTGAGGTGGCCGGTATCCTGGCTTATGGTGGCTGCACCCGCCGCCGGGGCAGCAGTTCCTCCCACATTCTGCGGTAACAGGGGCGCCTGTTCAAAATACATGATGCCAGACTTAGATCTTTTTATGATGTTGGGGACAGTTCGGTGAGATGAAGTATTAAGTGACCCCAAGTCTAACAGATTGGGATGATTTGGAAGCTGGGAGGGTGTGAAGTTAATTAACGTCATGTTGGAAACCACGTCGGAAGGGGCGATGTTTGAAGGGGTACTAGAGGGAGCGAGTTTTTTATTCTTTCGGGTCTGCAGGCGAGATATGGGTCTTTTCTTGAGTCCAGAGGATGGAGTGGCTACTGTGGTACTGAGATCTGTCCTCTGGCTGGCTTCTGAGACCAAAAGCTGGGGATCTGGAGGAGGCTGGACCCCGATAAGTAGGCCTGAAGGAGGACTGCTGATGTTTGGTGGGAAGCTACTCTGAGTAGCTGCAGGGAAGGAATGTAAGTGCTGGTGATGAGGCATGGGGAGCAATCCTTTGCTAGCAGGAGGGAATAAAGACTGGGAAGTCGGCAGGCTTGGACTGAGTCCTGTGGTTAGGGTGAGACCACTTCCCATGGGCCCCAATACTGACGTATTTGTCTCCATCACGCTGGGTGCAGAACTAACAGAAGAGGTCAGCTGGATTTTTTGGGTCACTCCATTCGGAAGAGTCTGGAGAACATAAAGTGGCTGCATGTTCTGGTTAACAACAATGAGTTTCTCGGTGGCTGGTTTCAGGTGGGGCGGAGTGGTCTGCACAGCGGCATTAGAAATCTGAGACGGGCCAGGGCTATCGGTAGAGTTGGGCACGTATTTCTGGTTCTGGATAGGAACGGTAGGGGAAACAGGTACCTGAAGGCCAGGGGTGCTACTATTCCTAGTTAAATCCTGATTGTTGCCATGACCTTGCTCCACCGAACCACAAGGAGGGCTGGAGATGTGGTCTGCATCCATGTGACCTTGGATAAAGTGGTCAGGAGTCATGTGGCCTTCAGGGCTGGGATCTACTCCTGGACTCAGCAGGGAGGAGTCACCTTCAGAGGAGGCCACCGATTTTTCTGGGATGGTTCCTCTCTTCTCTCCTGAGTCTGAGATTACAGCTAGCCTACTGGGGTTCTGGCTCGGGACAGTGGGACTCCGGGTGGTCAGGACAGAGAGGTCCGACGGCAGCTCTAGTGGCAACTCGAACTGCTCCTCTGCTGAGATGGAGGAAGAGACACTGCTGTCCACGGCTTCCGTCGTCGGCAACTGCTGAGAAAACACTTCGAAAAGACCCATGTCTTTTTCACGATTACTATCAAGACCCAAACCTTCACCAAGATTCAGGAGTTCCGACGAAGAGGACTCTGGGCTCTCACCCAAAGCCTGCATGGATGGAGTATTCTTTAGTACAAAGTCCATAATGTCTGAGGGCAGGATGTTCCCACAGTCATCACTGTTGTTATTATCTGAATCCGACTTCAGGAGCTCAGTATTATAGGTGTCCAGTAAGTTTTTGTCTGAGGGGGTGCTTGTGTGGACCCTGCGGCTTGACTCCAATGAGCTGAGCTGAGCTTCCAAGGAATCCTGTCCCTGTGTTTTCACTCTGCTCACAGAGTGGCAGTTATCCATCTTTGGCTCATTTTTGTGGCCAACAGAGCTCTTAATGACATGCTCTTTTTCAACAGTGTCTTCAGGCCGATCCATCTTCAAGTTCTCTGTTCCGTTTTCTTTACTGTTTCTTTTTGGGATCTGGCTGCCTTTCCTCGTTGTGGCTGTGACGCTAGTATCACTCTCTGTCCCATCGTCAACGCCATCCAACTGTGAGATTTTTGGGAGATCACATTGCTCTTCCTCCCGAAATAAATTATGGGGTGTCAGCCGCTCCTCTCCACCTGAAGAAGAAATCACTGTCCTAGTGAAATTGTAATAGTATAAATCGTCTTCGTCGGAAGTGCTCAAGTCATCAGCCCCATCCACCTGTCCTTCAGCAGATCTCTTGCCTCGCTTCTTCCCAGTTGAGCTGCTGTAAAATGGAATGTCTTCTTCGCCATAGGACCTTACTCCATAGAGTGGGGTGAGCCCAAAGAACATGTTAGAACGTGCCCGGGCACTGCGACGGGGATATCTCCTCTTGAAAGAGCCATCCTCCTGAGGTTTGGGGCCATCTGGAAGCATTAGGTTTCTGTCCTGTACTGGAAGATTCTGATAGCTGTTACCTTGAGAATCCTGGGATGAGGTATTATGGGGGCTTGCTTGGGCGACTGGACCATCTCCTGGACCTTCGGAAGTCGAAATTGGTTCTGTTGGAGATGCTGACTCTACCTGCAAGGGGGAAAGAGGACTACTTTCTTTCAGGGTATTCTTGGACTGACTCTCACCCTCCATTTTTAGAGGTGTCAGTGTTACTTTGACTGTGCGTTTCCGGGGTGTCTGTAATTCCTTGGCAGACCCTTCTACTTGCATCGATGGAGCTTTGGGGACTCCTGGAATAGAATGGACTTTGTCCCCAATCTTATCAGAGGAAACATTATTACATGGTCGTTGCCCCATGAACTCAGGAGGCAAAGCTTCATCAACAAACTCTGGCTTTAGGTTTCCTTCCTCACCAGTTGCCACCTGACCAGGTTCCAAAAAAGATTTACTGGAATGCTTTTCTTTGAACATGTCTTTACAAGATTTTTTCCCTTTCTGTCTCCTGTCTCTGGAGCTGGATCCCACATGTTCGTTGATGATGGACGATCTGTTGCTCACTCCAGATAGCTTCAAGGTTTTGACTTCAGTATCTTCATCGGGAGGGGAGTTTGCTGACTGGTTGGAATCTGTCTGTGGGTCTCGATCATTCCTCTGCCCTCTCAAATGGAGTGGCGGGAACGGGAGGGCCTCTTTAGAAGAAAATGGCACTGAAGACAGTTCGGCAAAAGTGCCCATCTTACTAACATTTAATTCTCCGGCTGTTGCATTGTGAACCTGTGGGGCCAGTTTCGGAAGGCCAGGGTAAGCCACATTATGTGCCGACCCCTCTGAGTTCTTGGAACTCGGCATTTTGGTCTTCTCTCCCTTCGAAGAGGAGCTCTTGGATGCTGAGTCTGAAGCACTGGAATGCTTCATTTCTGAAGATGAAGAGCCATCGAAGTGACTGCTTTTAGTGCCCACAGTAACTACCGTCCTTTGCAGATGTGAAGAGGTGGGGGTGTTCTGCCCTGAATTAGTGTTAGAATTCAGCGGCCCTAAGACATGATCAACCGCTTTGGCACTTGACTCGAGATCTGCAGCGGTCCCTACAGTGGCGACTGAGGAAACACTGCTCCTGGAGTAAGCGCTCGCAGTTCTCATTGGAGACATTATCCGGAGTTTAGACCGCTGGGGTGACAAGGAAGAAGTGCTGTGGCGCCTGGAGCCAATGCTTCGAAGTCCAGAGGAGAGTAAAGGGTCACCCACTGTGACTATCTCATGAGTGGTTGGGGTAGGGCTTCCTAAACAAGAGAGAAAATAATACAGTCCATTACAGATCGGACACACGTGCTGTACCACATGGTTTCAATGACTTGGCTAGATATGTTTACAGCTAACGGAAAATCAACATTTTCCATTGGCAGAAGTCACCCCGATAAAGGTGCCTGACAGCATTACAAACTAATCTTCGAGCTGACCTCCTTGGGTCGGGCAGGTCAGTGAAGTCCTTTACCTGCAGAAGGCAGTGGCCGACAGCCAGGGGATCTCTGTGTTGGAGAATAGCTGGGTGTTCGAATCCTAGGGACCTTTGAGATGACGTGATAGAAACAGGAACCAGAGGTTTGGGAATGAGGAGGTCGATCTGGTGACGGAGGACTTACAATTTCAGCTGTGTTTTGACTTTCTTTAGGTGAAATTTCTGTGGCAGGAAACAAAAACTCTTACTAAATAAAAAAGTTTAATTAAGATATCAAACAAATGAACCAAGAAAAAGCCAGCTGTCAGATAAGTACCAAAACAGAAGCAAATGTGACCTCCCAAAGCAATGCCTTTTTCCCACCCGTCAATCACAATATTCCCCCAAATCGAATTCAAGTCCCATCTTGATTAAAGACTGACCTGCAAAAGATGTTGGACTGTGAGCAATGGTCCTGTTTTCATCGTGTTCAACAGTGCTGTTGATATCTGGCTCTACAACCGGAGGACGGCATTCCACTATCTTGCACGTGTACACGCAGCGTTTGCGAGCATCCGTGGTGCTCCAGTACACCCGAGAACACCTGCACACAGATGGTAATGATCACCGTGAGTGCGAGAACAGAAGCAGAGACTGACATATGTCAAAACCTCTTCTCAGCCTAGGTTCCCTGGCCTCCTTGATTTACAAAATTTAGCTTTATTCCATGGATTCTTATTAGAGGGTCTCCTGGTTAGGGTTTTCCAAGTTTTTTGAAGTCCTTGGTTTTTCCTGGCCTCTCAGAAAACAGCATCAAATCCTTTTTTATTGTGTTGTAAGCAGGGGACAAAATTAGTAAAACAGCCTAAAATGCAAAGAAAAAAAAAAAAAAACTAACTATTGATACTACAAGAAATAGTTATTGGCCTTCAGGAAGGGATAACTGCCCCACCATGTGTACAAAGTGAGGAAAGAACAAACCTGGCATGTTTCCTTTGGGAGAAAAGCCCCATGAGACAAGAGCAATGGAACTGCTTCAAATCTGCTGGATGCTGATGGAGCCTAGCTCTTTAAAAGCTGCCAGCTAGATGTGGAGTAGAGACTGTGTTTTCACAATTGAAATGCAGAATAAATCAGAGTATATAGAACAAAAGGGAGACTCCAAAGGGGAAGAGAGAGAAAGCGCATTTTAAATTTATATCGTCAGTCTGCTAGAAGTTTAAACAATTTGCTTCATGTGGGAAAGATTATAAATTCTTACTGGACTATTTGATTGTTATTGTAGGGGTTATTTTTAGAAGGACTTATAAAATGTAAAACGTAAAATGAGGACAGAAGCATGAGGTGTTTGATCCCTGACAACAAACTGGACTTCTGAACTGAGGTGAATGGGATTTAGTGGTATCTTAAGAGACTGGCCTGGTGTTTTCTACCAAGGTTTTATTTGGAAATGATTCTGAAATTATGTCAACAACTCTTTCCTTCTACAACTGGATCTAGCTGACATAAAACGATACTTTAGTCCCAATCTACGAGGAGTAGCAAAAAAAAAAAAAAAGGAATTAGTTAAAAGTTGCTAGCAAGTATGGCTCTACATTTAATGACCTACTCACTGCTTCAGGGTGCTCAAGGGGTGGGGCTGCTGCCTTCTCTCTACAGAGCTACTTACTGATATCCAATAGGAAAGAGCTTATCCTCACAGTCAGAGAGATCGTTCAGAATCCCTAAGCAGTCAATTGTCATGGAGCCTGAGTAAGAAAAGAAGAACTGATTAGAGGCAATCATGAGAAGGCCCACTTTATAACTGAACACTAGAAAGTACCTCAGTGACACAGCCAGCCTTCCCCAACAACCAAGGCCCATGTCATACCAATCATCATGTGGATATTTTCTGGTTCTAAGCCATTGAGAAACTTCCTTCTCAAGCTGATTCCTTCAAAGTCCACAAACACTCTTCTAAAAACTTCAAATCCATTCTCAGGAACCACCTTAAATGAAAAGCCAGGGTAGCTATTAGGCTATCCCTTTTACACACCATACTCATGATACTGACTCAGAGGGAAAGTGCAGAGCATATCTCAAAATCACCCTTCTGTTTCACTAAGTGCCTCTGTTATTGCTCCTAAGAGGAGGTGATTCTAGGAATACCTAGAATCACCTACTAGGAACACCTAGGAGGATGGTGAAATACAGTTTACCGTCTTGCTATTTTCAGCCTCTTTTCCTAGAGAATTCAAAAAGCAGCTAAAGCTGTCTCACCTCGCCTTTGATCAAATCCCGATGTCGTTGGCAATATACTTTTTTATCATCCAGAAACACACAGTTCTTGGCTCGGGAACACATGAAATGATAGTTGCTGGTGCAGGATGTGAGGCAGCAACCCACAGTGGCTCCTGGCTTTTGGCAGAATTCACATCTCTAAGAACCCAGAAAGAACAGAGTCCAAGTCAGACTTTCAGAAGTTTTAGCCATTTTCCATCTCCCCTAGAGAGTCACCCCATTCCGGGTTTCCCACAATTCATTTTGCTATTGGTAATCTGCTGAATTACAGAGAAGGGATATGAGCCATAAAGCCTCCACTACACATCCTTTCTTTCCTATGGCCCATGCGGCCTATGATTATTAAATTTAAATATTACAATTTGATTTAGAACTTGAATCAAAACAGTTTTTTTCTAGGATGCACAATTGATTTGGAGAAGATGAAACTTTTAAGATCGATGCTAAAAAACATCATCTTGGTAGAAAGCTGTTATATCCAAAAGAACTCAGTTCTGGTAAGATTATACTAGTCAGAGACATAACAGTTCTTAATTACTAGGCTTAACTGATGAATTTATGTGATTCAAAGATTTCCTTCAACTAGGCTATATGTTACTACCTCATTCTGTCACAGTCACAGTCTGGGCTCCTCTCCAGGGAAGACTTTTTATTTGTGCTCTCCGCACATTTTACTTATGTTTCTTACGCATGTGCTATTTTTTGTTTCTTCCTGATAATCCTTCATTTTCTCCCCCTATCAAAATATAGCTTTAAAAATTTTACTCCTTCATAGCCTTTTCTGATTACTCTAAGCTGCTACCAGTCACTTTCTACATCCCCTCTTCGTGTATGTATTTTGTGGGTTTATCCTATGGAGCCTCAGAGTGCTGATTCAACTGGAACCTCTGAGGTCATTTTGTCTAAATCACTTAATAATAAATTAATACCTTTCTTGGGCATCTGAATTATCTCCCCAACTGGATAAGGCTTTGTTTTCTATTTCTTTTGTACCCATCCTCCAAGGGTCAGACTAGCAATCTGCCTACAGGGTACACCAATATTTGCTGCTGGCTAACCATTCTGAAGGAGCTATGAGAAACACCAGCGAGGCAGCATTTAGCCCCAGAAAGAATCTGGAAACGGAGAGGGAGTCTCTTCCGTAACATTCACCCACAGGTTCTTACCAGCTGCTTGCCCCTGATCACAGCCATATGCACATTCTTCAGTGATCCATCATCATCTTCAAACACTTCTGCTGACCACAAAGCGCAATTTACATGTGTCCATTCGTTTTGGCCAATGTATAGCAAACGGCCAGCATCCTATGAAACAAGAGATTTCCTTTTTTCTTTGAAGAATATAATGTCAAATAGGGTTTTCCTTGGTATTAGCTTTACCTCATTCAGGATAACTTCAGTAAATCAAGTCTAATTCTTTAACTTAGGGGTGCACACAAAAATCACAATTCAAAGTTTCTTTGTTTTCACTTCTCACCTTTTTCGATTACCTTTTCCACAGACTGGAAATATTTTATAATCATAAAGGATTAAAGAACAAGCAATATGTGTTAGGTTTACAGAAGTGTCCACTGACTTCTTTAATACCATATTTCAAAGCCAGTTCTCTCAGCTTGCCTTAAAAACCTTTTTAAAAAAAACTGTAAGCTTACTATGTGCCAGGACCCAAATAAGGCTTTACATACATTATTTCCTTTAATCCTCATAACCATTCTGAAGTTAGATTATTATTATCCTCATTTTAAAAATGAAACTGAGGGTCAGAGAGGTTAAACTCTTTGCCAAGGTCAACAAGTAGGCGGCAAAGCACAGAAATGAATCCAGGCAAACTGCCAGACCTGGGGACCTTAACCACACTGCTAATAACTACATTAAACACAAGCTATTTAATGTGCGACTTCTGTTTTATTCACTTTCATAAAATCTTTTTTTGAGGAACTGCCAACAGAAATTACAAAATATCAGCATGTTAATTTAAGGCAACTCATCTTTTAAATCAATTAAATCAGTTATAGAAAAACAACCCCCAAATGCCACAAACTAAGTGACAAATATTCACTGAATAAACGGCACTGGTCACCAAGTTTAGACACAAAGAGGTCATTATTGGCTAGTCTACTAAGCAGGACCCAGTGCATCAAGGTACTTACATTAGCACTGTCGTCACCGTACGTCAAACACAATGCACACTGTCTATTATCTTCTATGCCTGGGGGTGGGTTCAGTTCTGGACTGTCTTCTCGACTCCTATCAGTACCTTGGAACCCAGAAAACATACAGTTAAAATTGGCAATACTATGTCTGATATCCAGGAAAAAAGAAAACAATTCAGCTTAAATAGCCTAGAGCCTATGAAATCAACACTTTCAAAAAGTGTTCCAAGTTACGCTACCTTACTATCCATTACATTACTTGTATCAATTCTCTGTTAACATTGCAAGTGAAGCAAAAATAATGATTTTATTACATTTAAGGATCACCGGGCAATTTTTCCAATATGGAAGTACATTAAATTTAGAGTCACAAAGTCAATCATTTGCACCCAGAGAGAAATGCATAACAAGTCTTCATTTGGTGTCTTACTCAAAATTGGTGGTGTAGGAGGATGCAGAGGAGTTGGTGAGTCTGGCTCTCCAGGCCCTTTAGGTTTGGGAGCTGGAATGATTTTCTTCATTAAAGGAGGCTGCTCAGTGTGGCTGTTTTCCTCTCGCTCCTGCCACTGAGCATAATTATGGTCAAGTGAAGGTGGAAGCACTGCGTTTGGTAACATCCCACTGCTGGAAATAATTGATTCAACAAGTATTTATTGAACTCCTACAAGATACCCAGAACTGTACAATACAGTCAAATTCTTGATATCATCAGGTCTCAGGCCTGGGCACGAGCCTTTCACAGACTGTAAGAACAAGTCACAGAATTTGAAAACTGCCTACACAGGGCTTTATCATTTTTAAAAATATAATCCCGATGTATTGTGACTCTTGGTTAAACATCTAGAAACAAATGATAACCTTATCAATGTGTCAAAAGGATTTACTGGAATAAAAATTTAAGGTTAAACTTGGAGAATCAAGAACTGTTGAGAACTACTGAGCCTGCACGTCTGGAGCCTGTGCTTCGCAACGAGAGGCCGCCATAGTGAGAGGCCCGCTCACCGCGATTAAGAGTGGCCCCCGCTTGCCGCAACTAGAGAAAGCCCTCGCACAGAAACGAAGACGCAACACGGCAAAAATAAATTAATTAATTAATAAACTCCTAAATAAGATAGAACCCAGTTATAACTGGGCTATATATATATAGTACATGTATTGTACATATGCCACAAGTTCCCTAAAACAACAAATACATAAATAAAGAAAAAAAGGGCAGCAGACTGCAATAAACATTAAGTGTTGTCTCTAAACCAGCAATAAAAAGGCATTTCAGGGCTTCCCTGGGTGGCACAGTGGTTTAGAATCCGTCTGCCAATTCAGGGGACACGGGTTCGATCCCTGGCCCAGGAAGATCCCACATGCCACAGAGCAACTAAGCCCATGCACCGCAACTACTGAGCCTGCGCTCTAGAGCCCGAGTGCCACAACTACTGAAGCCCGCGTGCCACAAGTACTGAAGCCTGCGAGCCTAGAGCCCGCGCTCTGCAGCAAGAGAAGCCATGACAATGAGAAGCCCGCGCACCACGATGAATAGTAGCCCCCGCTTGGACAACTAGTTGCTCATGCAACTAGAGAAAGCCCACGCACAGCAACAAAGACCCAACACAGCCAAAAAACAAATAAATCAATTTATTTTTTAAAAGGCATTTCAAATGATTAATCTTTAATATTAAAACCTAGTCAAAAAAAACCCCCTCAATCTAAAAATATAAGAACGCTCAGATTTCTAGCTGACGAAGCGAAAAAAAGTAATACTGAATTTACTCACTTGCTTGATACTTTATTTGGCTCCCAAAACCTGGACTTTTTGACACTGAACCATGGAAAAACACGTTCCATTTGCTAACAGAAAAACAAACAAACAAAATGTAAGCATGTGACCATTCATTTGGAAAGCACATAAAAACCAACAACTTCACACCAGCTTCTCTGTCAATATGAGGATGATTTCAGGCCACCAAGGGAAAGATCCATCCACTCTGGAACCTCACTAATCTCCTCCCAAAGAATCAGAGGAACGAATTAAACGAAAAATGATTTATACACATGACAAAGCAAAACATAGATGAGAACAAGTCTGTTCTGTTCATGTGGTAACAACCCACGGATTAAGCATCAAAGACATGAACTATTAATATCATTCACCCGAATAAAGAAGGACTTGACCATGCTGTTGGCTTTTTTAATCTCTGGCTGCCCTCCATCTGAGTTAATGGCTGCTTGAATGATCTTCACGATATCATCACTGAACTCCAACTGTATACAAAAACAAAGCATTAATTATTCATAGAACAGTGTGCTCTCAAAATCATTTCCTCCTCTCTCCTAAATCATCCAGCACAGAGATCCAATAGAAAACGGACACCTCATTTTAATACGGTGTAATTTCTCTTTAGTGGAGGCCTTTGGGATTCAGTTCATAATTAACTTGTGGCAGTCAAGACATGCCAGGCTAATAAGGTAAGAATGCAGATAAATTAGCTGTATCCTGGTAACTTACCAAACAGGGCCATGATTTTTTACTTAGACTAAAATGAATAAACAAATGAATAGCAAACACGGACCGTGAGATAACAGATGATCATTTCCTACACTTCCTTAAAATCATAAAATTAAAAGGCACCTATCCAGAAATGAACATCCATTATAAAAAGACATATTATTCAGATGTGATCTCAAAAGGGGCAAACCAATTAATTGCACATTAGTAATTTTCCATAAACAGTTTTAATATAAAAATAATTTTAATATAAAAATACTTTTTGAAGAACTCAGGTGAAAGCCAAATAAAAAGACACTACCTCCCCTATCATAACCCATCTTCCAAAATACAGAACTAAAATAACTCACATATTTTTAGGTATTTAAAACCACATGACATTTCTAAATACAATACAAACCATCTTTTAATGCTAACACCCAGCCTCATCCCCCAAAAGACCCAAGGAAGCTAAACCGGAGCCGGAAATTTGGGTAGTTTGCTGTATAGACATACCACAGATGTGTAGTTCCCTTGGTCCATTTTCCTCTTGACTCCTTCCAGATCTAAAGGCTGTTGATCTTCCTGTTTGCTGACCTCAGTAAGCACTGGTGGATCAGGCCCTTCTGGGGAGCTGCGGGAAGGTATACTCTCCTCTGTCTCAGGATTTAAGTCTGGAGGTTTGGCAGCCTGTCGTCAGGAAAGATATGTTCCTTTTATCTAACACTGAAAATGAGGCACCTATGTAGATTCTACTAAAATGAATAAAGATGGTACTGAATGATGCATATTATAAAGCCTAAAGAACTTGAAAATAATCAGAGATTTCTCAAATACTAGAAAAGGAAAGTTAAAACAAGCTGGCTATCTAATAGCTTGGCTAGGCTCACTGAGGAGCTTTGCTTGATAACTCCCAACCTAGTATGAAGAAACAGAAACTGTCCAATTCCTTTTGAGTAAGACACAGATACAGCTAATTTTCCTATTCAAAAAACAGACTCTGTTAAAAGATAGAGCAGCAGCCTAGCTCTGAGTTAAAGCTATCCATGTGGTTCTTCCAACATTATACCTGTGTTCCCAATGACTACTTTACGTATATAGTTCATGACTTAAACGGACAAGAAGCAGTGATTTTCAAATCGCGTCCTGGGGAGCCCTGGAACTTTCCTGGAGCCGAAGGGTCTCTGGCCCCACTACCACCCTCGCAGATCAGGCCACCATCCTGCTCCCTCTTGCCTCGAGCACCACCACTGCCTCCTAACCACGGCTCCTGCCTGTAGGCTCAGTCCTCTCCAATCCTTCCTCTCACTCCAGTCAGAATCTTTTTTTTTTTTTTTTTTCCCTAAGAAGCAACTCTGATCAGGTTACTCTTTTGGGTGAAGTCCTTCATTGGGCTCCCCATGGCCTTCAGAATACAAAGTCCAAATTTCATATTACAACAGCAAGACCTTTGAAAGAGATATGGCCCCTTCCTTCTTCTTACCCCAGAGAAGGGTTTTACTCTTGGTGCTAAAAATTTTCTTAATAGCCTAAGGCCAAAACAAGGAACTCTACAAAACGAAATAAAGAGTGAGGCAAAAGAAAATAAACTGAAAAGCATACGCACACAAAAACGCACACATTCCACGACTAGGCAAAACCCACCATTCGGAATACAAAATGAGACGTGGGCCTACCTGTCGGTAGCGTAGCAAGTGGCTGGTGGTCCGAGAGTTCAACAAGGCTGTCAGTACTTGCTTCAGAGAGATCTGGAGCTCTTTTTCAAGGGCCAGTCGCCACTCCGCAGGGTGCCGCTCAGTACAGTTCACACAAGTGTAGGCCACACTTTCCGGAAGATTAGACAGAATCTCATACATCTCATCTGGGAAAACAAAAACCTACAATGATGAGGTGCTCTGAAGAGTGGGAGACAGGGAAAAGAGAAAGCTATTCCACTGAACTTAATATCAAGCTGCACGTTAGAACAGTATTAAGACTCTCACACCCCTGAAGAACTCATATGTATTGATCTCGGAAGGGACGTCATTAACACTAACTCAGGATTTAGTCACTGGAGAATCAATAGGTTATGGTATCCACAAAGGACAGCAAATAAATATCTTAAAGTATGTGTTCAAGATAAATGAGCACAAATTTAACACAATGTTATTTTAGAGACTAAAAAATAAATTTAAAAAGACTTCAAGTAACAACACTACCAGAATTTTATGTTTATAGTACTTTGGGGGCTGTAAATGCAGCTGTACCAAGAAAGAAGGAAACTGTAATAAAAAGACTCCAACCTTCTGTACCTGAAAGATTCTCACATTTGGAATGGACCCATCGATCACATTTCCCACACTGCATCATCTTACTCTCGTAGTCATCATCATCATAACACTTATCACAGAGAGGGCAGAAGTTTCCTGAAAGCAAAGCAAAGTTTTCAGCAGAGCTTTGGTTCACATACCAACGCCTCTAAAGCCCTTGACTCACATATGCCAACGTGATGTAAAATGCCAGCCACTGTATTCTGCTTCTGAAACTGCTTACAAATGCCAGCATGCATCTACCATGGAATGTTTACACATCTGTAAAGTGTCAAGATTATTCTGAGCTCTCAGAATATGCCACTAGTTCTCTTCTTTAGACCCATTTTTAAAGGTCATGAGGTAGATTTTATAGATAACGTAATAGAAAAAGAATGGAAGAGAGAACTTTCTCTCTTAAACATTCCAAAGAAATGTTTACATTTTTAAAAAAGAGGAGAGGGTAATGGGAGTAAAAAAACAGTTAATTTACACTTTTCCCTTATTCCTAGTGCTTTTACATTAAGAGCTTAGAGCAGTGCTTCCTAAAATTCGGAAAAATATACACCCTTCATCAATTTGTTTTATCCATGTATCACCTCTTATTATTTTTTACTTAATAGACTTAACATTGATTTGCTTATTTTAAATAAGTTCAATAGTGAACTTTATATCATTATTATCCTAAGTCAGTTTAATGTATTGGCTATAATTTTTTTCTAGCACAACTATTAAGATAAAATCTTTGACTCAGTACCACCTAAAATCATTTCTGAAACAATCAAATGGATATATACCTCACTTTGGGAAATACTGATTTAGAGCATTTCTTTGTGGTGAGTTACTATAAAAAGTCTCCTTGATTCAACCCCCCAAAGATAACAAAACCTTTCTAGTTGCTCTAAGTCTCTGTGTAAGGAAAAGAGCAAGACCAGAAACTTAGGAAATCTGTCTAAATGGCATCCTTGACAAGAATGGTAAGATCTTTTCATTCCACTGCAGTGTCCAGTTCACCTCCCAAACACTAAGTACAACCTCTAAAAGTTGACAAAACTGGCTTTTCTGAGGTACCTTTAGCAAAGAGTTTGGCACAATCATGGCAGAGTGAGAAATCGTGAGACCACTGTGCATCCCACCCTTTGCCGGGAGTCGTGGATCCACAGCTCTTGCAGCGAACACACTTGGTACAGATCTGGAAGAGATGAAAGAAATTCAATAGGAACTTCTTATTTTTAATATCTCTTCTTATTTAAGAAGGTCTCAAATGCAATCCATTTCTAGAGTTGACTTCTCTACTGGGACGGCTTTTCTTCCTCAAGCAGGATAGTCCTCTTACAATTTGTGCACGCCTAACAGTCCCATGACAATTCTCTCTGAAACTGCCCATTGTGTGAGAAACTCACCCAAACTTTCTTTTTCTTTGTGGGTTTGGTGGGGTAATTTGGTCCCAGGCACTCAGGGTGATAGCTGTTTCGGCACTTATTACACTCCAGCAGCTGCTGTAAGAAAATAAGAAGGCAAAAAGGTGGGCATCACCTCACCTTCACTGGACACCTGTCACTTAGTACCCCATTTCATACTTATCTTCAAGTAAATACAGCACATCACTGTGACGGCTTAAATTTCCTCATAAATTATTTACTCTCAAGGCATAGGGATTTATGTCCTGCCAAAGGCACTCAGTGGTGAACATTCTGATAAAGGAGATTTGATTTATTTTGAGGATTTTATCCAATGCCACGTTTTCTGCTATACTCCCCAAATTAAATTAAAACACAACAATAGGCAATTGATTACACCCAGTTAAACAGTAAAAACAGGCTAAGCCAACAGAGGAAAAATATGCGTACGAAATCCTAGATTAAAAGGCCGAAGTGGAGATACAGAGTAATACTGTAAGTGGCCCCATTACTCAGCGTCGTACCTTGGTGGCCTGGTGCTGCCTTCCACAAACATGACAGAACTTGCAGCGCCGACAACACCAGTTTTCCAGCTGGTCCTCCAGAGGGCGCTCATGCTCCTCCAAACAAAACTTGTGGAAGGGCTCACAACAGACTTGGCAATACACAAACTAGGGTAAGACGGCAACACAGAGGCGGTCAAATAGCACGTAGAAATATCAACCAAATCCTACCTGCTTACTTTGAGCTTTAGAAGTAGTGGTATACATGCTGTATTCAACATGTTCACTAAGCAATGACTATGTTAAAAAAGGAGACTACTGGGGAGTTTCAGGGGACCAGAGTAGTAATAATAGTAGAATTATAAAGTAACTAAATAGATACAATCTAAGATTTAATAGAATGTGCTAAGTGCCATAAAAGAGGTATCAACAAAGAGCTAAGGCAATGTAAAAGAGTGGGGTAAGGGGAAACAGGGATGGTTTTAAAGGCTCTCTATAATCTACTAAATGACTAAGCTCTGGTTTGTCCTTCCCATCTCTAATTTTAGAAATAAGTTATTTTCATACTGATAAAGAGATTTTCAGAAATTCAAATGAGTGTGACTCATAATTTTCCTCTGCCATAAAAGAATCAGTGGGACAACTGGTCAAAACTAAATGAAGTCTACTTAAATAATTGTAATATACCAACATTAATTTCCTGATTTTGATAATTATATTGTGGTTATATAAGAGGATGTCCTTGCTTTTAGGAAATACACAGTATAAAATTTAGAGGTAAAAGGGCGTATGTCTGCAACTTGCTCTCAAATTTTAAGAAAAAAAAGTCTACATATAAAATGTGTACATATTTTCTTATTTTGTACAATACAAATACAAAGAGAAAAGGATAAAGCAAATTAAAAATATTAATGTTAAAGCAATTTTACTCCAATAAAAAAAAATATTGGGCTTCCCTGGTGGCGCAGTGGTTGAGAGTCCACCTGCCAATGCAGGGGACACGGGTTCGTGCCCCGGTTCAGGAAGATCCCACATGCCGCGGAGCGGCTGGGCCCGTGAGCCATGGCCACTGAGCCTGCGCGTCCGGAGCCTGTGCTCCGCAATGGGAGAGGCCACAACAATGAGAGACCCGCGTACGCAAAAAAAAAAAAACCAATCCAGAAATGGGCAGAAGACCTAAATAGACATTTCTCCAAAGAAGATATACAGATTGAATTCTTTGTACCACTCTTATAGCTTTTCTGTAAATCTGAAATCATGTCAACATAAAAAGTTTTAAAATTTTTGAATGGAGGGAAAATTCATCAAGCACTGGTTATGCTTTAAAGGAGTGCAATGTAGGCAGTGGGCTATTCATTTTCTAATTTCAGTTTCTAGGAATCCTGTGGGATTGCTGTCACAGCTACACAATTTAAATTAGAGCAATTATACTCTGGGGAAAAAAAAAACCTGTTTTCACACAGAAGTTGAAGTACTGGTGTTAGGAAAATAATTTATTCCTCTGGGTAATGTGTACGGATTTAACGAGAGTTAAGATTATTTAGGAAAAGAGGTACAGTAGACCCCTAGCACTTATATAGACTGAACAGTCTCAGTTTCAACGCTATCTAAAGCAACTTCAGCACTTAGAACAAATATTGTTCGTAACAGGCACTAAGAAAATATTTCCTTAATGAATACCAGGCAATAATTTTGCTAATGTGTAATTTATTTTTTAATGCCTTTATTTTATTTTATTAAGTGTCTGAATCACTAAATTTAAAAAAAATATATTGCTGAACGTTTACAATGACAATTTTGCATTTCTCCATATACTTTATCATATAATGATGTCATATATTTTCTAAATTTCTTAAATCTATATTTAAGATACAACCATATAATAAGAACCCCAAGGAAAACAAAACTTACACCTCAAAATTATTGTTCATCCCACTACTATTTAAGCTGCTAATTTTTGCCCATTAAAACTCCCTTTTCTTCGCATATTTAAAAATCCACATACTGGTATCATTTTCACTTTAAAAGTCACTCTTTAATATATAACTTTCAGCATACGGTTATTTGTGAATATAATTTTGCAGAAAAATTACTTTATGTCTGATAGTTTACTTTTAAAATTATTTAGAAATCTTAAAGATGTCGAAGAAAAATAGCATATCGGATTATATAATCTGCATACATAAAGGATTTGCATTGAACTAAATCACAGAGGCAGTTTTGGTGAATTCTTATTCAATATTGTCTGCACTTGCTAATGCGTAATTTAAAATAGCAAGTGGGCAGGACTGAATGTCTTAGTGAGTCTCAATGATTGCTCAACATCTGGATTACAACTTGGCTTTGGGTTTTCTTTATGACCTTAGAATACATATGTGACAAATAATAACCTAAGGAGGTATTCAGGAATTGAGAACTGTATGAATGACAAATTACTGCTTCCTAGTTAAAACTGTGCTACCTGTTTTCCCCCTTATGGTAAAGGTGGCACATACTCACTGCAAAAAAAACTCAAAAAGATAAAGAAAAAACAAAAAGTCAACCACAATCCAACTACACTCTTAAGATTTTGGTGTAAATCCTTCAGAATTCTTTCTACATATATATTTCAAAAACATTTTTCCAAACCAAAATGGGATCATGTTTTTTACATACTATTTTGTGACCTGCTCTTTTAAGTCAGTGATGTGTGTCATGGACAACTTTCCATGTCAATATGAATCTATATTATCATCTTTAGGACTTCATATGTGCCATTATATGCATGTCCTATAATTATTTTAACCGAAGTACCAGCCCCTTACTGATGACTTTTTGGGTTGTCTCCAATTTTTTATTATCATAAATACTGAAATAAACCCTTCTGTGTATTATATATATACAAATATTTATACATATAGAAGGGTTTATTATATACCTACATGTATACAAACATACATACACATATAATTTATCTAATTATACCCTCAAGATAAATGCCTGGAGTGCAGCTGCTGGGTTAGCGGGTATACCCATTTTAAAGATAAATAGATACTTCCAAACCATCTTCTCAGAAAGACTGTAACTAATTTAGATGTCCAGAAACAGAAAGTCTCCATTTCCACTTGATCCTTTTTATCATGCTTTAATTTACAGTGTTTGGTAATCGGAAGGCTTAACGCTCCCCTCCCACCATGTTTTTACTTGTCGTTTTGTGAATTATATACTCCTGCCCTTAGACTATTTTTTTTTACTGAGTGTTTTCCTTTTTCTTATTAATTGCTAAGAGCTCTTTATAGACAAGGAAGTTTTGCTATTCAACATAAAACAACTATCAACAGCATATCTCTTTTTCTAGAAAAACATTACTTCTTCCATGTTTGGACATCTAGCAAAACATCAGAACTCTTAATAGAGTGAATTTAAGAGATGAAACTATTAAACTTTTCACACTCAATAACTGCTACTCTAAAAACAAAAAAAACTGCTACTCTAATGAAAAGCAGACTCCTTCCTGAAATTTCTAAAAAACTTGGAAGCATTTCATTTGCAGGTTTCAACAGGATATAGTGCCTGCTGTATACCAACAAAACAGAATAGAATGATTTCTTTCATCACAGCAAAATCATCTATCATTATACTATCTGGGGTACCAAAAAGCAGGATATCTTACCTCTACATGCCCACTACTGGCACAGAGAAAGCAAACCACCCTGGGTGTTATAGGAACAGAGGTCAAGATTCCTAAGCCTCCCATCTCCCACACATTTTCTGCTTCACAATCCTCCTGCGGAGAGAGAGAAAAAGATCATTTTGACCGTTTTACGACACAACGCTGCACTGAAAAAACGCTCCACTGAAAATAAGGACGAAAAGCATAAAATTAGAGGGACACCAGAATGTCGAGAATATTTCATGTCAATGAGTTCAAAATAACTGCTGCTTTAAAAATTTTAAATCTCAGACACAAACTCTTAAAAGGCTCACCTGTTAACTACAATGCAAAGATTTACTGGGATTGAATTTCCCTTAGAGTTTTGCTGATTCAAGCGATCATCATGGTTTGATAATACCTATGTGAAAGAAGCACTTCCTCAGATACTGTTCTCATCTAAAAGCACTTTACAGCTCAGGATGGGCAGGACTGGCTCTGTGCCTCTGTACTTCAGTCAGTTCACAGACTGACCTGGTAACACTGACCGGAGTTCTCACAGACCTGAACCCATCTATTAACGGCAGATCTTCATTCCTCTGCCCCACCCCCCGAATGAATTTCCTCTCTTTCAACACCTCTGGTAACAACATTTTCTTGATTTAAAGTCCACAACACTCAATATACTCCGTGGTCACTGAACACTTTTACCTTAAAGTCCACTCTGATCCTGTGAACTCCATCTGCTGGGACTTTTTGCTTTGAACTATTGCCATTGGAAAGAGT
>NW_006783618.1:1082250-1083217 GCF_000442215.2 Lipotes vexillifer
GTTCAAAGTGCCTGCATTCTCCTGCTTATTGACTGGAGGTGGTTTTTCCTATGGGGATAGAAGATGGATAAAGAACAAATCCACACGCTGCCTGCCTTCACTCTTGCAACAGATAATAATGCAAATGACAAATCTTAATAGATCTGGAAAACATGTTTCCAATATAAGTATCCTATAGAAACAGACAAGTAATCTTCAGGAGATTTTTTTTTCCATTGAAGCATTTTATTGGCACGTATGTATTTATACCCCTAGAAAACACATCCCAGGCTTTTCCCTCCTGCGTGTCTTCATCTTGCTTCCTCGTGGTCCACGATGCCAGCTGAGGTTGTCAGTACAATGAAACCACACTGACCAGATGGGAGCAGGTTATTCTGCCATTTTTCTAGATCTTGGAGTTGCACACATCAAATCTGGGGCTGATCACTCCACACTTGTGTAACCTGCCTATGAGATTCAAAACAATTTTCCCAGCTCTGTGATCATCAATGATTTCAGATCTGCCAATGTAACCATGCTTCATCATCACAGTTTGAAACTGGACAGTAACTCTGGAACACGACTTAATAAGAACCCGGCATCTGCCTCTCTTTTCAGCATTGCTGACGCTCTCGAAAGCATCAGCCTGGACGTGCATGCACACCACTATGGGGGCACAGAAAGAACTGGAAAAGTCTTTAAGACCTCTCTCTCCACATAATAAAAATAGTGAGTGATTGTTATAGACAAATACTGCTAACGGATGTTGAGGGGGAAAAAGATTATACTCATCAGCCTGCAGCATAAGCATAAGCATGTGGGGCTACAAAGAAGGGGAAAACAACAACGGGAAAAAAAGAGAAAACAAGGAAGTGAGCTAAAGCCTGAACCTGAAGTTTGCTAATTTTAAGAAATCCCACTGCCATCTACACAAAAGCAGAAAAGCAGTTTCACTCAATCACGTACATGTCAAGGATAAGGCTATTTC
>NW_006783618.1:1083227-1130873 GCF_000442215.2 Lipotes vexillifer
AATAGAACACATCTTTGACAAATGGCAGGGAAACAAATCTTTCCTCACCTTTTCTTTAGGCTTTTGTTTTACAGGAATACTGGGGCGAGGAGCCACTTTTTTCTGCTTGCTTTGCTCTGGACCTAAAGAATTCAAAATAAACTGCAGTCAGATGTTACTAAATTTACAGTTAATGCTAAATAGCAACAATGACTCTAGCACTGATTGGCCTGAAAAGAAAGGGGCATTAGAAAAAACTATTTAAACTCTAGGCTTTAAATAGGCAATTAAGACAGTATCTCCAACTTAACTGTTTTTTGCTTCTATTTCTTTATTATTATATAACAGCTAAAAGAGAGCTAATTGGAACTTCTCTGGTGGTCCAGTGGTTAATACTCGACGCTCACAATGCAGAGGGCCCGGGTTTGATCCGTAGTCAGGGAACTAGATCCCGCATGCATGCCGCAACTAAAAGATCCCTTGTGCCACAACTAAGACCCGGCGGAGCCAAAAAAAAAAATTAAATAAATATTTAAAAGAGAGCTATTTTTCTTGTACCAAAGACTTAAAAATGTACATTTCAGGTTTCCAAATGCTGTTTAAGACGTCAGTGTCCTGTGCTGGTACTTCTGGTTCGGCAGTTCTTCCTGCTGTCCTCACTCACCTGACTCTGGAGGTGGAGGCTGCTTTTTCTTGGGCTCACTAGGAGTGGTCTTGGGGACTTCTTTTCTCGGTGGTGCTGTGCTAGGGGGCTGTAGGGGGATGGCTGGTGCCGGCTGGGAGACCTGCTTGCTGGACTTCCTGGAAGAGGGCGTGGCCACTTGTTTGGCCTCAGGTCCTGGGGTGGAGGCATTCCCTTCCTCACTCTTGTCCTCTGGGGGCTTGCGCGGAGGTGGTTCACTGTTGCTTTTCTTGGGGGCGGGATCCTCTCTTGCTGACGGGGTAGACTTCTGACTAGAGTCCGCCAAGCTCTTCACAACACTGCTCTCTTTGCTCTCTTTCTTTTCACTGGTCTTAGACTTTTTCTCTTTCTTTTTCACAGCTGGGGGTGGGGGGGAAAAGCAAGATTACTTTTCTGTAAGTGAGAAAATTTTATTTAAAATATAAGTATAGGGGCTTCCCTGGCGGTGCAGTGGTTGAGAGTCCGCCTGCCAATGCAGGGGACGCAGGTTCGTGCCCCGGTCCGGGAAGATCCCACACGCCGCAGAGCGGCTGGGCCTGTGAGCCATGGCCGCTGAGCCTGCGCGTCCGGAGCCTGTGCTCCGCAACGGGAGAGGCCACAACAGTGAGAGGCCCGCGTACCGCAAAACTGAATAAATAAAATAAAATAAAATAAAATATTCCTTTGTCCTCTGCATTTCCTGAAAATTGGTAGTTTCCCTGGCGGTGCAGTGGTTGAGAGTCCGCCTGCCAATGCAGGGGACGCAGGTTCGTGCCCCGGTCCGGGAAGATCCCACACGCCGCAGAGCGGCTGGGCCTGTGAGCCATGGCCGCTGAGCCTGCGCGTCCGGAGCCTGTGCTCCGCAACGGGAGAGGCCACAACAGTGAGAGGCCCGCGTACCGCAAAACTGAATAAATAATAAAATATTCCTTTAAAAAAAAATTAAAATAAAATAAAATAAAATAAAAGTATAGGAATGTAACAATCTTAGTCTCAGTTTCCTACAGCTAAAGTTGACACTGGAAGACTCAAGAAAGTTAATGCCAAGTGAAACAGGTATACTTTTATTACTCTAGGAAATGAAATATAATTTTTTGTATGAATTTTTAAAAATTTTTCTTACGGATATATTCAAACATACTCCAAGGTGAAGGGAAGAGTAAAATGAACACTCATGTACCTATCACCCAGCTTCAACAACCAACAGCTCCCTGGGAAACAGCAGTACCTGAAAAAAGGCTAGTATTCTCTTTACACTAGACGTACACAACTATATGACATTAAAGTAGGAAGCATTTGGGGGAAGATCTTTTGACAACACTACCTTTTGCTTGCTTCTGAAGGTAAGCTTTGGAAGGCATCCATTGTAGATTCTGACATTTTCTCATCCTAGAATAATAAGGGATACCATAAAGTAAACTTCATTTAGGAGAGAAGCAATTGAAGCAAGTATTAGTTCGTCTGCAAGAATCCGTGAACCTTGGGCTTCCCTGGTGGCGCGGGGCTTAAGAACCCACCTACCAATGCAGCGGACACACGTTAGAGCCCTGGTCCGGGAATATCCCACATGCCGCGGAGCAACTAAGCCCGTGCACCACAACTACTGAGCCCGCGCTCTAGAGCCCGCGCGCCTAGGGCCTGTGCTCCTCAACAAGAGAAGCCACTGCAATGAGAAGCCCCTGCACCGCGACAGAGTAGCCCCCGCTCACCGCAACTAGAGAAAGCCCGCGCGCAGCAACGAAGACCCAACACAGCCAAAAATTAATTAATTAATTTAAAAAAAATTAAAAAAAGAATCCATGAACCTTTATTCAGGTTCATTTTGAGAGTTGAAAAAAGGACTGCTCATTATTTAAATTCAAGCCTTTAAATCCTTTGATCAGCAATTTCACCTACCTTGAGGATCTAAAAGGAGCAAATATCAAATTATTTTTGAAATGGGACTCAAATGCCTTGCAACCCAGTACTGACTAGCGCCACACACAAAACGATCAGTCATTATTCCTTGCAGTCAAATCAGTTCTGCTCCCTTATGAGATGATTATTCATATAGTAATCTGAACACAAAATGCACTAAAATTACCCGAGTCCTTTGTCTGCCACTACAATGCTACAGGTCTATCTCAGGGCTTTGAGAGATATTTCAATCCTCAGTTTATTGAAACTCAAAACTTAATTTGAAGTTTAATATTGAACTGAATCCACTGCAACCCCTAAATTTAGTGCAATTTTATCTTGCTATTTTTTTGTTGTTCTGTGAATTGTCTCACTTCTTTCCACTAGTGAGACTGAGACAAGATTCTTGCTTAAGGCCAGACTAAACCAAAGCACACAACTTCTCAGTGTCTCCTAGAACCTGTCTCCCCTTAAGTAATGCAGCATTTCTCCCAATTATGTTTTATATAAATCACTTTCATGTTATTCGTTCATTCAGCAAATATCTATGGATAATATCCATTCCTGGTGCCAGGCACTTGATGAGATACTCAACCACCAAAATTTCTTTATGCAATTCTCTTGATCCACTTTAAACAAATTATCCCAGAGAGTAGAAAGTGCATCCACAAACTGACTAGAAAAAGGGAAAAAAGGTAATCAAAACTTCCAGGGAATTCCCTGGCGGTCCAGTGGTTAGGACTCGGCGCTTTCACTGCCGTGGCCCGGGTTCGATCCCTGGTTGGGGAACTAAGATTCCGCAAGTAGCGTGCGGGGCGGGGGAAGACTTCCATAGGCATGAAAATATTCTGAGAGTTAGAGAGCGGAGAGACTTACATCACCAATATTTCCTGAAGGCCATAAAGATAAAGGTAATTTCAGTTGACCTGATAAACAGTAGGCCTAAACTCATTGGTGATTAAGTAGAAACCCTCCAGAGTTGCACTGATATGGCAGCTCTAGACACATGTGGCTATGTGAATTTAAAATTACATGGAAATTTTAAATGTCATTCCTCAGTCACACCAACCATGTTTCAGGTGCTAAATAGCCATACGGCTAAGGGCTACCACACTGACCTGAGCAGATACAGAACATTCACAGCGCTGCACCTGAGGATTTCTGATTTAAGCACAGCCCAAACCCCAGCACAGCACAAAATCCAAGCGTGCAACTCATCTTGCAACTTGAGGTGACTTGGTACAACCACACTGGGCGTTCAGGCGCATTTTCTCTGTGACAAGCGGGACAGTGGCTGAGACCAGCCCCCCAGAGAGACGCGCACTCACTTGCAGCACTGCTTCTTTATGTTGCGGCCACCAAACTTGGGCTTGTCCAAGCAGTTAGTGCACACACCACAGTCCTCAGGCACCTGGCAGCCGGGACACTGTCCACACCGCCTCGACCGCCGTCCCTTCTTTACTGGAGGTTCCTGCGGCGCCTTGTTTCTGGTGACGGGTTTAATTGGCTTGATGGGCGGAGCAAGAGGTTCGGCATCTTCTGAGCCAGCAATCGATGACTTGTCTGTTAAAGAAACGTGGCATTAGCTCTGACAGTGTCTGGCTCCTTCCTGGGAGCAGAGGGGAGATTCTCAAAATCTACTGATGTTAATATATACATTCAAACCTTGTTTTAATTGAGACTCCAAAAATGAAATTCATTACAATAAAAATATTCACATGCAGAACACAGAGCCTGTTTTAAATAATTAAATGTTTAAAAATGCCTATATCTTGCAGCTTGATGAAAGCAGAAATCCAAACAATGGAAACAAAATACAGTGTAACCTAAAGTCAAGAAATATGAATTGAGGGAGTCCCCTGGTGACCTAGTTGTTAGGATTTGGCACTTTCACTGCAGAGGCCCGGGTTCGATTCCTGGATGGGGAACATCCTGAAAGCCACGCAGCGTGGCCAAAATACAAAAAATAATTAATTAAAAAAAAGAGAATATGATTAAAGAAAAGAAAGTAAAGAAAGCATTAAAAAAAAAAAAAAAGAATATGAATTGAATGCTTCTGAAGACTCTCTAAACCTCTAAATCTCATCTGAGCAGTCACCCATGAGAACGTGCCTCACAGACCTGAAACCACAGGGCCCCAGCTGCTGTGCTCTGAAATCCAGGGGTACAGAGGCCACAATTACCACAGAGGTTGCTCTCGGGCTGTGACAAGCGTGGCAGGGATACTAGGGTAGGCCTGTTCCAGGGAGACACGAGACTCCTCTGACAGTCAATGTTTGCTCAGGGGCTCCCTGACAGCCTTGCCGAGCTTTCTCACACTGCATGGCATCCAGGAAGATTCTGCCCAGCCTTCCTTCCCACTCTCCTTCACTAGGGTCAGACTTACAGAGCAGTCTGACAGCTCTCCCAGCCTTTCCTGACTCCCTCCCCATTTTCTCTCTCAGGCATTTCCTCTAATAACACCCTTACACATTTAATCCCCCCGCCCTCCGCCATCTGGTTTTTGGAGGACCCAGCCTAACATATAATGCTATGAAGAGCCTACTGGGCACTCCCAGGATGATCAGCAAACAAACCCAGTGTCTGCTTAGACCTCAAGGTTGACATCCCCGACCTACCATCATTTCCCATGGAAGACAAAATCTTTTCTCGTTCTTCCCAAGGTAAGGCACTCAGGGTGGGCATGTCATCAGGAAACACAGCTCGTTTTCGGCCAAGGGCAACAGCAGCTCTTCTGCAGACGTGTTTAATCCGGGGTCCTCGCACAGAGGTCTCTGATGAGTCACTTTCTTGACCCTGAGTAGGAGGCAAGCCAAAAACAAACAATAACAACCATATGCGTTGAAAATATAATTGAATGAAGCCAAGGTATAGATGATTAACTTATAGATTCAACACATACAACTCTAGTTATTCCCAGCTGATATGCCATATCAATATATAGAAATCGCCTACTTCTAAAATTGGCAGAAAAGGATTCTAATCAAAAAACAGAAATCAACTAAGCTTCTTCTATTCCCAATTATATGACTTCTTTAAAATTTTCCTCAGAAAAAATCAAGCTGCCAGTCTGCATTATCAAGAAGCTCATTCTCGTGTAAGTAGGGCTTATCTAACCACAGACTATTTCTTATACTTCCCTGATCAACAGAGAAGTAGGGGGAAATAACCTATAAATGGAAGTATAAAAGGCCACGGCTCCAAACAGAAAGGCCTCACATTTTAAAGAGCCACGGCTCCTACCACTAGGAGGTTAACCAAAAACATCCAAAATGGTGTCAGAAATAAGTCTCATCATATTCGTGCTAGACCTCTCAACTGGCAGAATTACTAAATGTAAATGTGGCCCTACGCTGAATAACATTAAAACCTAAGTTTGCGGTCATCTTAACCTAACTTGATATGTTGGTATAAACACGCATCTACTACGTGACAATGTTTAAAAACAATCTAAAGATTGGCAGGTTTTCTCAGAAAAGACCAGTGCCTAGCTAGCTCGCTTTGCTAATTAAAAAAAAAAAAAAAAAAAGCTCTTCCTTACAAAAATCTGTTTGTCATCATCTTAACTAACTGAATTGTACAGCTTTTCTGTACCACAACTTGAGGCTAAGTGGTTCTCATATGTATTCTGCAAATACCTGTTTTCTATTGGTCTGATCACTCACAACTCAGAGGAAGAGATTCCCCCTCGTCCCTGTTTCCTATAGTAAACAACAGTAAAACAATCTGACTGCAAAAATGCATCTTCAAAATTAAGTCACAGATTCCATCACACCAAACCCATTAAGTACAAACAACTCAGCATTCAGGGTAATGTGGCCCCACGTACCTTTCAGTCTTGGTTCACCGCTTTCCTACACGTACGTACCAGTCCAGCTATCCCCATTCCTCAAGTATGTTTTATACTTTTCTATCTCTACCCTACACTGTTTCCTCTCCTTAAAAATTTCTCCCCTATCATTTTCTACCTATCAAAATCCTACCCGTCCGTAAAGGACCACTGCGAATGCCACCATCTTTTCCTGATTCCCATACCTGGATCTAACTGAAACACTCAGCCTAAAACTTGCTCCTAGATGGGGCTCGAGAAACTGTTGGTTTTTAATGGGCAAGATGGAAAAGAGTACCTGTGCTTTGGGCTGGTCAGTTTGTTTAAGACTCTTACTCTTCTCAATCTTGCAGAGCTGGGCTTTGGCCTTTTTTAGGAGGCTGGCAACCCTCTTGTCAGTCATTGGAAGCTTGTCTGCCTGAGCCAACATGGAGCCTATGGAGGAAGTGGAATGTTTAACAGTGCTAGATGAAGGAGCGGAAAGGCAGAGGGTTTTCTCCTTCTCCAGGGATGGGGCAGTTGGGCCGAGGTCCAAGTTGGTTTTTTCCAGATTTCCTCTCCCTTTCTTTACAAGTATTTTGGTTTTGACAGCTGCTGTATCCCCAAGAGTCACAGAAGCAATATCAGTCCCAGAATCAAGTGATGAAGACTTCTTCCGCCCGGTTGCTTTTTTGGCAGAAGATGAAGCGGCCACATCTTCACCAACAACCTTCTCTTTGGAAACCCTACCCACAGGATACAAAGCAGAGCTACTCTGAATTTCTGATCCCTTTTTCCTTTTCTCTTTCCTGGACTCCCGCTTATTCTCTTTTTCTCTCTCCCGGTCTCTCTCTCTACTCTTGTCCTTCTCCACGCTCTTGTCAGCATCTCGCTCTTTGGACAGCTCCTCGGGGGCCTGGTCTTTATTTCTCCCTCTCTCAGTCTGAGAGCCTGGGGTAAACCAAGGGAAGAGAGGAGTGGGACTACTGGATGAAAATGGCTCTGCCGGAGCACTAGTCTGCTTCCTTGGTCTCTGGTTTTTCTCTGCAGAGTCCCCAGACTGAGTCAGGGAGTGAGAAGGAAAAGTAAAAGTTGGGTTTAAGGCACTAGTGGCAAGAGGACTAACAGAAATGCTTAACGAGGAAGAGACAGAAGACGGTGGGGTGAGAGGTGACAGCTCAGAAGTGCTAAGCCTTCCACTTCTTGTCCTCATGGAGTGAGAAGGAGATCTTGGTTCCGATCGAATAGGGCTAAACACTTTTCTTTTCCTTTTCCTGTTAGATACTCCTGAAGAAGATGTTCCAGCAGAAGTTCGATTACTAGGCAAGGTTACAGACTCAAATATCCTAGAGTGAGCCTCACTTGGAGTAAATCGTGGAGCTCTCAGAAGAGGACTCCTTTTGTGCATATCAAACCTTGTTCCAGAATGGAGTGGCGAAAACAATCGGGCTGAAGCAGCAGTACCAGATGTGGAAAACCCGGACGCGAAGCCGACATCCTCAGGAGTCAGTGGAGGGGGGCGGAAATTATCAAATATTGGTTTGCGAATAAGACCTTCTTTGGCATACTTTGCTGAGGAAAAGTACTGTGGCTCTGACCTAGAGTGCTTTAAAGAAGTCCACCTAAATGTTGGTTCTCGCAAAATAGATTTTCGCTTCCCTTGCATGGGAGCGGCAGAAGTAGGCAAAAATGGTGATGCTAGAGGGATGGTTGGAGGCATGAGCCAAGGTGTGTGGTCAGAGATACTGGAGGCTGGCTGCAGCGGGGGCGGTGGAGTAAGCAGGGGTGGAGGTGGCGAGGAAGAGGTCTGCTGCTGGGGGGCACTTTGTAGGGTGGACAACTTTTTCGTCGTTCTAGATCCAAAACTTCTCTCTGACACTGAATACCTTCTGCTTCTCCTGTCATTACTATCGTTTTCTGGGGACTGGGAAATAGGCAGTGGAGTGTGAACTTCGGGGGTATCGCTCCGCTCTTCAGGAAGTACCTGAATCTCCTCAGAGGCCTGAGAATCTGTGGAGGTATCAACACTGGGGCTACTGGACCGGGAGGAGTCTGAAGACATCTGAGAGGAGTGCTGAGAAGCTGCACTTGATTTTTCGGAAGATCCACAGGACGTGGCACTGAATCTACTATTTGGTGTAGACTCTAGTCGGGCAATTTTAATTGGAGGGTCATAATCCTCATCCTCTATGAACCGCCGAGGAGTTTTAATGATCCTCGAGGAGATGGCACTGACAACAGGCATAATGAACTGTCGGATGTTTTTGACCTGTGTCTTCACCTTTCTTCCTTGCAGCTGAGCTGCTTCTTTCTCAATTTTCTTTTGAGCCCCCTTTTTTGCCCTCTGCAAGAGCTGCTTAGCAATTGTTGCATCTGTCCTTTTAGAAGAAGGAATAATCCTAACCGGCTTAATCCTTCGAGGGCTTTGTCTGACTACTGTCTTATCTTCTTTCGTGAGTGGAGGTGTTCCTTCCTTGTCTTTCCGGACCTTCTGGGGCTTTTCCAGTTCAGAGTTAATGAGGAGACCTGAAGGGGTCTTTATCCTTTCTGTTGATGGAGGCCTTCCTCGCCGGCGTACAATCTGTACCCCCTTCCTTCCTATTTGAAGCTTCCCTGTCTTAAACTTTGACTTGAGAGGAGAGAGTTTACCTGCTCTTAATTTTTTAATCTTTGTGGCTTGCTGAAATGTAGCAGAAGGTGTTCGTTTCATTTTCTTCAGGCTATCTTCTTTGTTTCCCTTTGGTAACTCTGAAATGTCCTTTCCATGCGTTATTTTGAGTTTTACTCCAGGGAAGGTGGGAGGTCTTCCTCTCTTCTTTTCTATACTTTTAGAATCTTTCTTCTTGATCTTATCTCCAGATTTGGTCTCTGATTTATTTAGAGGGGAGAACACAGATGGGTCTGAGAGGAGAGCTGAATTTCGGTCAGAGCCACTTCTAGGTCTCCCGCGAGGTTTTCGAGGACTAGTTTTAACTGTGTATAGAAATTAAACAATGAAGAGCATATATTTAGCTTTGTAGTTTAGGTCTTAACTAAGCTGAATATAATTTACCACAAGCCATTCTGTACTGAACTCTACCTGGGTCTAATCAGTCAATAAAACATCTTAATTGTGCTTAGTTTCTTTTCACCAAAAACCTGCCTCAAAGAAATCAAGTAAATAACATCCTACCTAAAAGAACACTTAACTACCTTTTTGATAGAAAAACTAAGATAATAAGAGGTTTTCAACTGAGCAATTAATATATAAAACTAGTTTTCCTACAACTTTGGGTGAACATGAAGGTTTTTTCGGAATTAAAAAAAGGTGTGTTTTTAAAAAATCTGTATGAGCTTTTCCATATCGTAGCCACCAAGAGTTAATATCTGAGAACACATTTATAGTAAGTCATCCCATTTTTTCAACTCAGAATTTTGGCTTTCATAAATCTGAACAAGGTGCTCTTCAGTCCACAACATACCGACTCCTAAAGGCTACAATAGTATACCAACTTCTATATAGGCAGCTCAGCTTCCTATATTTTCAATCTGCTTTTTTTGCCAAAGTAAGTTAAAAAAGTTTCACTGAAAAGAAAAACATTCATTCATGAGACATCAGAATAAGATCACTGAACTCAGCCGTAGGCGAACTAATCAGTGAAATGACATGAGATGTCCATTCATCTATTCCCCTACCTACAGGTTCTTGAACTAGTTAGTCTCAAATTACAAAAAAGATTTAACCATAATTGATGTCAAGAGCAAACTGACAATTTAAATCAGATTTCTTCTATTCTAAATAAAAGGAATTTGGCAACTTATAAATCAGCTCAATTTGCTGCTTATCAAGAGACTTCAGAAAGACCAGTTTTCTAAAATTCTCTTTTTTTGTTTTTGTTTTCTTTTTTTGGCCATGCTGCACAGCTTGTGGGATCTCAGTTCCCTGACCAGGGATTGAACCCAGGCCCCAGCACTGAAAGCAGTGAAAGCCTGGAAGCCTAACCACTAGACCACCTGGGAACTCCCTAAAATTCTTTGTATAGTCTGTACTTTCTTTTCTTTTTAAAGATTCAGTCTTTTTTATTGAAGTATAATTGACATACAATATATATTAGTTCCAGGTGTACAACATGGTGATTTGATTTATATACACCACAGCCTGATCACCACATATAGTCTGTACTTTCTAAATGTACTAAGAGTTGCCTCCTCTATCATATCATCTCTTCTCTCGTGACTTTTCAATGTTTTATATGACTCAACATTCTTCTGAGATTAAAACCTCCCCTAAGAGGCACCAGAAGAGATTTATGCCATTATGATGAACACTTTAGACTATGGAACCAGCTTTCTAACAGAACAGAAATCAACAAAGGTCTTATTGTTGAGCTTTCTAAATATAAATGCTTTCCTCACCAATTAACTTGAAACTTCTCTTAATAGATTAAGATTCACAAATCTGTTCTCAATATATACTAATTACAATGAAAGTAATGGACTAGAAGACAGTAGAGAAAGTTTCATTTCTTAATAAAGTATACACAGATGGTTTAAAAAAACAAAAAACAACATTTAAGGTACACTGACAGCCAAGAAAAAAACTTGAGGAAACCATCAAGAAAGGGTTGTGAATTAACAAAATAAACTCCTACCCAGAAGTATATCACAAGATTCCTTACAATCTTGGTAGACTTGAAGCTGGCTACTCATAGGCCTTTATTAATTCTGAAAACCTCTTCTATCCATCTTTTAAAAAAAGCTTTTGGTGGACAGGTAGAAAAAGCAGAATAGCGAAGAGTCCTGCTCTGCTAACTTCCATAATCCAGAACACATTCAAAGAACTCACAAATCAGTCAGAAGTAACTGCTCATCATGTCTTTTCTGGGCCTCATTTTATTATCTATAAATGAAGGGTTAGACCAGACAATCTCTAACATCACCTGATACGAAGTTTTAAGATTTCATCACATCTTAAAGAGAATATTGCTACTGTCTAAATGGCACAGATACTGGAATACTACTGGCTAAGTCCTCTCAACTAGAATGGCAATACCACCACTTGGGAAAGGAAAAACTGTCAACTTATGTGTTTGAGTTAGATTACTACATAATATACGATGACTCAAATGAAATGCAAATGCTAACAAACATCACAAACTACGTCAACATCAAGGACCAAAAGGACAGCTAACAACATCATATTTAACTAGACTGTCTATGCACATAAAATCAAAGACAACCATACAAGAAGTCAGAATGGCAGCACAGATGGGGAATGTTTTTTTCATCAAAAGATCTATAGCCCTCTCCTATACAGAACAATTCTGCAAGCCATTAAATGTTATTTCCACTGAGGATCATCTTGCAGGAAACTGCTGTTAAGTCTAGAATTTCAAGACCTTCTAGATATATTGAGAACAATGACAAATACTGCTAATAAATGGAAATACCCATGTCGTTTTTATTTTCTTTATTTTAACAGTTTTTCAAGGATCAGATAAAATAGTTTGATACAGTGCCAACATTTTGTTTTTAGTTCTTTGACAACAGTAGACCAAATTTCATCTGTAAAAAACAATGGCCAAATTATTTCCAAAGTCATATTTACTGCCATACAATTCAAAATGTGTAAATGTGAGGATGCTGCTCTCAGCAGGTAACCTTCAATTTGCCTACCAGATTTTGCAAGCACTCCATGGAAATCCAGCCCCCATGCCTCTGGTGGTTCCCATAGAGAAGCATTATCAAGGATAAACCAAAAGCGGCCTGACAGAGAAGTCCCTTAAAGAGGTCTAGCTCATAAGCCACTTCCTACTTAGTGTGAGGGAAAGGGAAGGATGCACCCAAAAAACCCCAGTATTTAAGACCACCCTTTACATGCAAAGAAGGCAAGGGGAAGTCACAGTCTCTTAACAAGCAAAACATAAAGATGCCATGCATTTAACTGGCCATACCTGAAGGAGACCTTGTGGGACTTCGTACTCTGACTTCTTCATCTGAGCCAAAACCTAAGAACTGCTCATCCTATAACAAAGGAAAATTATTTTAAAATCAGGAAAAAAACAAAACAAAACATGAATCTGAACATATCCCAAAGAAATGCCCAGAGGAGACACAAATGAATTTGGAAAATTTAGCCTCTACGTATTACTCATCATCATTCATATGGGTATTATTAAAAAATAACTTAATACTGAAATAAATGGACCCAGCCATATGGCTTCATTACAGACAAATAGGAGCTGTGTAGTAATTGAACAATGCATTGATAAGTCATCTTTGGTGCACAGTACATAGGGGACAGTCCTAAATTTCAAACTATAGATACAGCCCAAAACAATTAAAGAATGACTTTAATTCAAGTAAGCAAATCAGTACAATGGCAGAAATATACAGCCCCAATAAAACAAATATCTTTTCAACAAGTTGTTAAGTCTACAGACACATAAGGAATAATCTACAATATCATAATCTCTTGTCTACTAAATATTAATAGAGACTGAAATTGCCATTATCGTCAGTTCCTTAACTCAGGAATTGACATTTAGATGTGATTTCTATACATTTGAGATCCAAAGATTCTCAACATGCATTTTATGGCATCATTTTTAAATGCCCTGTGATAAGAGACTTAATGGTGGGCAGCAGCATTTGTGAAAGGGATGATGAATTGACTACATCAATTCAAGAATGCGTCCAAGAATAACTGAAGGAAGCATCTTATTTTCAGTCATACTGAGAAAAGGCAAAAACTTCTCTTTACCTCTAACTTTTAACCTGCCTTTTAAAAAAATACTAAGGATTTAACCGATTTTGAACAAATTGTCAAGAAATATGGTCTATTTAAACAACCTGATTAATAGAAATTCACCGATTCAGAAACTAAGAGTTTTCTACAAAGAGATAAGAATTTCAGATGCCAGAAACAAAATCCACATAAAATAAGAACAAAATAAGGAATTACAGACAGATTTTCTTGTACCTCCAATTTATACTGATAATCCCCAAACTAAGTTCCAACAGTTAAAGCCCCCCAATTGTAGAGGGGGCCACTTCATCCTCTCATTTGTCAGCACGTGCCACCACTGAAGAGAGGGAAGGGCTTGTCTGAGGCCTCAATTTTTTTATTTATTGGAGCGTTGTAAGGAATAAATGAAATAATTTATGTAAGTTATGTAATTTATGTAAAATCATTCATAAAACTATAATGTGGTGTCCATATTGCAGTTATTATTGATGCGGTTTTAGAAACTTAAGTTCTGAAGGGCCAAATGACTTGCCCAAGATCATACAGTTATTTACAAATAACTTCCTACCATAATGGCTACAATCTAAAACTATAAATAAATATGTAAAGGAATCCAATAAATCACCTACAGTACAAAATACCCTATTCTTTCAGCTACTATTACAGTAACATGACACCCATTTTCAAATCCTTAAAGTTTCTGATTTAATTCATTCTTTCCCTGCATTATCCTTATGGAACAACTGCTAATCTATGCATTTCACAAAGACATCTGAGGATTTCCTAACGCTTGCCAGGGCTAAATGCATAAGTTCTATGCTCCAAGTGTTGCAATGAGAGAGTTCTAGCAACTATACATACAATAGCCAACAGGTAAAGTAACCAACAGCTGAAGTAATGAAAAATGTTTAATCTTTAAAAGAAACATAAGAGATCCACATTGCTATGTTTATTATCAGCAACCTCAGTGAGTCACTTTTCTATATTTCTTTCACAATATGTAACTGTACAACCCTAATTCAGTGTGCTCCAAGAGTACTACTGAGCTGTCAAGCAGTAATTTAACTAACTGCCAATGTTTAAAGTTTCCAAGTACTTTCCAAAATGACAGAAGGCATTAACTCTTTCTTTGTGGTCTTGTAGTTGGAATAAGAAAAGAATGACTTGACTTCCACCCAAGAGCTTTCTTTTCACTTCAAATATAGACTGACTTCTTGAAGCATGCTTAAAAAAATAAGCACCCATTGTTTAAACAATCCAGACAGTTTAGCCAAAAACAAAAGCCATCATTGTTATGTTAAAGAGCTCTGGTCAGCTAACTCTGAACTTCCAATTCCACGTAAAAGTCCCCCAAAATCTAAGGAAAACCAAGCTGAGAAAGCACTGGGGAAAAAAATGCTGCAAGAAGGCGCTACAAATGAAGTCCTTTTTGCCTCTCCTGTCGCTCCCATCACCCCCTTTAAACACATGGGGTTCCTGGAAGATGCAGTAAACAAGGTAACCGTGCTAGCTTCCCAGGGATTTAGACTTGCCTAGAAATCAAAAGACTAAGTCAAAATGTCTACAAAAAAGGTAACAAGAGAAGCTGCAATTAAATCCATGTTTGGCACTATGGCACCATAAGCCTGGACACTCGTGAAGAGAGGAAACAGGAGACCCCACGCTACACAGGATGAAATATTCCTGGAAACTGGGCCCAAACAGCCACCCATACTTTTCCTTTCACTCTGGCTTCCTCTGATGAGCACAGCACTCCAAGACAAAGTACAGGCAAGAGGCAACAAACCTATTCCTTCTGGATAATGATGTCACTAGATCGTCAAGATTTTACCCTTTTCTTACCTCCAGAGATAGAAAAATATCCTTGCCAAGTTGAGCACCATAAAATACTGTTGGATCATATTTAGCTTCCAGAGATTAGGAATGCAATGAAGCTAATGTTGTTTCCCAAGTGAAAGTTAATTCTAAAATAATAAATGTGTGGAATTTCTTTATTATCTCTACCCCTATCTCTAGGGGTTATTTGAGAACTTCCAAACATACGTTTACTAGCAAATTCTACATTACCCATAAATATCTTAACATTTGATGCTTTTTATTTTAATGGCAGAATTTTAATCCTTTAGTGACTATTATATTTGTGATGAAGCAATAGGAATATGTTTTCCACAAGAGAATCTAAGTGAACCCAAAGTATTACAGACAATGATGTTTACAGATAAAATGTAATGATGAAGGTATTTTAGAAAAATAAATGAAGTTCTGTATTTCAAGGAACTATGTACTACTAGGACAACTCTGCAAACAAAACACTATTTCTTTTACTTGTCCATTCATTCAAAAACCATTTATATGCTATCTGTTCCCAATGCAAAGATAAGTAGTAAGACACGATCCTGCTCCCAAGAAGTATCTAAAGCAGACAGGCAGGTGCACAATCTCAGCCTTCCTTTAGAAAGCCAAAATCCCTTAAAATGTCAGTGAAGGATAAATTACTATGTAATTCATATTCTGGAATAAAAAACTGGCTTAAATCTTGGAAGAGTTCATTCTTCCACTTGTATTAGTATTAGGTTCATGGAAAAATAGTCAACAAATTTCAAAATTCTTCCAAAGGATGGCAATGTCTATCTCCATGCCTCAGTATTGTACTAGGCACCACTCCAGCATTAGAAATCTGAGAGAGTTTAAGTAATCGAGACCTAAATCATCTGCAGTGATTAGATGCGACACAGTTCCTAGTAATACCAGTGATCTGATAAACTTGCAACTGAGAAAGTCAATGCCTTTTCCTTCCTACCCCCAACTAAAATAGATTTTAGCTCCTCCCGTAAGTTCTTCCCAATTTAGTCAGAGCAGAAATCATTCACCTGGAGTTCTTCACCTCCCAATCTAACGTGGAGGTTCCAAAGCTATTTTGAAAACTCTTCTATTAAACAAGCTTGGCCTTTGATGAATAAGGCCTAGGATGACTGCTCATAACCTTCTTTCTTTTCTAGCAAGAGACTCGGCACTTCAGAGCACTGAATTAGATGGTAAGTACCTTAGCATTCTTCTGTCTCCAAAATGGTTAGTCTTTAGAGTTAAAAAAAAAAATCAAATTTCTTCAGCTACAGAAGTTTATTGATGAATCAACTGACAATAACATCAAAAACCATAGACAGTATAAAAAGCGCCCAATACGTAATTGTTTGAAATTCTTTGTTTTGAAGGCTTATAATTTTTGGTATCATCATATATGGTTCCATCATATGAGGAGGCCACAGAACTAAGAAAATTACTAAGAAAAACTAAAGAAGACGAAGAAACGTCATGGAGGCATATTGTGCATCTCAGTAGCTCTAGTTAAAGAAGAGTAACACTTCTCCTTTGGGAATTTATTCCAGTTAGCTACCACTGCTGCTGGCACATTTCTCTGAGTGTCTATCGCTACAAGCTCTAAAATAACAAGGGCTTGGGAATTCCCTGGTGGTTCAGTGGTTAGGACTCTGTGCTTTCACTGCTAAGGGCCTGCATTCGATCTCTGGTTGGGGAACTAAGATCCCACAAGCTGGGCAGTGTGGCCAAAAAGATAAATAAATTTAAAAAATAAAATACCAAGGTCTTAGCATTTAAAGACATACATAATCACCAGTACTTAATTAGCATAATGGATAAAGAATGTGTTTACAAGTTTGTCTCCTTCTCTAGAGCATTCACTCTTTAAAGACAGGGAAAGTTTACTTATTCATTGTTGTATTTTAGTATCTGGCACAAATTTAGAGTAATAAATGTTTGTAAAATGAAAATAAAGGAAATGCAGTACACTGTTTAAAAAACATTACATGGTAATAGCACGGTAGCATAAAATACTGGTGGACTCAAAAGAATTAGACAATAAGATTCTTCTTTTAAGAATTCATAGGGAGGGGTCTTCCCTGGTGGCACAGTGATTAAGAATCCGCCTGCCAGTGCAGGGGACATGGATTCGAGCCCTGGTCCAGGAAGATCCCATGTGCCACGGAGCAACTAAGCCTGTGCACCACAACTACTGAGCCCACGTGCCACAACTACTGAAGCCCAGCACGCCTAGAACCCGTGCTCCGCAACAAGAGAAGCCCAGCAAATGAGAAGCCCACACACTGCAACCAAGAGTAGCCTCTGCTTGCGGCAGCTAGAGAAAGCCCTGGCACAGCAATGAAGACCCAACACAGCCAAAAATAAATAAATTAATTTTAAAAAAACACAAAAACTAATGGAATGCAGTGTGTTTCCTGCTATGCCAGAGGAATACACATGCCAGAAAAATGAATATGGAAGCACAGCAGAAAGGTGACTAACCCAGTCAAGGAGAAAGAGTCAGGAAAGCCACTACAGAAAGGGTGAAAGCTTACTCAAACTTCTAAAGGATGGTAAATTAGGGATGAAGGGAGATATTTCAGGCAGAGAGAATAACACATACAAAGGCACAGAGATACAAAAGAGCATGGCATGGAGTGAAATTACAGACAGTTCAGTAGGGCTGAGGCCCTAGCTGATGTGGGAAAGAAGCATAAGATATTGAGGAGGAAAAAAGGCAGAGGCAGATCATGAAAGGTCTTAAATGCCTTTCTGAGTTTGAAGTTTATCTTCAAGGAAGTGTGGGCCTCATCCTGAGGGCTACAGCTCATCAGTAACACTTTCGGGCAGGAGAGAAGCATGATTAGATTTATATTCTCAAAAGATCACTGTGACAGCAGTGGGGAAGTAGAGACTGCCTTTAAAACCAGAGGCAGTAAGAACAGCTATAAAATGACTGCAGTGGCAATGGGGATTAAGGAAAAGGGCAGATTCCATAGACAGTTAGGAGGCAAAATGAACAAGGTTTCAATATAAAGGGTTCAGGGAATGGAAAGAATCAGTAAAGACTTGCAGGTGTTGGGCTTAGGTTGATTAGGTTTATGGTGATATATTTATAAGACTGGGAAAAAAGAAAGAAGAGAGGTTTCTAGGAGCAGGAGGGAAATCAGTTTAGACGCTTGAGTTTGAAATGTCTGTCCAAGTTGTAAGATATAATGATCTGGAGAAAACGCATCTGATTCAATGAATTTATGAATGCTGAAACTGTATGTATAAACAGTCACCCAGGGAGAGAATACAGAGAGAAAAAGAGGATACATGGTAGGTCCCCAGGGAATACCCACACTTCACGTACAGGGGAAAGGGACGCTAAGGGGGGAGACAGAGATGGAATGGCCAAGGAGACAGATCATGTATCTAAGTACAGAACAGTCAAGGGAGGAATACACATCAAGAGATGGCCAAGTTGGGGAGGGATACAAAAGGATTTTGTACAGAGGATATCAAAATTGGGAGGTCACCTATGACCTTACCAAGGTCAACTTCAAGGCAGTGTTAGAGGCAGGAGGAACCAATGCGCAGTGGGTCAAGGTGTGATTAGAAAGTGACAAAAATGGAAGTCAGTATAGACCACTCTTGAAAAAACTCAATTACATGGGAAAGGACACAATGGGCACAACGTAAGGAAAGATTTGCCTGGGGGGATTACTTATTTGTTTGTTTATTGGCTGCACCGCACAGCATGTGGGATCTTAGTTTCCCCACAGCGTGGAGTCTTAACCACTGGACAGCCAGGGAAGTCCAGGACTACGTTTTTTTTTTTTGTTTTTTTTTTTTTGCAGTACGCGGGCCTCTCACTGTTGTGGCCTCTCCCATTGCAGAGCATAGGCTCCAGACGCGCGGGCTCAGCGACCATGGCTCACGGGCCCAGCCGCTCCGCGGCATGTGGGATCCTCCCGGACCGGGGCACGAACCCGTGTACCCTGCATCGGCAGGCGGACTCTCAACCACTGCGCCACCAGGGAAGCCCCAGGACTACTTTTTGAGTTGAATGTGTTTACATGCTGAAAGAGAACACAGCAGCCAGGAAGAGACTGAACATTCTCAACAGCAAATCGCTAATAAATGGGAAAGGGATGGGGAGGAGGGGTTGGCACTGAGAGAAAATGAAGACAAAGTGCAACGGAAGGGAGCTCTCTATCAGAAAAGGGGTTAAGCATGCATTTAGTTGCAGACAAGGTGATAGGCAGGAGTTAAGCTTAGAGAGTTTGCTGAAATCAAAGGCAAAACTCTGTTTATATGGGCATCTGCCAGACGAGAGACACAGATTTCTTCAGATTCTCAAAGAAAAAAAGCAGCTCACAACCTACAAAAGTTTTTTAGACCGTAGCTCTAAAGGAAATAAATCATGGACAATGGCTGGTTAAGAATAAATGGGAGGGCTCCCCTGGTGGCGCGGTGGTTAAGAATCCGCCTGCCAGCGCAGGGGACACAGGTTCGAGCCCTGGTCTGGGAAGATCCCACATGCCGCGGAGCAACTAAGCCCATGCGCCACAACTACTGAGCCTGTGCTCTAAAGCCCACGAGCCATAACTACTGAGCCCACATGCCACAACTACTGAAGCCTGCGTGCCTAGAGCCCATGCTCCACAACTAGAGAAGCCACCGCAATGAGAAGCCCATGCACCGCAACGAAGAGTAGCCCCGCTCACCGCAACTAGAAAAAACCCGCACGCAACGAAGACCCAACGCAGCCAAAATAAATAAATAAATTTATTTATCTACTTAAAAAAAAAGAATTAAAAAAAAAAAGAATCAATGGGAGGGAGGGGACTTCCCTGGTGGTCCAGCAGTTAAGACTCCACACTCCCAGTGTAGGGGGCCCAGGTTTGATCCCTGGCCAGGGAACTAGATCCCACATGCCACAACTAAAGATCCCCACAGAGATTCCCGCATGCTGCAACAAAGATCCCCACTGCCACAACTAAGACCCGGTGCAGCCAAATCAATCAATCAATCAATCAATATTTTTTAAAAAAAGAATAAATGGGAGGCGGTAATGGGGAGAAGTGGGAAATCAGATGCAAAAATTGATAGAAATTGATTTGGTTGGAAAGGGGTAGCCACAGCAGGGCCAAGATCAAAGACAAATAAAGTATCAGAACCTTGTTAATTCTAGGATGGTATATGGTCAAAGCTCATCCAATAAACAGCAGGAGCTACCTTTGGGTCTCAAATGTAGACAAGGCATAACTCTGAAGTTTGAAGTTTATTCTAGATACATACATATGAAATTAGAGTAGGAAAGAGACTGAATAACTGGAGAGCAGATAGCAGTCTACAGCCAAAATTCAAATGTGACTGGCATTCAATCACTCCAGCAAGTATTTACTGAGTGTTGCCAGGCACTGTTTTAGACTACACAGGTGAAGAACTGACAGAATTCCTGCACCATGAGAAAATAACCATGTAACAAATAAAGAACGCAATGAGGGCGTGAAGGATTGATGGGGGTTACCTGTGAGGGCTGTTTTCACTAGGGTGGTCAGAAAAGGCTTCTGACCTTGGCAAACTGTGGGCCACAGGCCAAATCTGGACTGCCACCTGGTTTATTCAGTCCATGAACTAAGAATGGTTTTTAACATTTTTAAATGGTTAAAAAAATCCAAAGAAGAATATTTCATGCACATGAAAGTTATAAGAAATTCAAATTTCAGTGTGCATAAATAAAGTTTTATTGGCACACAGCCCCATGTGTCATCATTTCTGTATTGTCTATGGCTGCTCCTGGACCACAACAGCAGGGGGGGAGTCGTTGCGACAGAGACCATCTGGCCCTTTGCAGAAAAAAGTGGCTGAACCCAGATTTAGACCTAAACGATGAGAAAAAGACAGACATATAAAGATCTAGGTGGCATAGTATTCTAGCTAGATGGTAAGTGCAAAGGCCCAGACACAGCAACGAGCATGGCATGTATGACAGACGAAAAGGCCAGTGTGGCCGTACAGCAGAATGAGTGAGATGAGAAGAGGTGGTGCTGGAAGAAGCAGACCTGACCAGAGGCCAGATCATGTATGGCTTTGCCAGACAGGGAAAGAAATCTGGATTTATCCAAGCAGTGGGAAGAAGGGAGATGGGGGAGAGATACCAACATGTTTAAAGTGAGGGAATAGTAAGATCTGACACTTACACATGGAATCTACAGTTGCTGTGTGAAGAACAAACTTCACTGAGGTAAGAACACAAGCAGGAAGATAAGGGAATAGTCCAGCCAAAAGATTATAATGGGCAAGTGTGGGGTTTTGGTAGGAGAATTAATAAGAGGAAGTTGGATTTAAGGTATTTTGAAGGTAGTACAGACAGAATTTGCTGATGGGTTATTTGGAATGTGAATATATAGAGAAATCAATGATAACTCTCAAATTTTAGGCCTGAGCTACTGGGTAAAGGGCAGAGTCATTCTGAAACAAGGAGAAAGGAGAAAATCAAGACTTTCTGGACATGGGAAGTGTAAGATACCTACTAAATATCCAAGTGCTTCAATGCATATCTGTTTCCTTGTCTGGGAATAGCAGTGGCTACCTCACCAGGTGGGCAAGATTAGGTGAGATAATACATGTGAAGCACTGAGAATACTGCCTGATCCACAACACTCAATAAACGCTCATCATGCTTATTATTATGCAAATTGAACGTCAAATAGGCAGCTGGAAATACAAGCCTGGGACTCAAAGAAGTAGTCAAGGTTTAGACAAAGATTTAGGAGTCCTCAGCATACAGATGAGGCCTGGATGAGGTCACTGAGGACAAGTGCACAGATAGAAAAGGTGGCCAAAGGCAGACTCTTAGGTGACGCCAGCATTCAGGGGAGTTAAGCAGAGGAAGGAAGCCATACAGAATACTGAAAATTAATAACCAATGAGTTAAGAAAAAAGCAAATGAGTGTAGTGTTACAGAATCCAAGAAAAGCGTGTTTCAAGAAGGGAGTGGTCACCCGGTTCAAATGCTGCCCAAAGGTTGAACAGGAGGAGGACTGAGAATTATCTATTCAATCTGGCAAGACAGAGGCCCTTGAGGATTTTGATAAGAGCAATTTCCTAGAGTCATGGGGATAAAAGCCCAATTGCAGGGGTTGAGGAGTGGCTGAGAGGTGAGAAAGTGGCACCTGCAATTACATACTGCACTTTCAAGGAGTTCTGTCGTGAAAGGGAGCAGAAAAATTGGGTAGTAGCTGGGGGAGGACCTGGGGTCAAGGGTTTTTTAAAACAAGAATTATATTAAGACAGTTGGACAGTTTTATATGTTGATGAGAGAAAAACTGGTGATGCAGGAGAGAGGGGGAATAACTGCAGGAATGACCCTGAGTAGATGAGAGGGGATGGAATCCAGAGCGTAAGTGGAGAGCGGCACTTCTTCAGTTGTAGAAGGCAGTAAAGGATGTGCTAGTGCTTAAGTTCCCTTTTAACAGGAAGGGGAAAGCTATTAAATACCCTGGGAGTGGGCTTCCCTGGTGGCGCAGTGGTTGAGAGTCCGCCTGCCGATGCAGGGGACACGGGTTCGTGCCCCGGTCCAGGAGGATCCCACGTGCCGCGGAGCGGCTGGGCCCGTGAGCCATGGCCGCTGGGCCTGCGCGTCCGGAGCCTGTGCCCCGCAACGGGAGAAGCCACAACAGTGAGAGGCCCGCGTACCGCAAAAAAACAAAAACAAAAACAAAAAAAAACCCTGGGAGTACTTTAAATATCTTGATTCATATATTACACCTGGTATAACTGACTCTCAAGAATCAGTAAATCAGTAAATGAAGACTACTACTTGAATTGCTCCCAAGAACAGTTCTGTTAATGTTAGTTTTGAGAGCTTTGGCCTTCAAATTACCAACTTCCAAAGTATCTTGCAAGGTATTATAATTTTAGTATTTATATTCATGCTATATTTTAAGCCGAGCTCAGTAAAGAGAAATTAGACAGTAAGTTCCATGAGGGAAGGGGGGAAGGGACTTGTTCAATGCTAATGCCCCAATACTTGGTCATCTGCCTGGTACATAAAAGATGTTCTTTGAAAAACAGATTAGATTTCCAGTCACCGTTTCTTACTCTGTAGAGTGCTATGTTTATGAATGCCATTTATTAGGGGGAAGATGAGCCTCTTTGCAAGCAGTTTTTCACCATTTGTAAGAGAAAAAAAGATAGTGACACCTGTAAATCATTTCCAAAAAGTGAATTTATCAATGACGTTGTTGAATGTATAAGAAGGGGAAAGAATAAAATACTCAGGCATAGTCAAATACACAGATATCAGGAGACAAACTTCTTAAGCCAAGACGGTTTCTGAAATCAAAGCAGTCTAGAAATGTACACAGTTACTAAACTGACATCATACTCTCTTGTCAACAGAATGGCAGGGACAGGGCCAAGGCCAGATTCTCTCTGGCTACTGGTGCCTCAAAGAGAACTGTGGCTGTTTGAATGCAAAACAGATAGGAAGAGATTTACACTGTTTTAAATATGATCTCTGCCTGATACTGAGAAATGTTAACCCCCAAAGTCACCTAGGATTAAAGAGTGCAAAGACAAGTAATACAATGTTCTTCAATAACAATAGGTGGTAAAATTTTCACCCACACAAGAATGAAATCGTTTTCAAATATTTAATTCAATTCTACCTAGCAACTCTCACCTAGGAAATACAAATGATACCCACTTTGTAATTAAAGAAAGAAGTATCTCCTCATCCTCCCTCCATTATCAACAAGAGCAAGAAGCAAAGATGCTCAAAACAGCTAAACAAATGAGACAGGTGAACTCCACCCATCCTGCTCCGGAAAAAGAGGTCGACAAAAAGAAGCTCATTGTCTTAAAAAAAAACAAAAAGGCAAAATGAATGCACTACATCAGATAGTAAGCTATACAGATTCTTGGCAATGCCCCAAATCACTTCACAGGACCTTAAAAAACAACAAACAAACAAACAAACAAAAATCAGGACTTCCAAACTCCCAGGTTCCAAGTCTGAACTGGTTTATCTACTTGCTGAAGCAGAAGAAATAAGCCCACTTACCTAATATACTGTAGAAATTAAATTAATCAGTACAATGACAGGGTTTATTCTTCTCTGTTTAACAGGAAAGTACCACAAAATGACTGGATCCACTTGAATAGGCTGGAAAAATTAAACAAACACCAACACTGTTTTCAGAGATGGTTCTTTTTATTACAAGAGGTTTTGGTCCTCCATATGCCAACTTTCAGCAGTTAACTTCATTTTGAGCTATATGTTCATTCAACTACAAGTTTCTACTATAAAATTTGTAGTTTTTTCTTCCAGCTTGTTCTGATCTTGCCGCGAAAGTCAGGTTGCATCTTTCCTTCTGGGCTGTCGAATGATCAACAGCAGCTAAAGTAACACTGAGAAATTCACAACTTTCTTTCCTCTAAAGGTAAAAAGAGTTCTCTCTCCAAAAAGCCAGTTTTCGGAAGGAGCAAAGTGAAGTTACATGACAAAAGTAAACACTCCCTTTGGCAAAACAACAAAGCTACTAAGTCAGCCAACACAATTTTGACCCAACATTTTTGAGGAATTAATGTTCAATATATGAGTTGGGAAGTTCTGTGTTCTTACTAGCTTGAAAAACCAACTGACTCTTCTGACTACTACATCATATTTGGAAGTTCATCATCACATTCTGAGAAGCACACATTATGCGGCATTAACTTACTTAAAAAAAAAAAGTCCCTGGTATTTTATTAGTCAACACTGGAATCTCTCAAGTAGAATAAAGAATCAGCACAGTGGTTGAGAGCCCGCCTGCCAATGCAGGGGACAGGGGTTCGTGCCCCGGTCCGGGAGGATCCCACATGCCGCGGAGCGGCTGGGCCCGTGAGCCATGGCCGCTGAGCCTGCGCGCCTGGAGCCTGTGCTCCGCGACGGGAAAGGCCACAACAGTGAGAGGCCCCACTCACCGGAAAAAAAAAAAAAAAAAAAAAAAGAATCAGGAGAGGGCTTCCCTGGTGGCGCAGTGGTTGGGAGTCCGCCTGCAGATGCGGGGAACGCGGGTTCGTGCCCCGGTCCGGGGGGATGCCACGTGCCGCAGAGCGGCTGGGCCCGTGGCCCGTGGCCGCTGGGCCTGCATGTCCGGAGGCTGCGCTCCGCAATGGGGGAGCCCGCGGCAGTGGGAGGCCCGCGTACCGAAAAAAAAAAAAAAAGGATCATGAGAATTATTCTTTGCTGTTTATAATCTTTTGCTTTCTGAATTTATACCTGTATGAGTAGAAAATTAAAAGTTACGGGAAAAGGGGCTTCCCTGGTGGCGTAGGGGTTAAGAACCCACCTGCCAGGGCTTCCCTGGTGGCACAGTGGTTAAGAATCTGCCTGCCAATGCAGGGGACACAGGTTCGAGCCCTGGTCCAGGAAGATCCCACATGCCGCGGAGCAACTAAGCCCGTGCGCCACAACTACTGAGCCTGTGCTCTAGAGCCCGTGGGCCACAACTACTGAGCCTGCATGCTGCAACTACTGAAACCCGCGCTCCTAGAGCCCGTTTTCCGCAACAAGAGAAGCCACCGCAATGAGAAGCCCACGCACTGCAATGAACAGTAGCCCCCACTCAGCCCCTGCTCGCCACAACTAGAGAAAGCCTGCGCACAGCAACAAAGACCCTACTCAGCCAATAAATAAATTTATTTATTTATTTATTTATTAAAAAAAAAAAAAGAATCCACCTGCCAATGCAGGGGACACGGGTTTGAGCCCTGGCCCAGGAAGATCCCACATGCCGTGGAGCAACTAAGCCTGTGTGCCACAACTACTGAGCCTGCGAGCCACAACTACTGAAGCCCACGTGCCTAGAGCCCGTGCTCTGCAACAAGAGAAGCCACTGCAAAGAGAAGCCTGCTGCACCGCAATGAAGAGTAGCCCCGGCTCACTGCAAGTAGAGAAAGCCCGCGCACAGCAACAAAGACCCAATGCAGCCAAAAATAAATTAATTAAATAAATAAAAATTAAAAAAAAAAAGTTACGGGAAAAGTATGCCTCCCTTATATTGCCAATTCCCAGTTTCTCAAATGACACCAATTTTACAATTAGGGAATCAAGCCGCCCTTCACTTTGCCACCACTTGCAGAATCCCTGCAACAATCCAGCTTCACCTTTGAACTCCAGTCATTTTATGAGATGGTCTGGTTAACAGCAGACATCATTTACTATACGAAACTTAGAAAATATTCATTATACTTTTAATATTTAAAGCCAAATAACCTTAAATAAGCCTAGTATCCACTTATCTACAAGAAGGAAATTATACACAATTCCAGTACTAAATTCCAAAGTCCTAAAGCTTCAATAACCCACTCAAGGTTTTGGAACTAAGAGCTAGTAGGAAAATGAGCTGGTGTTAATATCAGCTCTGCCCAGACTTTTGGTAATCTATATGAATAATCCCAATTCACAGTTTTCATTCTGACTGTACCGGAAATGCTTTTTGCAACCCAACATATCTAAAAAGGTTTCATTCTAAGTAATGTAAGCCCTCCTCATGGCCTCAAAAGCCAAGGGTCAGAGGCCTTTATAATCCTCATTCCCATGAAGCCAACTTATTAGACTGGAAAGGATTTACAAAGCACTTGTTATAATGCATCCACAAGCAGTGATACCCTTAACAAGGGATATTCTGAAGCACAGCTCTTTAGACTACAACTGAAAATGGACATAAAAGCTACAAATATTTATTTGTTTCCTATATTGAGACCACATCTACTACTTTCCCTGGTTTCTCTTGATGTTTAAGGTTTCCCTCTTAGCTCCCTCTTAGCTCACTTACTAAGTTTTTATTCTCCTATAAAACTACTATAAAATCATTTCATAAAGACATTTCTTTGGAGCTTACTACTGAAAGTTAATTATTGCCATAAACTGACAATTCAAATACTTCTTAGGGAGCCAGTGAGACCCTAGGACCCCTTGGGGAATATTAAAAAGTATAAAACATGATCCATGCCCTCTAGGATCTAAATAGAAATATACTTATTGATTCAGAGAATGAGAAGGTAGCTTGAGAAGTCATTTTACACATACATAGGCAGGACTCCTGTCCTTTAAAATTCACCTCCAGAGAAGATCATAAATTTATTTTGGTAATCTTTTCACCATCACTATAATGAAAACCATCATTAGCAACAAGTTCCTTACACAACTACACTTTGCTTCAATTTAAACCTATTTTTCTCTTATTTTAGCATCAGAAGAGCTGGAAAACAGCTGGTTACCATTCCTAATAATGGATCCATTCACGTTTTTTGAAGAGTTATTAAGTTGCCTCTTAACTTTTCATTCTCCCAACCTTTCCTCATAGTTCTGACTTCCAATCATATAATCATCTTTTGAGTCTCCTCAGAAACCTCTCCAAGGTATCCTCATCCCCTCTAAGTTGAGGAACCTAGAAGTGGAAACAACACTCAAATAAGCGGGTGATCAGTGCCAGCATTATCTATATTAAAAGATGATGCCATCCCACCAGGATTCCTCAACATCACTTTTTTTTTTTTTACATCTTTATTGGAGTATAATTGCTTTACAATGGTGTGTTAGTTTCTGCTTTATAACACTCAACATCACTTTTAAAGCCCCAATTGGTACTTTTACAAAAATGTCCTTTGATGGCTCTTAAGACTTTCCTCTGCTGTACTTAAGTTAGCTTACTATTTTTCAACATTACTCAAAATTATCCTGCTAATAGTCTTCAACAACATAATAGCTTATGCGATACGTCCTTGCAAAGTGTTCCTAGAAGTTGTATGTATACCAAATTTTCAGTTCAACAAACATTCACTGATCACCTTCTTTATGAAAAGTCACCACTGTAAACAATATAAAACATAAATGAGGACTCAGAAATGGTCTGTGTCTTAAGGAAATCATAATCTAATGGGGGAAAGACAGACACAATCAAAAGTATTTACAACATAAAGTATTCTGGAGTAAATTCTTTAGGGGTAGGTATAAAGTACAGTAAGAAAACAGGAAAGAAGTTGAATTTCAGCTAGTAGTGGTATCTTGAAAGCTTCACGGAAGAGTTGGGATCTGGGGATCTGAACTGAGCCATGAAAGATGAATAAGTCAGAGGCAGGTCAAGATGGGAAACATTGTAAGGCAAAGGAAAGGCATTAGCAAAGGTATAAAGGCAGGTACACACAGACTGTGGAGAACATCTAATAGACTGGTAGTTCAATATGGCTGAAGCACTTTAAGTGAAAATGTGTGTTCAGGAGATACTGTACAAAATGTAGGAAATGTAGGCCAGCTAGATTATAAAGGGCTGGGAATTTTAAATCTTATTTTACATTCAGTGAGTAGTCAAAGGGTTTTAGGAATAAAGTGACAGAATCAGATCTGTATTTAAGAAAACCACTGACACCACTATACAGTGAAAAGGAAGGCAGAGAGACCGGTTAGGAGCTTATGGTTTTAATCCATGCAAAGGTAATGGAAATTTAAAGTAGGATGGTAAAAACAGAAAAACAGGGACACATTAAAGAAACAATACAATACTATCACAGACAAGCCTCAGAAATTTATTGGATGGGGTGAGAAGAGAAAGGGACTGAAGGTACCACAGTGCAGAGAGCATGAACAAGCCTTCAAATAGTTACAGATTTGGATTTGAATTCTAGCTCTGCCACTTACTAGCCATATGACTTAAGGAAATCTATTTAACGTGTCTGTACCTCGGTTTCTTCATCTGTAAAAGGCAGTGTATTAAGTATTTCAGCAGACCTTTTTTTTTTTTTTGTGCGGTACGCGGGCCTCTCACTGCCGCGGCCTCTCCCACCGCGGAGCACAGGCCCCGGACACGCAGGCTCAGCGGCCATGGCTCACGGGCCCAGCCGCTCCGCAGCATGCGGGATCCTTCCGGACCGGGGGCCCGAACCCGTGTCCCCTGCATCGGCAGGCGGACTCTCAACCACTGCGCCACCAGGGAAGCCCAAACCGTTTCTTTTTTTTTAGTGAGATAAAACAGAACTATATTTTTCCTCCTTAAGCATACTATCCTCTACTAGGTGAAGTTTAACTTGTTTTTGACTATTCTACTCGTGGTTATTTTTATTTCTCAAGTTAAGTTCCAACCTACAACTTAGCATTTCTTCTGTAATTAAATTGTTAGCTGCATTGATCTCCACAGACCAACACTTACTCTCCACTCTCCCTAAGCTAAAACTTGAGAACAAATGTCAAATAGCTACCAAGCACAGACTAATGAATCTGAACTTGGGGGCCAAGAACCCTGAAGAACCTCGGAGTTGTTTTAGGAAATCACGAAGTACTCATACTCAAAAAGATAAGGAACACTAGTTACAGGGACCAAGGGTAGCAACCCCACTATAGCTGCCTTGGCTTGACAGTTATGCAACTCATGAAGGCACTGCCTTCCTTGCTTACCTTCCTGCCTATTTACTGTCCTGTTCTTTTTATTCCCTTTTGTGCCTTATCGCTAATTACATTCTAGTTGGATACCAACGGTACCCACTGTTACCAAGACGTGTGACTGGCTTCACTTTGGTTCCACCTAGCTTACGATGAACTTGACACCCATACCAAAATCAAAAACATTCTAAAGTCAAGATTATAGCACTCGAACAGGTATATATGTGTACACATATATATGTATACCTCCAAGTAAAAAAACCTGTTACCTCGGTGGGGGAAAAAAAAAAAAAAGATTTAGCACTCCTGGCCTTACAATCTGAGTCCTAATAATAATTAGGGATTCCTCTGTACCAGGCAAAGTGCTAAGTACTCTGCATGCATAATTTCAATTAAGCCTCACAATAATCTTATGAAGCACAATTACCACTGATTTACAAATGAAGAAACTGAAGCACAGAGGGGTTAAGAAAGTTTTTCAAGGTCATTCAGCTAATAAATAGTGGAGCCAAGATTTGAACCCAGGCAGTCTGAACCCAGAGCCCATGGTCTTAATAAACTCTTAATTACTGTGCTGTACTATCTCACACTATTACAGATTACATAATGAGATTCTGTCCTTCCTTTGTAAAGGTATTTATATATGCACAAATAAAAAATCCTTGCTGGAGAAATTACAAAACGATTTCCTCATTAACTAAGCTTAAAGAGATGTTATCCACATGGTTTTACTGCTTATAATTAAGGGCAATAATCTAGGGACAATGTTGTATGCTTGTGTTTGATCTAAAATTCAGTCAATATTCATGGATGGACAGAAGTTGAATACAAGCACGTGTAAATATTTATTCCTTTAGGTGTAGATATTTATTACAGATACGTGTGATTAACTACTCCCCAGTTTTTAGAACTGAGATAGTACAAAGGAGAGCTTAGTGAAAAAAAATTTCTCCAAAAACACTCCTCACAAGTAATATTACTCCCCTAATTCAAGACAGAAAGCCACAATTACTTTGATGCTGTAAAATGAGAATGAAACAATGATGCTTGAGCAAAGCATGGACCATAAGGGTTGGATCTCTCTAAAACAATTCGAATGTTAGAAAGCTTCATAGCCCTTACTGATGAGAGACATCAAAACATCTACACCCAAACATTCCAACCAAACCCAAAACGCAGAAATGCAAGAAAACAGATAAAATATATGGAAAAAACTCCAACTCCAGAAATAAAGGGCAATTGAATAGATCCTACCCACTGGTGCCCCCCACAAGGCATTGCTGAAGCGATAATTAAAGGTAAAACAGCTGGGGAAATCCCTTTAGTCTATTTGTCCAACAGAAAAACAACTACTCATTTCAAAGAAAGGGGAATTTTCATAAGATTTAGCACTCCTGGCCTTACAATCTGAGTCCTAATAATAATTAGGGATTCCTCTGTACCAGGCAAAGTGCTAAGTACTCTGCATGCATAATTTCAATTAAGCCTCACAATAATCTTATGAAGCACAATTACCACTGATTTACAAATGAAGAAACTGAAGCACAGAGGGGTTAAGAAAGTTTTTCAAGGTCATTCAGCTAATAAATAGTGGAGCCAAGATTTGAACCCAGGCAGTCTGAACCCAGAGCCCATGGTCTTAATAAACTCTTAATTACTGTGCTGTACTATCTCACACTATTACAGATTACATAATGAGATTCTGTCCTTCCTTTGTAAAGGTATTTATATATGCACAAATAAAAAATCCTTGCTGGAGAAATTACAAAACGATTTCCTCATTAACTAAGCTTAAAGAGATGTTATCCACATGGTTTTACTGCTTATAATTAAGGGCAATAATCTAGGGACAATGTTGTATGCTTGTGTTTGATCTAAAATTCAGTCAATATTCATGGATGGACAGAAGTTGAATACAAGCACGTGTAAATATTTATTCCTTTAGGTGTAGATATTTATTACAGATACGTGTGATTAACTACTCCCCAGTTTTTAGAACTGAGATAGTACAAAGGAGAGCTTAGTGAAAAAAAATTTCTCCAAAAACACTCCTCACAAGTAATATTACTCCCCTAATTCAAGACAGAAAGCCACAATTACTTTGATGCTGTAAAATGAGAATGAAACAATGATGCTTGAGCAAAGCATGGACCATAAGGGTTGGATCTCTCTAAAACAATTCGAATGTTAGAAAGCTTCATAGCCCTTACTGATGAGAGACATCAAAACATCTACACCCAAACATTCCAACCAAACCCAAAACGCAGAAATGCAAGAAAACAGATAAAATATATGGAAAAAACTCCAACTCCAGAAATAAAGGGCAATTGAATAGATCCTACCCACTGGTGCCCCCCACAAGGCATTGCTGAAGCGATAATTAAAGGTAAAACAGCTGGGGAAATCCCTTTAGTCTATTTGTCCAACAGAAAAACAACTACTCATTTCAAAGAAAGGGGAATTTTCATACAAAGCACAGAAAACTGCCAACTAACTCTTACATTTGTATCTTTAACTGTTTCCTTAAAACTAAAACTCATTTTAGAATAGTTGCATTCAAAATCTAAAAAGTTAAACCAAGTTTGAACTCTAAGAAGTTTCATACAAATCCTACAAGGGGATTTATATCATCCAAAACAACTACAAGTCACACAACAGCATTCTTCTTTCAAATGTCTTAGTCTTTAAAAGCAAACGCCTAGCAGCACCTCCAGCCTCCTGGTTGGCTTCCCCGGGTGTGTAACCTGACAAGGTATAAAGCTCATTGAAATATTTAACAGTGGTGGTATGGATTTCTTTGGATAGATCAAGAAAAGCAGCTCATCCTTTTTAAAAACATAAAACCATTTTAAAAACCATTTTATGGGATGCCATTCCCTCAGTCCAAGTGTCTATTTCCTCAGGGCTTTCTCAGAGAACTTATGGAGGGGGAAAATGAAAAGGCTAACAAAAGGACCCCTTTTCTCTCCCTATTCCCAACATAATCCACCTCAGCCACAGGGCCAGTTGCATCCACACTGTCATAAATGCCAGCAATTAGAGAATTAGGCCATAAAACCACCCACCCAGGTATAAGAGCGCAGGCCTCCAGCTTTATTTCATGCATGCCATAAACTTCCTTCTTTCAGGCCTTCTTCACAACCAAGGAAATGACAATAACAACAACAAAAAAGTAGCCCTTTGTCCGCCTCATACTGATGTGATCAATGAAACCATCTAGGTCCAGGTGAAGGATTCAAGATCCCTTCTTCTTAATAAAGACTGCATTTCCTCTAGCATGGCACACATAGACCCGTTAAAGGACATGCTGTATTTCGAGCACTAACATAACACGAACTAGAGTGAAGCTACATTTTCCAGAAAAATTACTTTCCCTTCTTCTGAAACTGCTCTAGAAACCTAGCCAATTCCTGATCTTCTCAAGAAATACTGGAGGCTACAAGAGTATTCTTAATTAACTCAATAATTTCTAGATCTTCCTGCAGTCTTTTCTAATCAAAAAAGCTAATTCAAATATCAAAGTTAACTCTATGCTTTAAAATCTGATACAATTTAGGAACAATCAGTAATTTCATTTGATTGACTGTCTTCACAACCACAAAACCCCGAAGTCTGTGATTTACTCCATAAGCTTTTATTTATCAAGCTTTAAATCAATCTAGATAAGACCCAAACAAACACATTTTAATAGTAAACGCTTTAGCTTCCTTCTTCCTACTAGTGCCTATAGGGTTAAGAATCTGACTAAAATGTAGGTACCTCATGTCAGACTCATTAGTAATTTAACTTTCCTTAATTCCTGAAAATAACGTATGCAAACAAAAGAAGGTCCCATCCCAGCAATCCTAGAATAAATTCCTCCCAAAGTAGTGACAGTCACAAGGCTTCCCCCTTTCTCATAGGTCTATGCCACTGGGCTCTCCACCTTGGCAGAGGAAGAATGGAAAGAGACAAGATATTCACAAAAGGCCGGATTGAAGGCCTTCAGTTAAGTGCTAGAAGGAAGCTGAAGTTCTGTGCCAACACTAGTGGAATGTGGGCAGGCACAAAGAGATCTTAATTAGGAGACCTACAATTAAAACAGTGAGTCTCCAAAGGAGAGAGAGGCACTGCAGTCTGTTATGCCTCAGAGCAAGCGAAACAAGTGTTGCCACCCCCCACCAGCCGCAGGGCAAGGAAGGCAACGGGTGTTAAGCCTGCACAGCTGCTCTGTGGAAGGCCAGCTCCCAGGTGAGCAGAGATGGGAGGGGAGTCAAGATGGGAGTATTTTCTCTTCTCAACTTCCAATCAAAAGATCAATCACTATTTTGTGAACGATGATTTCCTACAAGAGCATATGCCTTAAGATAATTAGATGGAAGGTAGAGATGGGGACAAGTGATATTCCTGTCAGTGAAAGATGAAGAAAAGTTCTAAAGACTGCATTTGTGATGCTCAGTACAAACCAAACTACGTTTTAGAGTGTATTAACAACTACTCTCTGCAATGTAGGTACCATCACTTTGGATTTGTAAATACATTAGTGTACTGGATTTTTTTCATTTAAAAGCTCACACATCTAAAGGAATATACCACCTAGACTGAAAATAACTTCCCTTTTGGAGAGTCAGGAATCTACAATATTGAAAACATGAAAACAAATTTAGCCAAACAAGAGGGCCTCTCAACACCAGATAATGAGTTATACTTAAAATTTTATCTTCACTTTTCTTATAAATGAAATTGGTCAACTTCAGCAAAGAACTTTTTCCATAAAATCCTTACATTTTGTCCAATGAAAACTTTCCCACCAAGTTCAAATTTCTCTTCCCAATAATAATGGCAGTTTAATGGCAAATGTACACTGTGCCATTAAAAATTACCAAACAGGGCTTCCCTGGTGGCACAGTGGTTGAGAATCCGCCTGCCAATGCAGGGGACACGGGTTCCATCCCTGGTCCGGGAAGATCCCGCATGCCGTGGAGCAACTAAGCCTGTGCGCCACAACGACTGAGCCTGCGCTCTAGAGCCCGCAAGCCACAACTACTGAGCTCGCGTGCTACAACTACTGAAGCCCGCGCACCTAAAGCCCGTGCTCCGCAAGAAGAGAAGCCACCACAATGAGAAGACTGCGCACCGCAACGAAGAGTAGCCCCCGTTCGCCACAACTAGAGAAAGCCCGTGCACAGCAACAAAGACCCAATGCAGCCAAGAAAGAAAAAAAAAAAAAATTACCAAACAGGCTCACTGACTCTGACTTTTTAAATAAATTCAGAATAAGAAGTTCCGACCTGAGCAAATAATTAATATAACAGAGAGGAATCAGAATACTGGAGCAGAAAAGATTCCTGAGCTGACATTTAGCCCAACCTTTTCATTTTACTGATCGGAAATTTCAAGTTAAAAGTGAAACTGTCCAGACTGGCGAGTGACAGAGACGAGTGCGAGGAGAGCCCATGTCCATCGACTTTCACGCGGAGGGGCTTCTTCTAGTCTACTTGTGTTCTCTGCTTCACTTTCCTTCTGCCCAGCTCAGGATTAGCTGTGAAGGCAATGAAGGAGCAACTCCCACTCTTGGCACATATGCCCAACGAACATAAAAAAAAAAAAAAAAAAAAAAAAAAAAAACACCCCCCCCCCCCCAGGGGGCCAGTATCCAGGAATCCCACTTTCCCCTCTCTCTCCTTCACCACCGTTCTTAAGATGGAAACACCGAGAAGCTAAGAGAGGAAAAGCAACTTCAAACCAACAAAAAAAAAAAAAAAAAAAAAAAAAAAAATCACAGACACTCTCCCACTCCAGGACCACCATCTTTTCTAAGCCCAACCCAAGCGCCCACCTTAGTCCACCCGAACTAAACTGCCATTTCAAATACAGACAAATACATACCAATGCTGTGATTCGGTTTCCATTTATATCTAATCAAAGTTCGCCATGTTATGATCAGGGTGGAAATTCTGCTTTTAACATTTTGTGAGGTGGTAGGAATGGTAACTGGATTATGAAAGTAATAAAGATTACTTGCTGATAAATAGACCATTTCTGGGGTTCACATTAAAACAGCCCAAATTCTAGTCAACAGAGAGGATGCTGTACTATGTTTAATTAGATGGCAAAGTAGAGTCACATATATACCACCTGAGACAATCCTCAGAAAAGTGGGACCCTGACACCATGCAGGGGAAAGGGAAGGCGGAAAAGCAGACCTCTGTGATTTCTCACAGTGCTCAATCAAATAAAACTCTAATTCTACTTCATAACTGTCACACAAAAAGCCCAAATAGGGGATCAGCAACACCTACATATTTTTTAAATTAATCCCATCCTGACAGACCTTGGTCATGAAGAACTCTTACATGTAGTCATTACTCAGAGAGACATCAATCCCGAGGGAAGTTCAGAACCTATGGCAGTAAACGACAAATCTTCTATAGCTAAAGGAGTTTAAACAGGGAACTGATCTGCAAGTTCTGTCACCTTTCAACCACCTTAACTTAGTATTCAATAAGTATTAACTTACGTTTTGTTATGAAGTTATAGTCATTATTCACTTAAAGCGAACCAGAATTTAAAGAGGCTAGGATCCTTTTGGATCACAAACCATGTCTTCATGAATCCAGACAAGCCTTGATACAGATCTGTGAGCAACTTCTGAGAAACCATCTTTAGAACTCTATGTCAGTCCGTGGGAACCCTAAACCTCCTTGTTGGAACTTTATCATTGATTTGTAAGACTCTGTAACAAAATGCTTGGTTTCCACCTTGAAAACAACCAGGTCAAAGGATATAATCACATGGTTTAGTACTAAGCCATACCATGGGTTAGCACTCATGAATGCATACCATTAACCCATCCTAGATTAACTCAAACTACCACATAAAAGGCTTACCAATGGAACAACAGCTCATTCAAGCCTAATTCGGAAAAAATACTGAAGTTTAATGTAAGGAGTCAACCACTTTCCTCATAATGAAGAAGCAACTACTGTTCAGGCAAAAGTTTTAAAGAAAAAAAGTATTAATATGATCTTATTTGAAATGACTGCATTTCCTTGACAGGCTTTACACTACATACTACTGCTAAGCAAAATAATGCCAGTGGATGAGAAAATGTTAGCACCTGATTAAAACTTTAAAGGTGATTTGTCAAAGACCAACAGATAAAATATTCTGGTGCCCAGACATTAGGTCCCTGAATCCAGGTGGCTCTCTTTCTAACCAGTCTCTTGAAAAGCTATGATTGGAAGCTGTCAGCATAAAACTTTGCTTTTGAATATGTGATAACAACATTTGGAATGTGAACACTTGGTCCTTCAGTATAAAATAAATAAGCATGCTAAACAAGAAGAAAATGCTTCTCAGGATCCCCTTAAAAATAGACTAACTTCTCCTAATAGAGACTTTCTTATTATACTCAAATATACATGGGGCTAAAATTCTACATATAACCAGGCAAGTCTCAATTCTGAAAACAAGCAGGTAAATGAAATGTCAGTAAGTCTATTTTTTTTTTTTTTTTTTTTTTTTTTTTGCTGCTGTATCTTTTAAAAAAGCAAAATCAACTCACATTTAAGCACCAACTCCATGCAAGTAACCTGAACGGTTCAGTCTTTTTGTCATGTATGAGGCCTTTGGTTCTCCAACTACATGGGATCTGTGTTGTTAGCTTAAAAAATACAGAATTGGCCTTTCAAAAATAAAATAATAATCTACAGCAACCAATAAATAGTCTCAAACAACCCTGCTGACTGCAGCTGCCTTCTGAAGGCTGGGAAAAGGAGGTGGAGAGAGAGCAGAGAGAGGCAGGGAAAAGGGACGCTGCAGCTAGCTACATCGCAAGGAACACGCCCCCATCATGTCCTCCTTGCTCTGTCAGAAGGCGGGTTGTTGTCAGTCTCCTGATCAGGATGCCTTAGAAACGATTTAAAAAAGGAGGCAGGAAGACTAACAACTAAAAAATGCCAGCTCCTTGAAAGGAGGGGCCGGGGTCCCTGGGATCTCCTCCCTCCCCTTCTGCCCAGGATCTTTCTGTAGATCTAAAGGGGTGCGGGGCACAATAGGGGACGAGGGGTTTGCCCAGGATATTTTGTGTGCACCAACGGCAGAGCACGCAGGAAACGGCTGGTTGTTATCTTTCCCTTTCTGTTTCAATCAAGAGCACTCCAAAGCAGCAACCCCCTAACCCCCTCCGCTTCAGTCCCTAGCAGCTGCTCTTCCTCCTAGCATCCCCCATCCCATTCTCCCCCTTCCCCTATGATTCAAACTCCCCCTTCTGCATCCAATGTAAAACAAATGCGCAACGCCACTGGCTGAACCTGAACTCAACTTCCCTTCCCAGGGCAACTTTCCTTTTGGCTGAAGGGGGCTGAATAATGCCTATCAAAGCATCCCCATTCTCGCCCCAGTACTAAATGGGGAAGGGGCAAAGCTGGAGATCCTTCATCCACCTTGGGTCCCCCTCAAACAGATCAGAGAGAGAACGCTAACTCCTTCTAAGGAATAACTTTGCTTCATAAGCTCCTCATAACCCTCTTTCTCTCAACCAGAAGCAGCCACCACCACAGCACTACAGTAAAACTGTCCCTTATCTACTCTCCTCACCCCAACCCTGCTTCCCCCACCCCTTCCAAGCCCCAGGATTGGCCTAGGAAAAGGTGGATCAATAATGAAATGACGGAGAAAAGGAGAAGGGCGGGAGGGAGCTAGGTTTGAAGACTGCGTGCTCTCAGGCGCAGTGGGTGGGGTAGGAGAGCAGCTGCTTCCCCTGGGAGGATGCTGCCCAAGTACCCCACAAACACCGCCCCTCACGGGGGCCCCCTTCCCCAGAGCTGGAGGGAAAACCTGCCTCCTGTCCAGGGGGAATGGTGGAAAGCTGCTCTTCTCTGAGCCTAGCGGACAGTGGACAATTTTCCCCTCGAAGATGCCACTAATCCTTCATTCTAAATGAGGGAAAGGGTGGAGTGAAGGTAGAGTAATCCCCTGCTACCAATAGGCTAGAAACTGCAGCTCTGTAAAATGGGGGAAACAGACTGCTGTAGGAGGAGATCGCCGTTATCTTCAGAGGGAAAGAAGGCGAAGGGAGGCAAGGTGGAGAGGAAAGTAGCTTTTTCCTGGTGGGGAAGGGCGGGATGAGGGGAGGACCTCTCCGCTGGGGGTAGGGGGGGTGCGGGTGGAGGTGAAGAAGGGGGAGTGGCTGGTAGTGTAGGGACCTGGCCCGGGGACGGAGCGAGGGTTCATCAGGTTTTCAAAAGCAAGGTGCTACAAGGAACATCGGTCCCCAAGGGTGGGAGAAGAACGTGGCTTTGGATGAGGCCATCCCCCGAGAGATGCCCAAGAGGAAAACTGCCCCAGGAGTAAAACATCTGCCCAGAGAGGGAGGCGGGGATGTGGCGGGATCAAGTCTCTAGGAGGGAGGGAGGGAGGAATCTCGCTCGGATGAGGTAATCTGTGAAAGGGAGGAGGGGTTCAGTCCCGGGATGGGAAACCCGGGCGAGGGGTCTGTGCCAGAGGATGTGGGGAAGGGTCAGGGGAAGGAGGGTGGGGGGTCAAACGCCCGCGGCCAGATGGGTCCGAACCCCGGGGTGGGGACGCCTGGGGGCCTGCACCCCTGGATGGGGGTCCCGAGATGGGAGGGCCATCTGCCCCGGGTCAGGGACCCCAGGATGGTCCCCGAATTGGGATGCTCCACAATCCCGGATGGGGGAGGGGAGGGGGCTCCGCAGAGGGTCGAGACCCCGGACCTGGGGGTTCCTCGCCCCCTTACCTCTCCGCTGCCGCCTCCCCCGCCGCTCTCCCCAAACACGGCCCGGAACCGGCGCAGGTTGGTGCCGATGGCGGCCGAGACCTGCAGCGCCGCGTCGAAGCCCGGGCCCACCCGGAGCAGGGCCGGCCCAGAGGAGGCTGAGGACGATGACGAAGACGAAGACGAGGCGGACGACGAGGAGGCTGCCGAGGCGGCGGCCGCTCCCCCTGGAACCCCAACCCCGCCGCTTCCCGCCGCCGCCGCCGCCGCCGCCGCCGCCGCCGCCGCCGCGGCCGCCACAGCCGGGGGGGAGGGGGGCGCCCCGGGGCCGCCGCCGCCGACTAGGGGCCCGGGGGGAAGCAGCAGGGCCGGGACGCGTTGCCGCGGGGCGCCCCCTAGGCCCCGGCGCCCCCCGCCGCCGCCGCCCCCGGTGGTCCCGGGTCGGGCGGGGAAGCGCCACCGACAGCTGTGCGCCATGTTCGCCCCGTGAAGTGAAGCAGCGAGAGGGAGAGGCGACAACACAGGGGGGCGGGGAGGCGGAGGGGGGGGCCGTGGGCCCCGGAACCTGCCTGGCCCGCTCGGCGCCGCCCGGCCGCCTGCACCCCGTGGCCGCTATGCCGAGGGCCGGGCCGCGCCAGCCGGCCCAGCAAGCTGTATAGCGGGCTCGGGCCCGCGCTGCCGACGCCGGGCCGCGGCTACGCCATCCCGAGGCCCGGGCCGCAGCCTGCCGCCCGCCCGCCCGCCCCGCAACCTGGATAACTGCGTGCCCCGCCCTCCGGGAGCAGCATTACTCGGGAAAAGGAGGGGGGAAGGAAGCCCAGGAGCCCGACGCGGAGCGCGGGTTCCGGGGAGAGGGGGAGGGGCGAGGACTACGGAGAGGATGGAGGCGGAGGGAGGCCGGCCGCCTGCAGCCTCTAGAGCCGAGAGGCCGATTACACACGTTCCCGGGATGCGCTGGGAATCGAACCGCCCGGGAGAGCAGCTTCCAGTCTAACGCGGCTGCCGGGCCGGGGACGAGTGCGCCTTCTCCGCCTCGAGGCACGGATACGAGAGGGGTTAGCCCGGATTTAACGCTTCTAGAATAAAAGAGCCCTTATTGTGCTACAGGCAAGACGGAATTGTTGCCAGTTTACTATATGCAAAATAGAAAGGGCCTCAATGAATGCGCTTTAAAAAATAATAAGAAAAGAGCCCCTCCCATTTTCAGGCTGGAGCTCTCTCCAAAATGCACACACCGAGTGGTCGGCCTCTCGCCACCTCCTCGCCCTACTGTGCGCTCAGGGCTGAGAAACCTCTGGCTTTGGTGCCCTTCTGCAGAGAGTTGGGTTGTGTTTCTCCAGCCCGGGCACTGGGGCCGCGGCGTGCTCCGCTAACAAGGAGGCGTTACAACGAAGCTGAAACTGGGTGGCTAACGGGGCCTGGAGGGAAGAGGCGGGCAAAAGTGCCCCCGCCCCTTCTTCCTCAGTTCTCTGCCTGCCGCTGCATGCAAAGCAGACCCTAATGTATGCACGCAGAGTCGGGGGGGGGGGGGCTCGCGACCACGTTTCTGATTAAGAGAGGGGGAGGAGAAGAGCGTTGGGCATTATGATACACGGGGTGGAAGGGGCCCGCCGGCGGCGAGCTCTGTGCGCGGGGTTAGTAGGCAGAGGGGAGAGGGGGAAGGGGAAGGTTAGGGCGGGGGATGCATACCCACCCGGTTCACTTTATTGCGGGAAAGAGAGGAGGGCGCCACAAGCTAGGCGTTAGAAGCCTGCAAGGCTGGGAAAGCACAGAAGGGAGGGAGGGGTTTGTACCAGGAGAACTTGTGTTGGCTGAGGCTGGGGGATCGATACACTACCAGCAGGCCCCGGGGCAGCCTCCATCCCTCCCACCCCTGGCCGAGGTGGAGTTCGCTGGAAGGTCACGCAGCCTTCCTGGACTCCCGCACCGGTACAGCGCCCCGCCTGTAATGTAACAGCCTGGGGCAGCCAATTTGGGGAGGAGGGGGAGGGTCGTGGTGAGCAGGTTGCAGTCAGCTCTGGCCCTCTGGAGGGTGCACTGCAGCCTCCAGAGAAGGTCCACGGCCTCCTGGTGCTGAAAACCTACGTCCCTCCACCCGCGAAGGTTTGTGCAGAGCGAACGATGGGGTGGGGGCTAGAGAGGAGCAGGGAGAGGAAGGAGACACAGGCAAGCTCCAACTCCCCCAACTCGTCCTGGATCGATCGTGGTTCCAACCGCGCAGGATGGAGCCCAGATGGTTTGCAAAGCTCACACTCCCACAGCGCACACACAGAACCAGATTCCGTTGTTACATCGCCTGGTTTACTAGGTGCAAAAAGGCTGGGAGTACGGGGAGAGTCTCTTAAACGGCAGCCCCAGGACTCTGCTAAGGACATAGACACCCCATTGTGGACGGTTTCTCCATTGCAATATATTTAGCGTTAGGCGTTGGGGGTTTTGCTTCAGTGTCGCTGCTCTGATCAGTTACAGATTGGCGACCACGTGGATTCCCTCAAGCATCCTGATTTGTTCCCTCTCTCACTCACTCTCGCTTATTTTTCTTTTGTATTTGCCGCCCCCCCTTCTTTAATATGCATAACGGTCTGCAGAGGTAATAGGCAGGGGACTGAGTGACAGTCTTTACAAAACTGTGTCAACAGGATTTCTTCCCGACCTCCACCCCTGAGAAAACATAAACCGGCTGGGTTCTGAGTAACCTCTTCCTTTCAAGCACTCTTCTTTGGGCACAGGTGGGAGGTCTGCAGGCTGAGTGGGGACAGCAGGAAGGAAGAATGTCTGTGAAGATTGTGTGAAGTCCTCAGACTCAAGCCTCTAAGTAGAAAACTCCTTGATAAAATCTAGTTTGTCTCTTTGCCTCCTGACTCGTCCAGAAGGAGCCAGAGCAAGTCGGAATTTGGTTTATTATTGGAGCTTTTAAGGTGGAAAGAATAATAACATATTTCTTGAGTGCTGTGAGCCTGAGTGCTTTATGCGCATTCAATTCTCACCAACCCTCCGAGATATTTCTGATTTTACCAATGGGGAAACTGGCGTAATGTCCAAAGTCACACAGCTGGTAAGTGGCAAGACCAAATCTCGTTGGGGTCTGACACCACTATCAACTAACCATACTGCTGATTCCCCAAAAGACATACTATGCCACCTCACTCCCATTAGGAAAACAACAAGTGTTGGTGAAGACGTGGAGAAATTGGAACCTTTGTGCACAGTTGGCAGGAATATAAAATGGTGCAGCCATTGTGGAAAACAGTATGGTGGTTCCTTGAGGGAAAAAAAAAAATTACTATATGATCCAGCAGTTCCACTTCTGGGTATATACCCAAAAGAACTGAAAGCAGGATCTTGAGGAGATATTTGTATACCCATGTTCATGGGAGCATTATTCACAATAGCCAAAACATGGAAGCAAACCAAGTGTCCATCAACCAGTGAACGGATTACCAAAATGTGGCATACTCATACAATAGAATATTATTCAGCCTTAAAAAAAGGAACGAGGGCTTCCCTGGTGGCGCAGTGGTTGAGAGTCTGCCTGCTAATGCAGGGGACACGGGTTCGAGCCCTGGTCTGGGAGGATCCCACATGCCACGGAGCAACTAGGCCCGTGAGCCACAACTACTGAGCCTGCGCATCTGGAGCCTGTGCTCCACAAGAGAGGCCGCAATAGTGAGAGGCCGGCGCACCGTGATGAAGAGTGGCCCCCACTTGCCACAACTAGAGATAGCCCTTGCTAAGAAATGAAGACCCAAAGCAGCAAAAATAAATTAATTAATTAATAAACTCCTATCCCCAAAATCTAAAAAAATAAAAAAGAAACTTCACCTGTATCTGGGACTCTTTTTCTAACTGTGAAGTGTGTATAATAATAGTATATACCTCATAAGATCGCTGTATTAAATGAACTAACATAGTAAAGTGTTATAGTAATATATATATTTTCAATACCCAGGTATGTTCCAATAAAATGTGTATTATAATGTTACCTTAAAATTCTCTGCTTGTATAATTTGTAATGAATAAATGGAAGACATTTATTTGAACTAGTATTTCTAAATACACTATTTCACTCTTCCAACCTCTCATATTTTAACTATATTTGCTCAGTTTTATAACAGATATATTGATTAGAAGTAGGTGAAAATATATACTCTAAAGAAGCTTATTTCAATGTTGTAATAATTTAGAATCTTAGTCTATCAGTAAATATATGAAAATATTATTTGCATTTCTTAGTTATAATTTAAAAAAAAAAAAAAAAGGAACGAAATTCTGTAATATGTTACAACATGGATGAATCTTGAGGACTTTATGCTAAGTGAAATAAGCCAGACACAAAAAGACAAATACTGTATGATTCCACTTATCTGAGGTCCTCAGAGTAGTCAAAATTGTAAAGACAGAAAGTATAATGGTGGTTGCCAGCGGACAGAGTGAGGGGAGAATGGGGCGTTATTGCTTAATAGGTATAGAGTTTCAGATTTATAAGATGAAAAGATTTATGGGGATGGATGTGGAAATAACTTCACAGCAATGTGAATGTATTTTTGAAAAAAGGCATTCTATGCCTTACTCATAAGTTACCTTAAACTGCATGTGCTTTATTTAATTCTTTATTTTAAATTTTAATTCCGCTTATTTTTCCTGACTACCTAATATATTAATATGGTTAAAATTTTAAAGAAATAAAGTTTTCACTCCACTCTTACTTTAACTACCCTCTCCTCCCGCAGTCATACCTTATCCTTTCTTAGGGGCAACTAAGGTTATCAGTCTCTTGTATATTCTTCCAGAGGTAGTCTGTACCTATACAAGCAAATACATATAGAAGTTTTTCCTCAAATGAAAAAATATCAAACCCATTTCCTATATCTTGCTTAGAAATCTATATCTTGGAAATCATTCTGGTCAGTAGACAGCATTTCCTCATTCTTGGGGCTGCATGGAATAGGTGTAGCATACTTTATTTAACCAGTTCTCTGTTAGTGGGCATTTATTTCCAAACTTTTGCTATTTCAAACAATGCTGCAGTGCACAACCTTGAACATATGTTACTTTGCAAGCATGCAAATATATCTGTAGTATACATTTCTAGAAGTGGAATTTGCTAAGTCAAAAGGTATATGCACCTATAATTTTGATAAATGTATGCCATGTTGTCCGCTGTAAAGATTGAGTTGCTGCCCTGTAAAGATTGTACTAATCATACTCCCACCAGCAATGTTTGAGTGCTTTCTCCACACCCTTCCGAAAAGGATCTTTTAACTTCTTGATTTTTGCCAACTTAATAGACATGCACATATTTAAAATTTTTTTCCAAATGATATAAGGAAATTTTTAAGAAGGGCACCCCAAATTTTGCCCCTTCCTGCAAACTCATGAATTGCTTCTGGTTTAAAGGGACCTCTAGATGTTCATTCCCTTTTCTCCTGTCTCGAAAGATTTCTAGTTGCAAACCAGTATTGTGGTGAAACTAACATGGACTCAGATACAGTCATTGTAACTATGTGATCTTGAACCAGGCACCTAGGCTCATGATGCCTCAGTTTCCTAATCTGCAAAAATAAGGATATTAATAACAACTTCACAGGATTATTATGAAGACTGAATGACCTAATCCAAGTAAAGTGCATTCTCTCGCATTCAGAAAGAAACACTTCCTTAGTCATTGGTGAAGATACCCCCTCTCAAATAAGCAATTTCCTTTTTCCAAACAGGCCCCCAGTGGAAAACATTGCATTAGTAGTCCCCAAAGTCCTGGAACTAAGAAAAGAATGGTGGCTGAGTCATTTAAGCTTGCCCATAGGAAGGCTTGATCATCACTGAACAGAGAGGACTGTTCAGAATCCTTAGATGCTGCTTTCTTCTGGAGAAGGAAGAGCCAAGTCCGTTACTCTTCTACGAAGGCACCCTTCCATTAAGGAAGCAATGGTTGCATTTTGCTACTGCCCCTTCCATGAGTTTCCATTCCAAAAGAATTAGGTATAGCTATATCTGTGACTAAAAGGACTTTAAATAATCACCCCAGCATGAACAGCTGGCTTTCTGTAAAGGATTAGGTGTAGTCCTGGCCAAAGGCAAAGGCTAGATAATTTGGGGGCTGTGAGCTCCTTGAGAACAGGAGCTGAATATTGCTTTTCTTTGTATCCCCTGTGCCAAGCAGTGTCTGTATCAGCTAAATTAATATTTGTGGAATAAATGACCCTTCCCAGCTGCACTGTTGGACCTTGGGATTTATACCCAAGGGGTCTTATTTTGTCAGAGGCAGTCGCGTGTGCTGGGTTTTTAAAAAATACACTTTATTTAAAATCAGTTAAGTTGTCTCCATTTGAAACTGTACCGATGATCAAAGTTTATATCTCTCAAAGAGAAAAAAATAATAGGAATAATTATTATTTGATTATTACTGCTTCACCTTGCAGAAGCTTGAAGGAAATGTTAAACGAAAGCATTTCCTTTCCTTCTCTTCCTGGTTACCTGTAAATTGTACTCTTTTTTGTTTTTTTAAATAGTTATGGGACTTCCCTGGTGGCGCAGTGGTTAAGAATCCACTTGCCAATGCAGGGGACATAGGTTCGATCCCTGGTCCAGGAAGATCCCACATGCCCCGGAGCAACTAAGCCCGTGTGCCATAACTACTGAGCCCGCGCACTCTAGGCCCCGCGAGCCGCAACTACTGAAGCCCGCGCACCTGGAGCCTGTGCTCTGCAACAAGAGAAGCCACCGCAATGAGAAGCTCGTGCACCGCAGCGAAGAGTAGCCCCCGCTCGCCGCAACTAGAGAAAGCCCACGCGCAGCAACAAAGACGCAACACAGCCAAACAATAAATAAAATTAAAAAAAATTTTTTAAACAAATAAATATTTATTTGGTTGTATCGGCTCTTCATTGCGGCAGGCAGGCTCCTTAGTTGCGGCTCCAGGGCTCCTTAGTTGTGGTGGCATGCAAACTCTTAGTTGTGGCATGCATGTGGGATCTAGTTCCCTGACCAGGGATTGAACCTGGGCCCCCTGCATTGGGAGTGCGGAGTCTTATCCACTGCACCACCAGGGAAGTCCCTAAATTGTACTCTTATAGTAAGTCTTCTGATTGGTGTTCTTACCTTCAACCTCTGTGCTTTCTGATTTTCTGTTCTTTCATTTATTCAACTAGCATTTATTGAACATCTACTTTGTACCAGGTATTATGTTAGATCTGGAGATACAAAGATGTTATGTCACAAAACTTCCATAGAAACATGAAAAGGAAAGAGGTCTTTGAAAAACAAAGAGTACTTCAGTATTGCTCGAACACTAGGTACACGAGGGAAAGTGTCAAAAAATGACTGGCCAGGGGATTCCCTGGTGGTCCAGTGGTTAGGACTCCATGCTTTCACTGCTGAGGGCCAGGGTTCAAGCCCTAGTCAGGGAACTAAGATCGCACAAGCTGCGTGGCAGGGCAAAAAATAAAAAAGACTGGCCAAATCATATTAAGGAGTTTGGGATTTATTCTGGAAGGTTAGGGGGAAAGGACAGATTCCAAACAGAGACTGACACGAGGGAATTTGTGCCACACTACTGTAGCAACTGGGTGTAAGGAAGCAGGCTGATGGTGAGCCTAGAGGCAGAAAATGCAGTGAGGATATTTCTGACCTCTTCCCACGCCTTCAGACTCACATGTCTGAAGTACACTGAAATACTACTACGTGCAGTAGTCCAGATGATGGGAGCAGTGGCAGTGAAGATGTAGGAATGAGGACAGATTCCAGAGGTATTTAGCAGATAGAATGACTTTTGGTGTCCATTTAGATCTGGGGGATGAAAAGGAGGAGCTTGTCTCAGGTTGCCAGCTGCAGTCGATCAAGCAGATGGCAATACCACCAACTAAGATAAGGACAACAGGAGAAGGAAGGTGTTTTTGCTTGGAGATGATGAGCTTGGTTTTAGAACACTGGAGTTTAAGATCCTGTGAGATCTGCAGGTGGAGCTGTCTAATAGGCAGTTGGATGTCCTGGACTAGAGCTCAGGAGAAAAAGCTAAAAATACAGATCTGGGACTTGAAGCATGAAGATGGTCACTGAAACTATGGGCAGGGATGAGACCACACAGAAAGACTGTGTGTGGCACACAGAAGCAAATGTGTCAAGAATAGAACCAGAAGAAACTTATCTTTCTATCTAGTAGGCTAACAAAAAGTAGCCAGTGGAAGGAGACTGAGAAAGCATGCTCAGTGTGGGACTTCCCTGGTGGTCCAGTGGTTAAGACTCCGAGCTTCCACTGCAGGAGGCACAGGATCCCTGGATGGGGAACTAAGATCCCATGTGCCACATGGCATGGCCAAAAAAAATTTTTTTAATGAATTATTTAAAAAAAATTGTCAGTGAGATAAAAGGGGGCAAGAGGGAAGCCAAACGAAAAAGTGTTTCAACCAGAGGAGCTATAAACAATGTCAAATGTAGCAGAAAGTTCCAGAAGCAAAAAGGACTGAAGAGTGTTCTTCGTAGTCCCAGGGAAGTCGCAGGTGAGCCCTGTAAGTGCGGTGGCCGGGGAGACATGAAGTCTGGAGTCCGACTGTATTTGGTTGAGGAGGACAGGGAGAGAGCAAGAAGCCAGTGGAGGCAACTTTGGAGAGGCTCAGCCATAAAG